>NC_056694.1:18877076-19200826 GCF_018350215.1 Panthera leo
AGCCAACAAACAGGGGTGCCTGGGTGGCTCAGTAGGTTAAGCTTCTGACTTCGGCTCAGGGCACGACCTTGCAGTTCATGAGTTCGGGCTCCGCGTTGGGCTCTGTGCCGACAGCTCCGAGCCTGGAGCCTACTTTGGATTCTGTGTCTCCCTCTCTCTCTGTCCCTCCCCAGTTCATGCTCTGTCTCTCTCTCAAAAATAAACATTAAAAAAACCCAAAAAAACCACAACACTCTCCTGATGAAAAACCTTCAAAACTGGGGTGCCTGGGTGGCTTAGTCAGTTAGGCACCCGACTTCGACTCATGAGTTCGAGCCCTGACAGCTCAGGGCTCTGACAGCTCAGAGCCTGGAGCCTGCTTCGGATTCTCTCTGTCTCTCTGCCTGCTCACGCTCTCCCTGCTCACGCTCTGTCTCAAAAATAAACGTTAACAAATTTTTTTAAAAAACACCTTCAAAATTGTAGTAGGCCCTTACTCGGTGTCACATGCGAAGCTTGGTACTTTTCGTGATCTCATTCATCCAAAGAGCACCTAGGAGGTAGGTGGTGTATTATTCCCATTCTCCAGAAGAGAAACAGAAGCACAGATTAGTGAACCCGCCCCAAACCTCACAGCCACCGGGCGCAGAGCCAGATGGAAGGCCAGGTGTGCCTGATCTACGACAAGACCCGTGCTGCTCACGCTGGAACCTGCACACAAGTGAGCTGGGAAGCTTGTGGAAACACGTGGCGTCAGCAGTTCTGGGGTGCGGCCCGAGATGTTGCCGTTCTAACGAGCTCCTAGGGGTTGTGGCCGTGCTGGCCACACTTGGGGTAGCAGGATGCTGTTTTGCTTTTTTTTTCTATAGCCTCACAGCCTCCCATCTCCCCACCCCTGCCATTCCTTCCGGAAGCCCCCCCGCACCATGGGACTGGCCATGTCCTCTGTGTGTCCCCACCTCAGTCCGGAACAGGGGTCTGGCTCAGCGGACTCTTCCTGCCCACCGATCTCTTTCTCCGGTGCTAAACTGTAAGCTCCTTGAAAATAAATACCCTATCTTGTTCTTCTCAAACATCCCTAGCTCGGGGTCTGATACCTAGTAGTTAGTTGCCTGACAAATGTTTGTTGAATGAACAACTTCCTCATCGCATGAGCCAGAAACCCGTGTCACTCTGGACACCTCTTAACCCCCATATCCTCTCCGTCACCCACAGCTGCCCTAGGTGGCTAAGAGCGACTCACGTCCCTCCATCCCACCGAGGCCTGCAGCCCGGTCTCCTGCTGCAGCCGCCTGACAAGTTCTGCCACCCCTTTGGCCCCCTCCAACCCAAGGACAGTGTAGCCAGTGTAGCCAGAAGGATCTTAAATGCAAATCCAATTTTAAAATGAAGGAAATGCTTCACGTGTCCTAGGCCCCAGGCCCAGCCTGGCCCCTGCCTGCTCCCTGGCCGGCCTCCCTCCCCTCACCGTCCTCCACGCTGCCCTCCTTTCAGATTCTTGTGTCCATTATGCTTCCTTCTGTGGCCTTTGCACAAGCTTTCCACTGCCTGGAAAAGTTTTTTCTCCCCTCTTAGGAAGTCAGTGTTTGCCGCGCCCCTGTATCTGAGCTCAAGGATCACTTCCTCAGCAAGACTCTCAACCTCCCTGACCAGGTCAAATGCCCCTGTTATCAAGTCCTTGTCATACCCATACACCTGTCTTTGTTATTTTATTTTATTTTATTTTATTTTATTTTATTTTATTTTATTTTATTTTAATTTTATTTCATTTTATTTCATTTTATTTATTGTTTATTTATTCATTATTTAGTTTACTTATTTATTTATTTGAGGAGAGAGGAAGAGAGAGAGGGAGAGAGAGAATCCCAAGCAGGCTCCGTGCTGTCAGCTTGGAGCCCAACGCAGGGCTTGAACCCACAAACTGTGAGATCGTGACCTGAGCCGAAACCAAGAGTCAGACACTTAACTGACTGAGCCACCCAGGTGCCCCCAGATGTCATCTTTTTGTGGCACTTGTCATAGGTGAACTTTTTTTTCCCCAAGAAATTTCACATATATTTTCCAGACCAGTTTCCAAATCAGGTAGAGCAAAAAGTTGGGCTCCAGTTTAAACCAATAGACCTGTACAGACAGATTTATTTATCTGACCTAAAAGTAATTTTATTCCAGAAATCCATCAAATTGAAAAAGCCTGAGTCCAGGGATGAGCACAATGTTTTTTTCCATTTGGCAAAAACAATTAGCATAAAGATATTTGCCTTTATAACCAAAAAGTTTTATTTTCATTAATGTCCAGTGGTACTGTATTTGGATCACAGACTTTTTTAAAAATAATTTTTAGGGGCGCCTGGGTGGCTCAGTCGGTTGAGCGTCCGACTTCGGCTCAGGGCATGATCTCGCGGTTTTGTGAGTTCGAGCCCCGAGTCAGGCTGTGTGCTGACAGCTTGGAGCCTGGAACCTGTTTCGGATTCTGTGTCTCCTTCTCTCTCTGCCCCTCCCCCTTTTGTGCTGTGTCTCTATCAAAAATAAATGAATGTAAAAAAAATTAAAATAATTTTTAACTTTATTGGAGTTTAATTTACATGCCTAACCATTCACTCACTTGAACTGTAAAGTTCATGAGTCTTAGTAGATGTACACGGCCCAGATATGGTTCCCCAGGCCATTTGCATAATCTCCTCCCCCTGACCCCATTGTATGAATATACTATTCACCTGTTGGTGGACACTCGGGGCTTTTTCATTCTGGAGGCTATCATGAATAATGATTCTTTTAAAAAAATGTTTATTTATTTTGAGGTGGGGGGAGGGGCAGAGAGAGAGAGAGGGAGAGAGAGAGAGAATCCTCAGCAGGCTCCATACCCGGCGCGGAGCCCAACGTGGGGCTCCATCCCACAACCACGAGATGGTGACCCAAGCCAAAATCAAGAGACAGACGCTCAACGGACTGAGCCACGCAGGGGCCCCAGTAATGCTTCTTATGTATATTTGCATACAGGGTGTTTTGTAGCGGCATGTTTTCAATTCTCCTAGGTGATCATCTCCGATGATACGTAGGAGTGGAGTATTGGGCAAATGTGTGTTTAATTTTGAAGGAAACTGCCGGTTTTCTAAAGTAGCTGTAGTATTTGCATTCCTACAAGTACCGTGTGAGGGTCTTAGTTGCTCCATATCATTTCCAGAACTTGGTGTGATCAGTTTTTCTTTTTTTAAAAAGCTATTCTCACATAGTGATATTGTGGTCTTAATTTGTATTTTCCATAATGACTAACAATGTCATATACTTGTTGGCCATTCATGTATCTCTTGTGAAAGTCTGTAGAAATCTATTGCCCATTTAAAAAATTGTGTTATTCTCTTTAGTTTTCAGAGTTGTTTATATAGCGAGATATACGTCCCTTGTCAGATGCGTGCTTTGCAAATATTCTCTTTCAAACTGTGGCTTGCCTTTTCACAGGTGCGATTTTACATATGTATGGATATCTGTCTCCTCCAGATCAGCCTCCTGAGGGTAGGGACTCAATCTGCATTGTCTGACACCTGGCATAATGCCAGGAACATAGTAATGGTCTGTTGAGTACATTCAGGGACCACAGTCAGAAGTTCCTTTCCATCTCTTTCTTTCCGTTAGACCCTCAGGGGAGACCAGGCTTAGGTTATAAAACATGAAATATCTCATGGGGTGTCACAAATGAAGGGTATTTGTGACTCAAATGGTTTCTTCCCTTTCTTCTTCTTCTTCTTCTTCTCCTCCTCCTCCTCCTCCTCCTCCTCCTTCTTCTTCTTTAAGTTTATTTATTTATTTAGAGAGAGAGCACAAGGAGGGGAGGGGCAGAGAAGAATCCCAATCTCAGTGCTGTCAGCACAGAGCCCTACGCAGGGCTCAACCCCCTCCCAACCTGAAGATCATGACCTGAGCCAAAATCAAGCGTCCAGTGCTTAACTGAGTGGGTCACCTAGGCGCCCCTTGCCTCAAATGTTTTCTTTTCCTTTTTTTTCAATTAGAATAATAAAGCTATTTTAATTACTATAAATCAGCATTTATGCCTAATATTTTCATTTTTGTCTCAGTTACCTATTCTCTTTTCTTTTTTTTATTATTTTTTTTAAATTTACATCCACATTAGTTAGCATATAGTGCAACAATGATTTCAGGAGTAGATTCCTTAATGCCCCTTACCCATTTAGCCAATATCCCCCTCACAACCCCTCCAGTAACCCTGTTTGTTCTCCATATTGAAGAGTCTCTTATGTTTTTCCCCTCCCTGTTTTTATATTACTTTTGCTTCCCTTCCCTTATGTTCATCTGTTTTGTATCTTAAAGTCCTCATATTAGTGAAGTCATATGATATTTGTCTTTCTCTGACTAATTTCGCTTAGCATAATACCCTCTAGTTCCATCCACATAGTTGCAAATGGCAAGATTTCATTCTTTTTGATTGCCGAG
The DNA here is from genome assembly GCF_018350215.1 of Panthera leo. NCBI lineage: Eukaryota > Metazoa > Chordata > Mammalia > Carnivora > Felidae > Panthera > Panthera leo. The sequence continues at coordinate 18,881,502 of NC_056694.1, forward strand.
TAATACTCCACTGTGTGTGTGTGTGTGTGTGTGTGTGTGTGTGTGTGTACCACATCTTCTTTATCCATTCATCCATCAATGGACATTTGGGCTCTTTCCATACTTTGGCTATTGTTGATATGCTGCTATAAACATTGGGGTGCATGTGTCCCTTCGAAACAGCCTACCTGTATCTCTTGGATAAATACCTAGTAGTGCATGGCTGGGTCATAGGGTAGTTCTATTTTTAATTTTTTGAGGAGGCTCCATACTGTTTTCCAGAGTGGCTGCACCAGTTTGCATTCCCACCAGCAATGCAAAAGAGATCCTCTGTCTCCGCATCCTCGCCAACATCTGTTGTTGCCTGAGTTGTTCATGTTAGCCATTATGACAGATGTGAGGTGGTATCTCATTGTGGTTTTGATTTGTATTTCCCTGATGATGAGTGACGGTGAGCATTTTTTCATGTGTCGGTTGGCCATCTGGATGTCTTCTGTGGAGAAGTGTCTGTCTATGTCTTTTGCCCACTTATTCTCTGGATTATTTGTTTTTTGGGTGTTGAGTTTGAGAAGTTCTTTATAGATTTTGGATACTAACCCTTTATCTGATATGTCATTTGCAAATATCTTCTCCCATTCTGTTGGTTGCCTTTTAGTTTTGCTGACTGTTTCCTTCGCCGTGCAGAAGCTTTTTATTTTGATGAGGTCCCAGTAGTTCATTTTTGCTTTTGTTTCCCTTGCCTCTGGAGACATGTTGAGTAAGAAGTTGCTGCGGCCACGTTCCAAAAGGTTTTTTCCTGCTTTCTCCTCAAGGATTTTGATGGCTTCCTGTTTTACATTGAGGTCTTTCATCCATGTTGAGTTTATTTTTATGTCTGGTGTAAGAAAGTGGTCCAGGTTCATTTTTCTGCATGTCGCTGTCCAGTTTTCCCAGCACCACTTGCGGAAAAGACTGTCTTTATTCCATTGGCTATTCTTTCCTGCTTTTTCAAAGATTAGTTGGCCATACATCTGTGCGTCCATTTCTGGGTTCTCTATTCTGTGCCATTGATCTGAGTGGCTGTTTTTATGCCAGTACCATAGTGTCTTGATAATTACAGCTTTGTAATACAGCTTGAAGTCCGGGATTGTGATGCCTCCTGCTTTGGTTTTCTTTTTCAAGATTGCTTTGGCTATTCGGGGTCTTTTCTGGTTCCATACAAATTTTAGGGTTGTTTGTTCTAGCTCTGTGAAGAATGCTGGTGTTATTTTGATAGGGATTGCATTGAATATGTAGATTGCTTTGGGTAGTATCAACATTTTAACAATATTTTTTCCTCCTATCCAGGAGCTTGGAATATTTTTCCATTTTTTGGTGTCTTCTTCAATGTGTTTCATAAGCTTTCTATAGTTTTCAGTGTATAGATTTTTACCTGCTGGGTTAGGTTTATTCCTAGGTATGCTTTTTGGTGCAATTGTAAATGGGATCGATTCCTTGATTTCTCTTTCTGTTGCTTCATTGTTGGTGTATAGGAATGCAACCGATTTCTGTGCATTAATTTTATATCTTGCAACTTTGCTGAATTGAAGGATCCGGTCTAGCAGTTTTTTGGTGGAATGTTTTGGGTTTTCCATATAGAGTATCATGTCGTCTACAAAGACTGAGGTCCCAGTCTTGGGACCTTGGGATGTCTTTTATTTCTTCGTGTTGTCTGCTTGCTGAGGCTAAGACTTCCAATACTGTGTTGAATAACAGTGGTGAGAGTGGACATCCCTGTCTTGTTCCTGACCTTAGGGGGAAAGCTCTCAGTTTTTCTGCATTGAGGACGGTATTAGTGTTGTGTCTTTCATATATGGCTTTTAGATCTCAAGGTCTGATCCTTCTATCCCTACTTTCTTGAGTTTTTTGTTTTTTTTTATCAAGAAAGGATGTTATATTTTGTCAAATGCTTTCTCTGCATCTATTGAGAGGGTCATGTGGTTCTTGTCCTTTCTTTTATTGATGTGATGCATCACATTGATTGTTTTGCGGATATTGAACCAGCCCTGCATCCCAGGCATAAATCCCACTTGGTCGTGGTGAATAATTTTTTTAAATGTATTGTTGGATCTGGTTGGCTAATATCCTGTTGAGGATTTTTGCTTCCATGTTCATCAGAGAAATTGGTCTATAGTTCTCCTCTGTAGTGGGGTCTCTGTCTGGTTTTAGAATCCAGGTAATGTTGGCTTCATGGGAACAGTTTGGAAGTTTTCCTTCCCTTTCTGTTTGTTGGAACAGTTTCAAGAGAATAGGTGTTAACTCTTCTTTAAATGTTTGGTAGAATTCTCCCGGAAAGCCATCTGGTGCTGGACTCTTGTTTTTTGGGAGATTTTTGATTACTAATTTGATTTCTTTACTGTTATGGATCTGTTCAAACTTTCTATTTCTTCCTGTTTCAGTTTTGATAGTTTATATGTTTCTAGGAATTTTTTCAGTTCTTCCAGATTGCCCATTTTACTGGTGTGCTCATAATATTCTTTTATTCTTGTTCTTATTTCTGCTGTGCTGGTTGTGATCTCTCCTCTCTCCTTCTTGATTTTATTTATTTGGGTCCTTTCCTTTTTCTTTTTGATCAAAGTGGCTAGTGGTTTATCAATTTTGTTAATTCTTTCAAAGAACCAGCTTCTGGTTTCATTGATCTGTACTGGGGTTTTTTGGTTTCTGTAGCATTGATTTCTGCTCTAATCTTTATGATTTCCTGTCTTCTGCTGGTTTTGGTCAAATGGTTTCTGATAAGACCTCTTGGGGACCCCATGCTCTGCCCATGAGACTCTAGAATTTCACAAGAGCTTAGAGGTCAGCTTGGAAGACAGGTCTTGAAGCTACATTTGCGTGGAACTATATTAATTTTACATCGAGTGTACATTTATTACTGTAACTTGGAGACTGAGGCTGGGGGCACTGAAGAACCATGCCAAGCTATCCTTTGGTGCCAGGGGCTCTGGGCTTTGAGTCCAATCCAGCAGCTAGGAGAATCCCAGATGAGACCACCAGAGGGTGCAAGGGCTTCAGTCTTGGTTGAAGGTGAAGAAAACCAGATGAAGACGGGCGCTTAGGGTCTAGGACGCTTCTTTCAGTGTCTACCAAGGAAGCTCAGGAGTTTACAGACAGCTGGCGTGGGGAATCCAAAAGATAGGGCCGGGGATGGGGCGGGTGGCGCGGGGGCGGGGGGGGGGGGAGTGGAGGGGGCGGTGTTCAACTTTCAACATTCCTTCCACACTTCCTGAGCATGTATGAAGCTCCAACCGGACTAATTGCCAAGACTGAGAACTGATCGTTGGGATTTCTAGAGATACGCTACTTCCAGAACATTTTAAGATTCCATTATCTCGTTTCATCTCGTTTGATAAGAAGTGTGCCCGGTGGGAGCTGCAGATAAGGAAGCCGAGATTCCGAGGGTTGGGCGACTTCAGCGGTTCGCTGCGACTCCCTGGGGGAACGCACCGGGTGCGGCGCGGGCCTGGGGGCCGTCCCCGGTTACCCCGGCGACCGGCCGGCAGTCACGTGACGGGGGAGCAGGCGGAGAAGCTGGAGAGGCGAGCACGGTCTACTGCCGGGCTTCTGTAGTCCGGCGGCGGTCACGTGTCCAGGGCTCGCGGGAGGTGGAGTTGGCCCCCCGGCTCCAGCGTCACATGACCGGCTCCGGGAAAACATGGCGGCGGCCGTGGTGCAGCGGCGGGGCTGAGCGACAGCGATTGCAGTGGGCTCCTAACAGGGGTGAGGGGTGGCTTCAGCCTGGGCGGGGCGGGGGGGGGGGGGGGGGGGGGGGAGAGGGGCGCGGGGAGGGGTCCGGGCCCTCCTCAGCCTGCTCCCGTCCCCGACGTCACTCGCGTTCCACTCGTCCTCTCCGCGCGCTGCGTCTGCCGGAACGGGGAGGCATGACAGGCAGGGCCTGGCTTCCATCCCAGCCGCGCTTTGTGCTTTCCGGCAAGCGCCTGCCGGTCTCTGGGCGCCCCTCCCTCGCCTGGGTTCCCTCCATCCTCTTTTCTCCAGCCTCCTCCCCTCGCAGGTGGGATCGTCGGTGGGACCGGAGCGCGGGCGGGCGAGGCCCCCCGGGACCATGTCCGGGTCCGACACCGCGCCCTTCCTCAGCCAGGCGGATGACACGGACGACGGGCCGGTGCCCGGCACCCCGGGGTTACCGGGGTCCATGGGGAACTCGAAGTCCGAGGATCCCGAGGTCCCGGACCGAGAGGGGCTGCAGCATATCACCGGCTTGTCTCCGGGCCATTCGGCTCTCATAGTGGCTGTGCTGTGCTACATCAACCTCCTCAACTACATGGACCGCTTCACCGTGGCTGGTACTGACTTCTGGGGGGAAGTCAGACTGGGGGAAGGGAAGGGGGTCCCGAAGGTGGGGCTGCCTCGTCGAGCCCATCTCGAGTCTTCTTTGCAGGCGTCCTTCCAGACATCGAGCAGTTCTTCGACATCGGAGACAGCAGCTCCGGCCTCATCCAGACCGGTGAGTGGAGGCCCCTCCTGGGCACACGGCAGCTTTTCTTCCTTTTCTGCCCCAAATGGGGTTACGTGCCGGCATGCCTGGGACCTTAATAGAGGTAGAGAAGCCAGACTTAGAGGAGATGGTCTTTATTTCTCTGTGGGTTGCCCTGTTCAGTTAGAACACCACATTTTAAAAGGCAGTTTAGTGTAATGGTTAAGACAGACCTGGGTTTAAATCTCAGCTTTCCACTTAGTGTGATGGTAGGCAAGGCCCTCAACCTCTCTAAGCCTTACTTTTCCTTGGTGAGAAGGAAAGAGTAGCAACCCAGAACACCTCAGAGGGCTAATGTGAGAATCAGATGCGATAATTAATGCTGTAAAGTGCGTGGTGCCGTGTCCGGAGGATGGTTGGCACCGAAAGATGGGGATGGAAGGCGGTGTCTGGAATGGGGAGAGTTGAGTTTTACTTGCTCAGAACGTTGTGGGAGAGGCAAAGCCAAGGCCAGATCCTCCTTTCCTTCCTTTTCCCCTTCATTCGTTTCTCAAACATTTCTGAGCACTTACTCTGTGCCAGGCCCTAGAGGGAGAGGCTGATAGCATACACAGAACTTGCCCAAGACCTTTTAGGCCCATTGTCTCCTAATCCTTCCATCAGTCAAAGAACAGGTGGTGGTATCATTTTATAGAAGAAGCAGGTAGTAGTCGCTATGTTTTTATAGGGAAACTGAGGCTTAGAGAATTCGGCCTTGCCCAGAGTCACACAAATGAGAGGAGAGGAGGAGTTTGAAACAAGACCTCGAAGGGTTCTTTGCTCCACTCCAGGCCAGTAAGGACTGAGAAGTATTTAAGGCAAAGTCTAGAGGAATGAGAACAGGATCACAGGCCAAGGTCTGCAAAGCTTTAAATTGTTGAGTTAGAGAAGAAGCAAGTCTTTGTCCGCTCCATTCGCTTTTTCGTTCAACACATGTTAATGAGCACCTTTTTTATGCAACGCCGTGTGTTCCACGATGGAAACACAGGAGTGGTCATTATAGGCAAGGTCCTTGTCTTCACGGAGCTGACATTCTACTGGGAATGAGCGGGCCACCGTCCTGAAAAACCTAAGCTGATAACGAGGTCATTTTCTGTAGGCTTATTTTGTAAAAGAAAACGGAGTGACTGTGATCAAGAGAGATTGGATATGTGGGGGTTGGGAAGATGTCTGAGCTGGAGCCTAAAGGTTCTGTGAAGCTCAGGCGAGTGGAGAAACGTTCCCAGTAGAGAGGACAGTGGGTGCCAAAGGTCCTAAGATGGTAATGAGCTTGGCAGTTGGGCCATTGGGATGCAGAGAAGGGAAAGTGGATGAGCATGAGGTTGGAGAGGTAGGGAGGGGTTAGATCAGATCGTGGGCCATGGTGTGGAGAGTGGATTTTGCTCTTGGCTGGATGGGAGTCAGCTGGGCCATCCATTCTACAGTGGAAGGTTTGAAAGATGTCAAAGAGGGGCCTGGACTTCTCTGGCAGGAAGCACCGATAGTTTCAGGGTTGGGAGTCATTCCTGAGCCCCCTTGCTCTCCCTGAGCTGGGGTCGGGGTGGGGAAGGGGTACCGGGGCTGGGCTGTGACTCTCTGCTTCTCCTCAGTGTTCATTTCCAGTTACATGGTGTTGGCACCTGTGTTTGGCTACCTGGGTGACAGGTACAATCGGAAGTATCTCATGTGCGGGGGCATTGCCTTCTGGTCCCTGGTGACACTGGGGTCGTCCTTCATCCCCAGAGAGGTGAGGCCCCATGCTGGCTCCTGTTTCTGCCCCACCCCCACCCCCCACCCATCAGTCTTTGCTGCCATTCTTTGGGGTCGTTGCAGACTGGGCCTGGGGAACTTATGCAGTTTCCTTGGTCCATGGCGTCTTCTCCTCCCTGCTTGCCTGAGTTAATCGGCCCACCCCATCTACTTCCCCTTTCTTCTAGAACATTCTTCTGTCATCCCCTTTCCCCCTAACCATTGACTGCTTACACTCCACACTTAAACACTCCCGCTTCTCTACCATGGGAAAGACCTTACCTGGACTGTCTGTCCTCTGTCTTCCTCTTCTGAGTCAGACTGCCCACAAGGTCCCCTTGACCGAGCTCCATCCTGGGTGAAGGAGCAGACAGGGAGAGGCTCTCACTTTGCTTGCACTTCCTCTCCTCCCACTCACCCCGGAACACTGCCGGCCAACCTACCCCCACCACTCCATTGCCAAAGTGACAGAAACCTTTTGGTTGCTAAATGTAGCTCCTGCTTCCTAATCCTGCTCTTGCTAGATCTCCTGGGAGCCTCTGGCTCTATTGACTCACTTCCTCCTTCCGGAAACTCTCTCCTAACTTCTGTGATGCCACTCTTGTGGTTTTCTTCCCGCCTCCTTGGCTGTTACTTCTTTGCTCCTTTGAAATCCCTTCTGTCTGTTCTTACTCTCTGCTCCTGGAACTCTGTCCTCAGCCCCGGGTACTGCATACTCTCCTTGGGTGACCATACCCTGTCCTTAGCTTCAGGTGTCTTTGATAGACGAATAAACTTCCGCCTCAGATCATTATTCACGATTGGAGTGTCTTGGATGGTAGAAATTAAGATTTATTCTACACCTGTGGGGGCACAAGATATTGAATAAAACTTGTATCGTCCCATCCTGGTGATAGTTGTATGAGCAAGTTATTGTTTTCCCCCTTTTCAGATGAGGAAACTGAGGCTCAGAGAGGTTAAGTTGCTTTCCCAAAGTCACAGCTAGTACGTAGTGGAGCCAGGATTCAAGCTCAGGTCTGTCCAGCTCAGGCCTCGCCCGCCATCCCCGCCACCTCTCCCGAGCCAGCTGGTGAAGGCGGGGTGCCACCTCCCCCATGTTTCGTTCCCCAGCAATTCTGGCTCCTCCTCCTGACCCGGGGCCTGGTGGGGGTCGGGGAGGCCAGTTACTCCACTATCGCGCCCACCCTCATCGCCGACCTCTTCGTGGCAGACCAGCGGAGTCGGATGCTTAGTGTGTTCTACTTTGCCATCCCGGTGGGCAGGTGCGTGGGCCTGGGGCCTGGGGGGGGGCACGGGAGGCAGGAGGGCCTGGCGTGGGGCACGGCTGACCGGCTATCCCCTCTCCTCTCCCATCCCCTTTCCCCAGTGGTCTGGGTTACATTGCAGGCTCCAAAGTGAAAGATATGGCCGGGGACTGGCACTGGGCTCTGCGGGTGAGTTTGGACACAGCCTGGGGGAAGGTCAGCGACATTGTCACTGCCCCTCCCTTTCCTACCTTCAGACATCCCCCCCCTCCCCCCCCCCCCCCCGCCTTTTAAGGCAGCGCTCACTCTGCCAAGCCTGTGGGAAGCCATGTGCAGACAGAACTCTTGGCTGTGGGTGGTAGCAGCTCACTGTAAAACTGTAAGCTCCTGGATGGGACTCTATTGGCTCTCATAGTGGAAAGCCCCAGGGTGAGCGTCAGGTAAAGCTGGATCCAGGCCTCCCGCTCCGTCCTAGGAATTCGATCATCCTTTGTCTCAGTGCTGCTTTTCCTCTGTGTTAATTTCATTCTCAAGCAAGTGAAAGCTCCACGCATTTATCTTCCCATTTAGAAACCTCGCCACCCTGGATCCTTGAGCAATAAGTCCTGGATGGTGTCTGATTAGATGAGCACGGGTCACGTGCCTGCCACTGAAACAATCACCGAGGCCAGGGAGGTTCACACCACTCTTGTCGGCCAAGTCTGGGTTATAAGCCCTGCCCTGTTTGAACCCCATGGACTGAGAGAAGTGGGGGGGAGTAGTTTCCCAAAAGGAAATTGGGGTGCTGTTATCGAAGAGGGAGCAGTTAGGCTTGCGGAAGCAGGGGGCCCTTACTGGCAGTTGCTCTGCCCTCCAAACGCATGTTCAGCTTCCTTGAGCACGTGGCTTACTGGGTGTTTGAGGTCTTGGGGCCTGAGTTGCCTTCACACACCCTCACTTTCTCCCATCCCAGCGGTGTGGAGGTGTCCCTGCCTGTCTGTGCCTGTCCTGAAGCCCACTCTTTCCCCAGGTGACACCAGGTCTAGGAGTGGTGGCTGTTCTGCTGCTGTTCCTGGTAGTCCGGGAGCCGCCACGGGGAGCTGTGGAACGCCACTCAGACTCACCACCCCTGAACCCCACCTCGTGGTGGGCAGATCTGAGGGCTCTGGCGAGGAAGTGAGTTTAGTTCCATTCTAACCCAACATCTGAGGCCCCCCAGGGAGGCCTCCGTATCTGTTCTGAGATTTACAGGAGCGTGGTCTTTGTTTGCTGCCAGCTGGCCCTCCCCCAAAGCCAGGTCACCACTGCCCCCTTGTGGCAGATGCTTGAATTACAGGCCCAGATCCTGGGCGCCAAGACAGCTTCCACACCCGTCTCCTAACCTTACTTTAAAAATAAGCTGGGGAGAGAGAGTAGAAGTCCCCTACCCTGGCACCTCAGTGGAGTCTGAGTTCCTTCTTCCCACCTGTCTTCAGTCCTAGTTTCATCCTCTCTTCCCTTGGCTTCACTGCTGTGGCCTTCGTCACGGGCTCCCTGGCTCTTTGGGCTCCTGCATTCTTGCTGCGTTCCCGTGTGGTCTTGGGGGAGACCCCACCCTGCCTTCCTGGAGACTCCTGCTCTTCCTCTGACAGGTACCCAGATGGGGGCTAGGCTAGGGGTGGCCTGCAGGTGGCAGGGGATGGAGCCCAGAGAGTCATTGATTCAGGGTCAGGCTACTTCTTCTCCCAGTCTCAGTTTTCCTGGCGGAGGAAATCGATGGTAGGATAATGCCTTCCTCTCAGAGCTCCATGAACCATAGAGTACCTGGATAGACCTGGGGTCAGGGTGGCTGGGATGGAGCATCTTCTCCAGGTGGTGGGGGCGAGGTGAGGGGGCTCTGCAGGCAGAGGGACTGGCTCCCATGTCCCTCCCCCTGCCCCCAGCCTCATCTTTGGGCTCATCACCTGCCTGACCGGGGTCCTGGGTGTGGGCCTGGGCGTGGAGATCAGCCGCCGCCTCCGCCGTTCCAACCCCCGGGCTGACCCACTGGTCTGTGCTGCTGGCCTCTTGGGCTCCGCGCCCTTCCTCTTCCTGTCCCTTGCCTGTGCTCGTGGTAGCATCGTGGCCACCTATGTGAGTAGCCAGCAGGTGTCAGAAGGGGTGTTGTGGGTCTGGGGTGGTGGGACGGTGTGCCGGGGCAGGACTGGGGTTCATCAGCATAGTGGTTTAGAGACCACTTGAACCAGAAGGCCTGGTTTTGGACCTCAACTCTGGCTCTTCCCAGCTGTGCGACATTAGGCAAGTGAGTTAACCTCTCTGTGCTCAGTCTTAGCATCTGTAAAATGGGAATAAGAGCTTTATCTCACGGGGTGTCACGAGGATTAAGTTGAATGAGTTAATACACGGGCCTGGTCCAGGGTCGTGTGTTTGCTCTCATTGCGACGGGACCAACCCCCCCCCCCCTCCATCTCCCCACTTCCAACCCCCCCCCCCCCCCCCCAGATTTTCATCTTTATTGGAGAGACGCTGCTGTCCATGAACTGGGCCGTCGTGGCTGACATTCTGTTGGTGAGTAGGCGGGCCACTGCAGGGTTAGCCCAGAGGCTGTTGGGAGCAAGGAGTGGGGGGTGGAGGCCTCACTTGCCTTAATTGTGGCCTTCACCCCTTCTTCAAAACCCAGCCCCAGACTGAATTCAGAGTCAGCCCCAGATGGGCCTGGAGTCTGGGCATTCACCCCACTCACACCTCAGGGCTGGGGTTCACCTTTGACCTCAGCCTAGACTGAGCCTTGGCCCTGTCCTTGCCCTCTGCCTCCCGCCCCCCTTCTCCCCAGTATGTGGTGATCCCCACGCGACGGTCCACTGCCGAGGCCTTCCAGATCGTGCTGTCCCACCTGCTGGGCGATGCTGGGAGCCCCTACCTCGTTGGCCTGGTGAGCACCGCCCCTCGGCTGGACCCGGGGTGGGGATCGGGGGACCCTGCGTTCCTGGCACTGGCTGACAGCCCTTGGCCTCAGCTTGAGCTGACTTACAAGGTCTGACCCAGTTGGGTGTTCGTGTGCTCTGCGCCCGGCGCCCCTCACCTCGGAGCCTCAGCCAGGCGGGCAGGACTTCATTTTGGAAGATTCCGCAGCGAGGCCACGGGGCTTTCCCTGGTTCTCCAGACCACCCTTCTTTGCCAGCTCCCGACTCCTTTGTTCTTCTGCAGTCTGGGGGCTCCCTGTCCGTGACTCGTTCTCCTGGCTCTCCTTTTCTCGTCTCCCTGCAGATCTCCGACCGCCTCCGCCGGAGCTGGCCCCCCTCCTTCTTGTCCGAGTTCCGAGCCCTGCAGTTCTCCCTCATGCTCTGCGCCTTCGTCGGGGCTCTGGGCGGGGCAGCCTTCCTGGGCACTGCCATCTTCATTGAGGGTGACCGCCGGCAGGCTCAGCTGCACGTGCAGGGTCAGTGGGGGCCTTCCCTTTGTCCATCCCCGACTCCTTGCCCAACTTCATGATACCCCGTGCTCGTCCGTCCGTCCGTCTGCCCGGACCTGTGTCCCTGGCTTCTCTCAGCCCACGGTTCTTCCCCCATCCTGCTTTGGGTCCGGCTGTCCAACGAGCTGACGCTCCCCTGTGCCCGCAGCGCTGATGGCTCTGCCGCCCCGTGTCCACTTCCCACCGCCCATCTGTCCCCTCCCTGGCTTTGTGTCTTTCCGTCCATCCAGCCCTGGCTCTGACCCCTCCCTTGGCAGGTCTGCTGCGTGAGGCAGGGCCCACAGATGACCGGATCGTGGTACCCCGGCGAGGCCGCTCCACCCGCGTCCCCGTGTCCAGCGTGCTCATCTGAGGGGCCATCGCTCGCCAGCGCGCATCCCTATCCCAGCTGGCCCTGGGCCCGCCCCAGAAGGTGCCCGGGCCGAACCCTTGGACTGGCCCAGCTTCTAGGAACGGCCTTGGGCCGCGTTCCAGCTCCCATACACTACACAGGCAGCGGTCGGTCGGGGCAGGGGGGCGGTGGGTCCGGGAGGGGCCTTCCTCTCTCCTGGAGCAGCCCCAGGGGCTTGGTGCTATTTGTAACTGAATAAAATTTGTAGTCAGACCCCAAGTGCCTGCTCGAGTCTCTCTGGGCGTTAGTATCTCTGGCTGGCAGACCGCAGGGGATGCCCTCTAGCCCCAGGACTCCCGGGGCTAGAGGGTCACTCCTGTGGGGACCTTAGGCAAATCCCTGCTCTCCGGGGCCTGGCGAACAGCAGTGTGGGGTGAGCGAGCTCAGTATGACCGTGAGTCAGAACCGTGGTTCCCCTAGAGCCCGCCCCTCTTGGCAGGCCGGCCAGGGTGAGGTGGGGTGGGCACTGCCCTGTGCCCCTCAGCTCCCAGGGGCAGGGCCTCCCTCCTGGCTGCCTCCTTGAGCCATGGCTGTGGAGGCCGTGGCTGTGGGCTGGCCTGCCCGCGTCTTGCCCTTCTTCCCCTGGTAGGGCTCGCTCTGCGTCCTGGTGGCCAGCAGACCTGTCTCGAGGGCCTGCGGGTGGCCTCTCGGGCCTCCGCCTCCCCCTCCCCACTGGCTGGGTGGGGGTGGGAAGGGGGCGGGTGCAGCTGGCTGAGCCCGATGATTTCCTGCCCTCGCCCGGGCTCACCACAGCTTCCTGCCACAGGCGGGCAGGCGCTGAGGAGAAGCAGGCGCCTAGCCGAGCGGCAGGTAGGGCTGGGGCGCGCAGGGGCCGCGCCGCCGGGTGACTGGTGCCCCAGACTCCAGCCCGGACCCTGGCCGGACTGCGCAGGGAGCAGGGGTCTTGCACGGTCGGCGCTGACCCGCCCCCCCCTACTCAGCCCAGAAAGGGGAAGGGGCCAGTGAGTCCCCAAGGAGGGCGCACTTGCCCCCCACCCCCACCCCCCAGTCGGGCTTCCAGGCTGTGCCCACCCGGCTCCCGCACCCCTGCTGGCCTGGCCCTCACCCCACCGCGGCTCGGCCCTTGAGGGGGTGTGCGGCGGGCAGCCGGGCCTGGTGCAAGCTCTCTCCCGCAGATGGAGGCGGTCGTCCTGATCCCCTACGTGCTGGGCCTCCTGCTGCTGCCGCTGCTGGCTGTGGTGCTGTGCGTGCGGTGCCGAGAGCTGCCAGGTGAGTGGGGGCTCGGCCCTCCTCTACCTCTCACTCCATCCCGACTGTCCCGAACTCTGCTTGCACGCGAGACCTGAGCCCCGTACTCCCAGCCTCTCCCCTCTTCACCCCGCTTCCTGCCTTACTGGCTTCTCTTCCCCAGGCTCCTATGACAATACGGCCTCTGACAGGTGAGTTGCCCATTGACCCTAGGTGGCTCCCTCAGTGCCCTGTGTGGCCCCGGGGAGGGGAGGGGACTGGGATGGGAGCTGGGGTCTCTCCTGCCCTTACCTATCTGTGTCTCTCCTGCCAGCTTGGCCCCAAGTAGCATCGTGATCAAACGCCCTCGTGAGTACACGGAGGGTCCTCTCCCTCGGGTGTAGGGGAGGGGGTCCCCTGGCGTGTGAGAGAAAGCGTGCCTCTGTTCAGGTTCCCCCCCACGGTGGCTGCCCACATGGCTTTGATCTGAGCTGGGGATAGGAAGGGAGATGGGTGTCCTCAGGCTGGTGCAGGGCCCAGGGGGTTCACAGAATTAGCCTGTCCTTTGAGGCCTCGATGAGTATGGGGGCAAAATGTCTGGAGTCATTCCTTGAGCTTGGTCTCGTGTCCTCAGCCACACTCGCCACCTGGACACCAGCCACCTCCTATCCTCCTGTTACCTCCTACCCACCCTTGAGCCAGCCGGACCTGCTTCCCATCCCGTGAGTAGCATCCTCCCCTCCAAATCCCCCTTTTTACTCCCTCGCCTCTGAGGATTGGGGATCTCTTTCCCTGTTGCAACCCCTCTTGGTCCAGTGCCCCATCCCAGCATGACTTCTGACCTTTGACTCCCAGGAGGTCCCCACAGCCCCCTGGGGGCTCCCACCGCATGCCATCTTCCCGGCAGGACTCAGATGGTGGTAAGTGTGGAGCAGGGCTCAGGGGGCCGGGGCTGGGCAGAGGATAGACCCCGTGTGAGCTGACTCAGCCTCCCTCTTGCTCTCTCTCTGAAGCCAACAGTGTGGCGAGCTACGAGAACGAGGGTGCGTCTGGGGCCCCAGGTGCCCTGGTTGCAGGGAGGCTGGGGCCTGGGCTGGGCCCTGCTGATCGCTGTGTCGTTACCTCAGAGCCCGCCTGTGAGGACGACGATGAAGATGAGGAGGAGGATTATCCCAACGAGGGCTACTTGTGAGTGGCCAGGTGGGGGGGTGGGAGCTCCAGCTGGGGGTCCTTACTCACCTGCCCCTTGACTTGTCCTCAGGGAGGTGCTTCCTGACAGCACGCCAGCGACAGGCACTGCTGTCCCACCGGCTCCCGCGCCCAGCAACCCCGGCCTCCGAGACAGCGCCTTCTCCAGTGAGTTGGCCATTTCTGACACTCTGCGTTGCGGCCCGTCCGCTCTTCCCTCTCCTGTTATTTCTTTGATGCTTGCTGCCCCTCCGCATTCTCTCTCCTCTCTTTCTAGAACACCTGTCCCTCAGGGCGGACTTCCACTCTGATCTGCTGGTTTCCTTACTTTTTCTATCCTCTTTTCTATTTCTTTGTCTTTCCCTTTTATCGTCTGTGAGATTTCTCCAACTTCACTATTCTTTGAGACTCTGTTCTTTTGTCTCTTATCTGAAAGCTCTTTTCTTGGTCTCTGGTGTTCCTTTTTCATAGCCTTCTGTTCTTGTTTCACAGAGACAATACCATCTTGTACATTTTTAAAGATATTGATTATAGATTGTTTTCTTTGAGGGTTTTTTTGGGAAGTTTTCTTCTGCTTCCGGCATCATTTTGGTTTCCTTTGAGCTGCTTTTCTCCCTTCGTGTTCGTTTCACGTTGCCTGTTAGAGGCTTCCTTCCATGTTTGGTGACCTTCCATTTTCTGTTGCTCTCCTCACTTTCCGTACCTGTTCCGGGCCATTCCTTCTACACCCTGACTTCGTGAGCGAGCTCGATTCCCAACTCCCCACCTCCCCCGAGCTCATTTATTCATCCATCCCTCACTTACTCGCCGTGTTTACTGGGTGCCTCTGATAAAACAGCTCACGAGATAGTGTCATGATAAAGGAGCTCAGCTTGTCAGGGACCTCCTACGTGCCTTTCTGAGAGCATTTCGTGTATCAACTCATTAAACCTCAGGATCCCCAGGTGCTCTTGAGCCCATCTCTTCCCTTCCTGCACCTCGGTTGTCCTGACTGTACGACAGGAGGGATCACGTATCTCATAGACACTTGGCGGCCCTGTTCAGATATTCTCGGCTTTAGTTCTCACTGTGCTCCTGGGAGGTGGGTGCCGCCCCTCGCCCTATTCTACAGATGAGAACACCGAGGCCCAGAGAGGCTAGGTGGCTTGTGTGAGGCTACACGACTGTCATTGTGGGAGCTGGGCTTGCACCTGGGCTCTCTGGCTCCAAAGCCTGCCTCGTCCACGGCCTCGTGGAGAAACAAGTCAGCGTGAAGGGACAAGATAGGTGGGAGGCACCCGGGTGGCTCAGTCACTTAGGCGTCCGACTCTTGATCCCGTCTCAGGTCTTGATCTCGGGGTCGTGAGTTCAGGTCCCGCGTTGGGCTCCGTAAGATGGCGCCGACGGCTCCAGGTGCCGGAAGACACCAGGATGGGAGTGGGGGTCAGGGCAGGCCTGGCCGACGGGGCCCGTGGGGCGACAGCACCTGACTCGGCACCCCACAAGCGTTGTCTCACACGGGCCACCCAGCGCCATGGCTCCGAGCTGCTCTCTGTCCCTGCCCCCAGCCTGGCCGACATGCTGTCTGTTCTCCCCCACACTTCCACTCCCTCTCATCCGCTCTGGGCACGTTGCCCTACTTCTCTCCGTCACCAGGGCCTCTGCGGGACCCCCTGGGGCTGGCTGCAGGGAGGCCTCTGGGGTCTGTGCTCGGGGCTCTGGGTGACAGTGCCGGGGGCCCTGCTTCTCCTGCAGTGGAGTCGGGGGAGGATTACGTGAACGTCCCCGAGAGCGAGGAGAGTGCAGACGTGTCTCTGGGTGAGTGGCCGGTGCCCCCTAGAGTCCCCCTTCCCTCCCCCACCCTCACTGCTGTGGCCCTCTTTCTGAGTGTCCTGTTCTCTCACCCTCCACGTGGCCGTCCCCCCTTCTGATCTGTCCCCGCAGATGGGAGCCGGGAGTACGTGAATGTGTCCCAGGAGCTGCCACCCGTGGCTAGGACCGAGCCTGGTGTGTGCTGGGATGGGAGGTGGCAGGAGCTTGGGGTAACGTGAAAGGTAATGTGCCCGGGGCAGGAGGGACGGTCTGTGAGCTTAAGACTGATCTCTTTCCCCTTCCAGCCATCCTGAGCTCCCAGAACGACGACGAGGAAGAGGGAGCTCCAGATTATGAGAATCTGCAGGGGCTTAACTGAGGGTCCGGTGAGAGGCCCTGCCCACCCTTCCGCGGCCCCTCAGCCCTATCCTCCGACTCCTTCGGGGACCCCTCGGACCCCCACTGACCTCCTGACATCGCAACCCCTCCCTCTCCCTGTCCTGTTGTTTCAGCGTGAGGCCATGCCTGTCCTCGAACCAGCCTTGCTCGGGAGTGCCGAGCTGGGCAGCTGGCAGTGGCTCTGGGGGGCCCTACTAGGCACCCGACCCTGACTGCAGCCTGAGAACAGCCTGAGAATCTCCCCCCTTAACTTATTGTCACTTTGGGGTCCAGTCTGTGTGCCCCCAACACTCTGCACCTTCTGACACAGCCTGAGAATGAACTACCCTGGCCCCGGCCCTATTCGGTGGTAGAATAAAGGCTGGTGTGGTCTGTAGCACTCTTGCCTTTGGGGGGCCCCTGGGGGGGGAGTCCGAGTGAGGGTGGGCTTGCCTGGGCGCCCGTGTGGGAGTTGTCTGTGTGCACGCACGTGTGTGTGTGTGTGTGTGTGTGTGTGTGTGTGTGTCTGGGGGTCTCCATCCTCCCTGGGCCGCCGTGCTCCTGAGGGTCCTCACCAGCCTTTGGGAGTGACCAAATGGTGCCTGGGGCACGGCGCTTCGGCGTGAGGCAAGTCCGACCCAGACTGGACCTTCTGGGCTTCGAGGCTTCGATGCATCTCCCCCAACGCGATAGTCCACCGGACCCACGGCAGACGATGGCTGGGATGATGGGAGGGCAGGGCATGGGGAACCTTGGGTGCAGAGTGACCTTCGAGAGCAAGACTGCTTCCTGCCGGCCCTCATTTTCTCCATCTTTAAAGCAAGGGGGTGGACTTAACCCCAAGCAACTGAAAGGTAATGTGCGATGCAGCCTTTGCGGACTCGGGTGTGCAGATGACTCACTGGGAGGTCTTGCTAAAATGCAGATTCCGAATGAGTAGGTCTGGGATGGGGCCCGAGAGTCTGCATTTCAGAGAAACTACCAGATGCTTCTGATAGCGCTCTTCCGAGAACCAGACTTCGAGCACCTTCTGGTGGACGCCCTGGTCATTGTGATTGGCTCTGGTCTGGGCACGTGACGTAATCTGGGCCACCGAGGACCAGCCCTGAGACTTGGGCCGGAAGTGACCGGAAGGAGAAGCTCTTTTTGCTCCATGGCAGTTGGTAAACTGGAAGAATATATTCCTGGCGCTACTTGGCGAGCCTGCCCAAGAACGAAGTCCACGTGGAGGAGAGAATGGCCTCGAGGTGGACAGGGTGTCGGAATCTCTGGGTCCAGTCACATCTGAAGCGAGACACCCCCCTCAGACTTCCCAGTTACATGGGCCAATAAATTACCCGTTGTCTTCACCCGGCTTGACTTGGGATTTCTGTTGCACACGCCAAGGTAGCCCTGAGTGATGCACACAGTTGTTGGCGACCTTTGTGGGCTCCAAAGGCAATAGTGACAGCTTCCCTTCAAGCATGCGCCGTGTTTCCACGCTTCCCTCGTTCGATCGCTGCTGGTCCCCTGTGGTCAGTTACTGTGGGTATCCCCATTCGCAGGTGAGGAAGCAGGCCCAGAGAGGAGAAGCGATTTGCCCAAAGGCACACAGCCAAAGTGACAAGTCTGGGATTCGATCCGGGGCTTTGGCCTCTGGAGTCACTGCTGCCAATGTCCTTGCTCTGGGTGTTGTGCAAAGTGTCGAGTGCTCTACAAGGGAAGCTTGTGAGAGGCCCGATTGGAGAAATGGGGGAGGGAGGCTTAGAGAGAGCGTTGGACAGGCTGGATGTCAACAGGGAGAGTTTATCTGGAGGAAATAGACGAGAAGAGGCACCTTTGTGCCTGGGCCAAGGAACAGAAAGTTTATCACAAAGCTATGCTGGTGCAAGCACCCTGGAGAACGATCTAGCAACATCAGTAAGGCTGAAGATGGTGTGTCCCTTTATCTGGCAAACTCTCGGGTATAAACCCAGAGCAGCTGGCACACGGGCTCAGGGGGCGGGCACCTGGGGCTCGGGGCAGCCTTGCAATGGCCAACAGCTGGCAACAGTAGGGGCCGTGACCAGGAGAATGGACAGGGCTTGTAGCCCAGTCACAGCACGGACGCTTCCCAGCAGGTGAAAATGAGTGCATTGGGGCAACACCAGTCAGCACAGATAAATATCACCAAGAGAATATGGAGTGAGAACCAGAAAACAAGTTGTTTTATTTATATATAGAAAGTTGGAAACATGAAAACCGAAATCTATGGTTCAGGGATACACAGCGTGTGCAAAATGGGCAAAGCAACGAGGAACACCAAGTTCAGGAGAGAGGCAACCGTGCGGCCGAGCGCGGGGAAGGGTCGGGAAGGCATTCGGGAAGGCCTCAGTGATAAGTGTCATGTCTTATTCTTAAGCGGAGTTGGGTACACAAGTGTTTGAGACAGGATTCTCTTAAGTGTTTGCATATCTAAGCGATTTCATAATAATAAGAGAGACCGAGGCCCAAGGAGGGAATAAGTGGGGGTGGGAGGATATGGCAGCTTTAAGAGACAGTAAACGGGCTGAGAATTGCTGGTCGGTCTATGCCAAGGCGGGTGAGTTCCAGGCCTTAGCAGCAGCATGTGCAAAGGCCCTGAGGTGGGGGGCGGTGGGGAGGCTGTTGCATGAGAAGTGGTGGTGGGCTAGCCGAAGAAGCAGCAGGGGCAATGGAGAGGGGTGGTGGAACGAGATGTTTGGGAGGCCGAAGCAAGGGGCGTGGTGACAGGCTGTGCCGGGAGGCATGGGGACATCCAAGGTGACTCCAGTCCTTGCCTTGGTGGATTGGGGGTAGGGGCATTCCCTGAAGCACTAACTAAGCAGCTTCCCACTTTTGCCTCTTGGACCAGCGAGATTACATGGCTTTGCTTCCACCGGTCGATGAGCCAGCCAGGACAGAGTCAATGCAATGAGATCTATGGGGCTGGGGCTGGGGTATCTTTGCCCACTGGGGTGGCCGGTAGAAAGAATCCCTGCGGATGGAAGCTGGGAGCGGAAATATTTTTTCTTTTTTTTTCTTGTACGAGGCATTGACGGTCACTGCCACGGGAGCTTGGGCTCTTCGTGGTGTTCGGTGTTGTTTTCCCCAAAATGCACCATGTGGCCCATGAGTCCTGGGAGCAGCTTCTCAGGAAAGAATTCTGTGGTCGGGAGAGCCTGGGAAAAGTTGTCTCATGCTCCGTTGCAGAGACAAAATGTGCGTTAATAAGTTCATGGCTCAGGAGACATCCTGTGATAAATATCTTTGTTTCTCTTTACCAAACCTGGTGTTTCCTGAACTTATTTGACTTCAGGGGGAAAAAAAATTATTATTAGCAATTCGCAGACCACCTTTTAACATCGATAGAGGACATCTTTTGTTTTCACCTTCCCCGCATGCTGCTTTCTTCCAAAGCCACCACCAGATTTGCATTGGAAATGTTTACAGGACTCAGGTGGGGGCCAAGCTTGGATGTGACTGTGACCCAGGATGGGCCGATCATTATAGCCCACCTCCTGGCCTCAGTAATTGGTTGATACTGGAACACGTGACCCAATTCGGGCCAATGAGACACCTTCCCGAGACTTTTGGTTGGAACTCCTGGCAAAGAGAAGCTGTTTATCCATTGAGGGGGCCCGCTGGGGGGACGCAGGCTTGCAACGTTTGCAGGCTTCTGCTTGGAGAGAGCATGCCGGTGAATGAAGGCACCGCAGAGGAAAGCAGTGTGGACCAAATAGAAATAGAAATAGAAAAGTTGAGTTCTTGGGGCGCCTGGGTGGCTCGATGGGTTAAGCATCTGACTTCAGCTCAGGTCATGATCTTACTGCTCGTGAGTTTGAGCCCTGCATTGGGCTCTGTGCTGACAGCCCGGAGCCTGGAGCCTCCTTCGGATTCGTGTCTCCCTCTCTCTCTCTGCCCCTCCCCAACTTGCACTCTGTCTCTCTCACTCTCTCTCAAAAATAAATATGCATTTAAAAAAATAAAAAAATAAAAAGAAAGTTGGATTCTGATAGCCCACCTAAGCACCCAGATCAGTGGTCCTGAAGCCATTGATTGCTTCTTTTTAAAAACAATTTTTTTAACGTTTATTTATTTTTGAGAGACAGAGCACAAGCAGGGGAGGGGCCGAGAGGAGAGAAACACAGAATCGGAAGCAGGCTCCAGGCTCTGAGCTGTCAGCACAGTGACGACACGGGGCTCGAACTCCTGAACTGCGAGACTGTGACCTGAGCCAAAGTCGGATGTTTAACCGACTGAGCCACCCAGGCGCCCCATGGATCTCACTTTTCAAAGCCTTCTTATTCCGGGGTCCGTAGCCCCGAAAGGTATCCCCGGAAGAAAAGGGAGGGGATCCCGGTCCCTGGTTGCTGAGAAACTCAGAAACAGGTGTGGCTGGGGTCAGAGGCCTAAATATTATCGCCAACTTCTTTCTCCTCAGCTCTCCTTTCTGTGTGGCCCGTAGCTTTCGTCTCCTTGTGTGGTCATATGACAGGTCTAGCGGCTCGGGACACAGACACCGTGTGTTTCCACACATGCCTGGGGGGGTGGGGGGCAGAGGTCCGAGCATCTCCAGCAAAAGCCCTACACTCCCTCTAACTGCCCTGGCTTGGGACACATGACTTCCGGAGCCAGTCGCTGGCCAAGAAGGTGTCCCGTGCCGACTGACTTAGGCCTGTGGTGTATACTCCACCCGCAATTCTGAGGTTCTGGAAATGAGAAGGCACCCAAGATTAGGGGCTATTGCTGGTAGAAGGGGGGACGGCTGTTGAGATGCATTTGTTCCACATTTATTGTGTGTGTGCCGCACTCATTCTTTCAGTGAGTTTCACAACATGCCTAGTGTCTAAGGTATGAGGGGCCCCTCTTGTGGAAAAAGAAAAAAGTGGAGACGCCTGGGTGGCTCAGTCAGTTAAGCGTCCGACTTGGGCTCGGGCCATGATCTCAGAGCTCGTGAGTTCGAGCCCCGCGTCGGGCCCTGTGCTGACAGCTCAGAGCCCGGAGCCTGCTTCCGATTCTGTGTCTCCCTCTCTCTCTGCCCCTCCCCCACTCTCTCTCTCTCTCTCTTAAAAATAAACATTAAAAAAAAGAAAAAAGGAAAAAGGAAAGGAAAAAGGTTCAGAGAGGTTAAGGATGTGCTTAAGGTCACACAGCAAATTCCAAAGTTATTTATGGAAGCGCAGCCTGCTTTGGGTGGGGGCAGGGAGGCGACGAACTGGTTAAAAGTTAGCACAAGAGGAGAAAACACAGAGGCAAACCAAAAGAGCCATTCCACAGAGAGTGGAATTAGGCTCTGCACAGGGACTTTTGCTCAAACTCGAGGGACTAAGGCTCTGTCTCTCTTCTGGGACTAGTCAACAGAGGACAGAGGAGCCTGGAGTGACCAGAGGCCACCAGGGGAAGGGCACCCACGAGAGAGAAGGCAGCACGGAGGTGAGCGGTGCCAGGTCGAGGAGAAAGCTTCTTGGGAATGTGGGTTGAGGTCCTGGATCCGTCTGGGCCTGGAACTGGATCTACCCATGAAGCGTTCAGTTACTGGAGTTACTAACACCCTCCCTCACTTGGCTCAGCTCCAGCTGGACTTCTGTGTCGTTTGCAAATGAAAGGGCCCTGACTCATCGAGACAGGATGCTGTGGCGCTTCGACCTTCAACGGGCCCACTGTCAGCCACTTACGTGTGTCGTGCCCTGCCATGCACTCCACGTACGTTTGGTCCTTACTGTGACCCCGAGTAAGTTCTTATTGCCACCTGTGTACAAACGGGGAAACTGAGGCTCGGAGAGGGCACCGTGGCCAGACCCAGCAGGGCGCTGGCGCTCCCTCCCTGAATGCCCAGGCAACCCCTGTTCCCGAGTGCCTCCTCTGTGCCCACCAGGTCCCTCCTCGGGCCTCTGTCCACCTCTGGCCCCGAGCGGGGTGGGCCACTCAGAACCCCCCCCCGCCGCCCCCGCCCCCGGCTGGGCATCTCCTGGGGCGGCGGGGACTCCAGGGCTGGGCCTGAGCACAGTCCTTCTTCTCAAGGACACAGGGCTTCGTAAGCCCAGCGGGGGACGCTTGGGGCATCTGTGGCGTCGTGGGGGCTCTGAGAAAGATGGGGAAGGGGAGGCCTCTGGTCTCCTTCCCCCAGGGCCCCTCTGGCCTGGGCCCGGCGGCCCCCCCTTCCCCTCCCCCCTGCACCTGCGCGGGCGGCCCCCTGAGCTTTCCTCACCTTCTCCCATCTGGCTCCCACACTCGCCAATTTCTTTTTGTTTCCGGATGCTCCCCAACACCCCGTGCCTCACACCCCAACCCTGATCGCCTCCCTCTCCCGCTTGCCGCTTTCAGTTTTGCCTCAGCTCTGGGGCTCCTCTCTTGCCTCCTTTTGGCTCTGTGTCTTTGGGGCACCCTCCCCTTTCTCTCTCTCTCCCACCTCTGTCTGCCTCAATCTGTTTCTCCTCTGTCTTGGAATCTCTATCTCTCATCCGTCTCTCTGTCTCTGTGCGGCTCTCTGTCTCGGAGAGTCTCTCTGTCTCTTTCCTCTCTGTGCCTCCGTCTGTCTCTCATCTCTCTGTGGTTCTCTGTCTCTCTCTGTGATCTCTCTCTTGTTCTCTGTCTCCCTCCTCCTCTCCCTGCCCCTCCCTCCCCACATCCTGAGTTGTCTTTGGGGAACCGGAAATTTGGGGGATCAGAGAGATACTGGGAGGCTCAGCTGCTGCCGCCTAGAGATAATGCGTGGGGGGGGGCGCTGGGGCTGGATGGGGGTGGGGGAGCCCAGAATCCCCTGCGTCTTCCTCCTACCCTGGTGCACGCAGAGACAGGCAGAGGAATTATGTCCCCTCCCCGGGCCTCGGCGTCCCCTTCTGCGGAGTGGGTCCGATGAACCACCTCCCTCGTGGGGTTGGTGCGAGCGAGAAGAGAAGTTAATCGAGAAGTTAATCGAGCAGCCTGGCCAGAGCAGGGGCTCAGGGAGATTGGGGATGAGGGACAGAAGCGAGGGCATGTGCAGGGGAGTCGGGGGGTGAGGCTGACTGGGACTGAGAGGGGCTGAGGGGAGCGTGGCTCCCAGGTGCTCCTGAGCCCGTCTTTCCCCCTCCCTGCACCTCATTCGTCATCCCCTCTGTACCACAGTGGGCTTCCGCGTTGAACACCTGCTTGGTGGCACTTTCTCTGCCACACGTCCTGTCTATAGTCCCTGCTTGAACCCTCACAACACCCCTGCGAGGTGGGTACTGTTATTATTTTCCAGGTGGGGAAACTGAGGCACAGAGAAGTTGAATGGCCTGCCCAAGATCACGCAGCTGGGAACCCTCCACGGGACAGGACTCTGAATTAGGCCGGTCGTGGCCCAAGTCTGGGGGTGCCATATATGCGCCCATTTGAAACAGAGGCAGCGTTAATGACCACCCCCCCCCCCCCGACCTTAAATCCCGGGGAGAGAAAGGCATTTTCTTCTCAATTCTGATTCTGGTTACAGAGAAAGGCTCTGTGGGAGTGCGACATGTAGTTGCCTTTGAAATGACTTTCCGTGTAAAAAGGAAATCATTTTAAAGAAAAGTAACGAGAGACTTGGTTTGGGCAGTTTATGGATGTGGTAAGAGTCCTACACGTGGATTCGGAATCGAGTCTTAGGAACCCCAGAGGGACCGAGAACGCTTTCCTGGCTCTGCCGACGTCCCTCCCAGCCAGGCAGAGCTCTCAACCGCCTGCCCAAACCACGTGGCCAGTCAGCGGCGGATCTGGGACCCCAGCGGCCACCGCACGGGCCGTAGGGATGATCAAAGGGCCACCAGAGCCCCAGAGACCGTCCGGTCCTTCAGAGATCCTGGGAGCAAGCCGTAGAAAGCAGCTGGGGCTGTCTGATTCAGAGACTCCGCAGATGGGGGGCCAGGCCCAGAGGATCATGGGAGAGGGCCAAAGTGGGCTCAGAAGACCAGCAGGAAGTGAGGGGACGGTCCTGCTGAGCAGGTGCCCGCTGTGTCCAGACACTCTCAGCCCAGGCAGCAAGCCATTGGCTTGAGCCCCAGCCGTCCTCCCCCCTCCCAGGCCTCATGCCCAAGAGGGGGAGAGGAGGTCCTCCCCGTAAAGGAAGTGAGCCCCCCACCGAGCCACACACAGTAAGTAAGGGCCTCCAGACCCCTGACCCCGGAGCCAGGAGCCCCTCCCCTCCAGGCCTGACTTCTGCTCAGCCCTGCGCTTGCTTGGAGCTCCTTCCCCGCTCTGGGCCTCAGTACACCCCTCTGCCGAGTGGGGGTGATGGCGCCCAAGCAGATCCGTGGCTTTTAAATCACGCCAGGGACCTAATTCAGAGATCCAGCAGCCAGTGGGTGTGTGGAGACAAATACGAGACTTTGAGGACCTCGGTCGACCCAGGCTTTCTCTAGGACAGTACCGTTTCGCGTCCTGATGAGTTTTTTCTAGCCTGAAAGAGAGAGTGACACATGTGAACTCACAAAACAAGTTTATGCTGATAAAAGACCGGGTTTTATCTGTTTCGTGCACACGGGGCTGCTGGTGGCACGCCAGCCATCCTCCCCGGCCGGCTCCTGAGTCAGGCCTTCCTGCTCTCGCCCCGCTGCGAGCAAGCCACGCAGGCCCCTGTCTCCAGGCCTTTGCACCACTCTCCCTCCTCCTGGAGCTCTCTCCCGTCCTCACAGGCCCCGGATCTTCTGACGCTGGGATCTCAGATGAAGTTCCCCTTCTCAGAGCCCTTCCGGTCTGCCCCATGTAATCTCGTGCCCTTCCCGTCACCCTGTATCCTGTAACCCCATCGAATTGGTATCGTGAGCGCTGATCCTTTCACGCATTCAGCGTCTGTCATCTGTTCCCTCTAGGCTGCGAGCTCCCCACTCATCTCTGTCACTCCGGGGCCTGGAGCTCGGCGTGCGGTCGGCGCCTGGGAAGTGTTGCTTGAAGCAAGTGAAAGACAGCTCGAGCGGAGCATGTCAGGCCCTCCGTGATGAGCTCCCCACGGTTCTTGCAGTCCCAGCAAAGGATACCTGCCCGGCCCCCGGGGAAGCACTGTCTAAAGGAGAGATTGCAAACTGGCGGCCCACCGCAGTGTTTAATTTTTTTTTTTTATTGTGGTAAACACACACACACACAGACACAACACAAAATTCGCCATCCAATCATTTCTCAGGGTACAGTCGAATAGCGTGAAGTGTATTGTTGGGCAACAGATCTCCAGAACATTTTCTTCTTGCAAAACTCCAGCTCTGTACCCATTAAACAGCGCCTCCCTGGGCCCCCCTCCCCCCAGCCCCTGGCAACCACCGGTCTACTTTCTGTTTCTATGCATTTGAATACTTGAGGTGCCTCATATCATGGGAATCGTATGCTATTTGTCTTTTTGCGACAGAAAGCTTAGCGTGTCCCCAAGGCTCATCCATGTGGTGGCACGAGACATGATTTCCTAACTTGTTAAGGCTGCATAATATCCCATTGAATATATATATATATATATATATATATATATATATATATACACACACCACGTTTTCTTCATCCATTCATACTTTCGTGGACTCTAAGCTCGCTTCTGCGTCTCGGCTATTGGGAACATAATGCTGATATGAACACGAATGTGCAAATGTCTCTTTGAGATTCTGTTTCCATTCTTCGGGGTGTATTCCTACTGGCAGGGCAGAAGGGTTCCAATTCCTCTGCATCCTTGTCAATACTTGTTATTTGCTATTTTTTTTAGAGCAGTCATCTTCGTGTCGATGAGGGGATATCTCGTTGTGGTTTTAATTTGCATTTCCCTCATTATTAGTGATGTTGAGCACCTTTTCATGTGCGTGTTGGCCACGTGTATATTGTCTTTGGAGAAATGTCTGCTCAAATTCTTCGCCCATTTAAAAAAATCTAGTTGCTTTTTTGTTGTTGAATTGTGGGAGCTCTTTATATATTCGGGATATTAACGCCTTTTCAGATGTATGATCTGCAAATATTCTCTCCCATTTTGTGTGTTGCCTTTTCACTGCATTGATTTTGTCCTTTGATGCACAGAAGGTTTCATTTATTTATTTATTTGTTATTGATTTATATATTTTTTAAATTTTTTTTAACATTTATTCATTTTTGAGACAGAGAGAGACAGAGCATGAACATGGGAAGGTCAGAGAGAGAGGGAGACACAGAATCCGAAACAGGCTCCAGGCTCTGAGCTGTCAGCGCAGAACCTGATGCGGGGCTCGAACCCATGAACTGTGAGATCGCGACCTGAGCCGAAGTCAGACACTCAACCTACTGAGCCACCTAGGTGCCCTGATGCACAGAAGCTTTTAAGTTTGATGTAGTCCCATGTATTTGTTTGTGCTTTTGTTGCTAAGCCTTTTGCATCATATCCAAGAAATCATTGCTAAATCCAACGTCATGAAGCTTTTCTCATGTTTGTTTCCCTCTGCCTAGGATTTTTATAGCTTTAGGTCTTTTTTTTTAGTGTTTATTTGTTTTAATTTTATTTATTTTTGAGAGAGACAGAGTGTGAGTGGGGGAGGGGCAGAGAGAGAGGGAGACACAGAATCCGAAGCGGGCTCCACGCTCTGAGTGGTCAGCAGAGACGTGGGGCTCGAACTCACGAACCTCGAGATCACGACCAGAGCCGAAGTCGGATGCTTAACCGACTGAGCCACCCAGGTGCCCCTAGTTTTAGGTGTTATAGTCGATCTTAATCCATTTTGAGTTATTATTTATTTATGTATTTATTTTACATGTGGCTATCCAGTTTCCCCAACACCATTTGTTGAAAAGACTGTCCTTTCCCCGTTGAGTGGTCTTGGCCCCTTTGTCAGAGATCATGTGACCATGTATGTGAGGGCTTATTTCTGGACTCTATTCTACTTATTTTATTCCGTTGGTCTATATGTCTGTCTTTTTTTTTTTTTAATTTTTTTTAACGTTTATTTATTTTTGAGACAGAGAGAGACTGAGCATGAACGGGGGAGGGTCAGAGAGAGGGAGACACAGAATCAGAAACAGGCTCCAGGCTCTGAGCTGTCAGCACAGAGCCCGACGCGGGGCTCAAACTCACGGACCATGACATCGTGACCTGAGCTGAAGTCGGACCCTTAACCGACTGAGCCACCCAGGCGCCCCTATATGTCTGTCTTTATGCCAGCACCGCACTGTTTTGATTACTGTAGCCTTGTAATAAGTTTTGAAATGGGGAAGTGTGAATCTTTGAACTTTGTTGTTCTTTTTCAAGATTATTTTGGCTATTCGGGGTCCCGTGAAAGTCCGTATGAATTTTACTTGTTAAAACATTATTTAACACATTTTTTAAAAAAATGTTTATTCACTTTTGAGAGAGAGAGAGACAGAGAGACAGAGCAGGGAGAGAGGGAGACCCAGAAACCGAAGCAGGCTCCAGGCTCTGAGCTGTCCGTACAGAGCCCGATGTGGGGCTGGAACTCACAAACCAGGAGATCATGACCTGAACTGAAGTCGGATGCTTAAGTGACTGAGCCACCCGGTGCCCCTCCAGGAATGGACATTTTAGATTGTTTCCAATAATTTACCAAAAAAAAAAAGGTGCACTGAAGAGTCTTATACATAAGTCATTTAGCATATGTGGGAGTATCTCTGTATAACGAATCCCTAGAAGCGGAGTCATTTGGTCAAAGTGAACAAGCATGTGTGATTCTGATAGATGTTGCCAAATTCCCCTTTGGGGGAGGGAGCCAGCCGACACCCCCACAAGCAATATCCGACAGGGCCTGTCTCCCCACATCCTCGTCAACTCAGAGTGCTATTGAACTCTTGAATTTCTTGCCCAACTGTCGGGTCAAAATTGGCATCCAAGTGCAGTTTTTTTTTTTTTAATTTTTTTTTTAAGGTTTATTTATTTTTGAGACAGAGAGAGACAGAGCATGAACGGGGGAGGGGCAGAGAGAGAGGGAGACACAGAATCGGAAGCAGGCTCCAGGCTCCGAGCAGTCAGCACGGAGCCCGACGCGGGGCTCGAACTCACAGACTGTGAGATCATGACCTGAGCCGAAGTCGGACACTTAACCGACTGAGCCACCCAGGCGCCCCCCCAGTGCAGTTCTAATTTGCGTTGCTTTTGTCATGAAGAAGAGACAAAAGTCATCTGTATTTTCTGCGATCCCTTTGTGTCCATTGTCGTTTTTTCGAGTAGTTTTTTTTTTTTTTTTTTCGTGTTTCTTCCCAGGAACACTTTACATATTAGGAAAATCAAGTCTCTGTGGGTGATTTGAGGGAACAAACGTATTTTCCCGGTTTGGCTCTGTCTATACCCAAGCAAGCAAGCAAACACAAAGACCTCGGAAGTATAACATACACAGCAAAGCACCAGATCAGAAGCGTGAAGCTTGATGAATCGTCACCGAGGGAACCCACCTCTGTCACTTCTCGATCGCTGCTTTATCTCGCTGGGGCTTTTGCCTGGAGAAGTTTTGTATTTTTACCTAGTGGTTTATGGTTTTCATCTAAATTTTCAGTGTGATTCAGTGTAAGGTGTGATCTCTGGCACAGCCGCTTATTTATTTATTTATTTATTTATTTATGTATTTATTTGTTTATTATTATTATTTTTGCCCAGATGGCAAAGCCTCGTCCCGCTGCCGTTTAGTGAATACTCTGTATTTTCTTTGCTAGTCTGAAACGGTGCCACGGCCTCAGACTTCCCCTGGTCTGTGTTTTGGATTTTTCTGCTCCCTTTGCTAACGTCTGTCTGTTCTTGGGCCACGTCAGTTGGTGATCTCTGATTTGGGGACTTAGCGGATGCCTCTGTGCTGTTTTACACGTAAGCTGTAGCTGTTAACAGCTTGGACCCTCGAGCCCTCCGTTTGAATTACAGACTCGAGCAGCAAGGGACTTCATCGCTCTGCCTCCGTTTCTTCGTCTATAAGGTGGGGATAATAACAGTACCGACCTCCCAGGGTGGCTGGTAGGATTAAATAATTTAACGAATTATGTAAAGTGCCTAGAACAGTGTCTGGTATATAATACACCCTAACCGTTACCCGGTTTGTTTGTATTATTTCAGGCCCCTTAAAATTTTTTTTTATTTTACTTTTTTTTTTAATTACATTTCTTTATTTTTGAGAGGCAGAGCGTAATTTTTTTAAATTACTTTTCTTTATTTTTGAGGGGCAGAGAGAGAGGGAGACGCAGAATCCAAAGCAGGCTCCAGGCTCCGAGCTGTCAGCACAGAGCCTGACGCGGGCCTCAAACCCACAAACCGAGAGATCATGACCTGAGCCGAAGTCAGACACTCAACCGACTGAGCCACCCAGGCGCCCCATTTCACTCTTTTTTTTTTTTTTTTTTTTTAAAGTAAGCTCTGCGCCAGACGTGGGCCTTGAACTCACGACCCTGAGATCAAGAGTCACAGCCCCCACCGACTCAGCCAGCCAGGGGCCCCGAAGGCCACCTTTAATCCTCCCGTCAGCTCTGTGATGTGGAAAGGATCGTTGACCCTATTTGTGGATGAAGAAACCAGACTTGGAGCCTTGAAATGACTCGCCTGGGGCTTTGGGGGGCAGCGGGCACCGGTTTTGACAGGGGCCTTCCCATTCCTGCGCCGCCTCCCATGGGTGTCAGGGGCCTCCTTTTCCTCCCTCTCCCCCAGCCCAGCGGTGGCTGTGGCTGATCCTCAGAGAGGAAATGTCACCTGAGGCCCCGGCTGCAGGGGGATGGGATGAGGCTTCACCAGGCAGCCTCTGCAGCAGGTCCCGTGTGAAAAGGCCTAGGGGACCCGGGGTGGGGGTGGGGGGACTGGGGCCTCAACAGCTCAGTCCCTTCCTCCAGGGCCTACTCAGCCGCTGCAGGGAAGCCGGGTCTCCAAGGAGGCAGGCGCCTGCTCTGGGCATCCCCAGGGCCCTTGAAAGAGACCTCCAGTCGGCCATGCACCGCGCCGGCTCTGTGACCGGACCTCTCTGGGCCTCGGCGCTCTCATCTGTGAGATGGGCCGGTCGCAGTACATCTCAAAGCAGAGGATGGGGGCGCGGCCGCATGGCGCGGAGGGCTGATTTGTGGCGGCCTGTTCACTCGAGGCGGTGTGTTCTGTTTTCTGCCCCCCACCCCCCCAGCAACGCAGAGCCCAAACTGCCAGTTCAAAGGCCTGTGCCAGGTGCGAGGCAGAAGGGACTGGGGAGGGAAGGCCAAGTGCGACCAGAGAGGAGAGGGGATGGGGAGAGAGCGTTGGAGTTGATGGAGGTTTTCCTCTCTACCTCTCCTTGAGGCTCGCCCCGCCCCGGGGTGAGGTTGGGCGGAGGGAAAGGGTCCCCAAGGAGTTTGCAGCCTCTTTTTTTTTTTTTTTTAAGTTTATTTATTTGTTTTGAGAGAGAGAGAGAGAGAGAGAGAGAGAGAAGGAGGTGGGGAGGGGCAGAGAGAAGGAGAGAGGGAGAGAATCCCAAGCGGGCGCCTCACTGTCAGCATAGAGCCTGACGTGAGGCTCGAACACAAGAACTGTGAGCTCGTGACCTGAGCCGGAAGCAAGAGTTGGACACTTAACCGACTGAGCCACCCGTGTGCCCCGAGTTTGGTGGCTTTGAGGGAAAGGGGAGACCACAGCCCCTCCACGGCTGGATTTGCTAGGCATCCCCTAGTCGCACTGCCAGATTTGGCAAAATAAAAATTCCAGATCCAGGGGCGCCTGGGTGGCTCAAGTCGGTTAGGCGTCTGACTTCGGCTCAGGTCGTGATCTCGCGGTTCGTGAGTTCCAGCCCCTCGTGGGGCTCTGCGCTGACCGCTGGGAGCCTGGAGCCTGCTTCCGATTCTGTCTCCCCGTCTCTCTGCCCCTCCCGTGTTCATGCTCTGTCTCTCTGTCTCTCAGCAATAAATAAATGTAAAAAAAAAAAAAAAATTAAAAAAAAATTCCAGATCCAACATTTGGGACGTACTCGTACCAAAAACATTATTTGTTGGTTGTCTGAAATTCAGATTTACCCAGTGTCCTGTGGTTTGTCCAGCCAGCTACCCACAGGCATGGAGGGGACAGAGCAGAGAGAGAAAACGGGAGGGCATCTGGGGGGGGAAGGGGGTGGGGGTATCCTTTGCATATTGAAGAGGCCTTCCAGAAGTTTTTGCAGGCTCCGACGGGGACACAGAAGGTAGCTGGGAGGAATGGCTGGCTGGAATGGCTTGCTACCAGGGAGGCTCGCTCTTCTCGGGGGTGATGTGACCTTGGAGCTGAGGGCTGGTGCCCAACTGGGCGTCGAGCAGGAGGCCTGAGGAACCACAGCAAGAGTGAACGTGAGGAAGCCTTGAAGCTAAAGGGAAACCACAGCACTCGGGTGGCCCCGCCACCAGGGCAGGTGGAAGGGGATGGGGGATGGGACTGAAGCGTCAACCAGCCTCAGCTCGGTCCAAACCTCCCCCAACCCCCACCTGTCTTATCACTGTAGCGGGCTCCTACTCACCCCTCATCGGCCCTGTGGGCCTGGGGTCCTCAGGCCAGCCCAGAGGCAAGCAAAGGGGGAAAACACCATGTCCTACAACTCCTGGGACTCAGAGCCTTCAAAGTGACTGAAAAATCACCGGTTTGGACTGAATTTCCCCAAACGTATCTTGATTATGTTGTCAGAGGCAGTGGGGAGCCAGAGTCAGGAAAAAGACGTTCGATCGGTCGGAAAGTCAAGTTCTACTGTTTTCTTCTGCTCTTGGGTCCTGTGGACCGTCCGGCTTGCTCTGCGCACACAGATCACCTGCCCCAGGAGCTGGAACAGGGCCTTGGGCGACAACTGGAAAGCCCAGGGCAGGGCATGCAGGGGGAGGCACCCCAACAGGTGCTCCTTGTGACCCTGACCCTGAGGTCCCCCCGGGGTGGGAAGTGAGAGCTGGCCAAGTGTTTACAGAAAGGCTGATATTTGCAGGGGATGCAACTGTTTATTTTATTCTCAACAACCCTCATAATGGAGTATGGACTGTGGGCGGGCTCGAGTGCTTTCTAAACCCCAGTTCAGTTCATGCCCATAAGAGCCCTTGGAAGCAGGATGACTGTTATCTGCACGTGGCCAACAAGGGCACTGAGTTGCAGACAGGTTAATTTAAATGGTTTGCCCAAGGTCACACATCCAGGAAGGGGCAGCTCCCAGGGCAGGCCAAGCCCAGCCTGACCACTCAGCAAGCGCCGGGCCCCAGCCCTCAGCACTGTTCATGGGCAGGAAGCTGGACCCTTGGCCAGCCATCCGGAACGTAGGATATGTGTTGAGACGTCCAGTAGGACAGGCCAGGGGCTGGGATCTGGGACGAGCACGGAAACAGGGCACCATTTCTGTTCTTGCAGAGCGCTGGGTCCAGATGGAGAGACAGACGCAGTCACAACCCAGTGCACACACATCAATGCTACGAAATGAGCCTCTTTAGTGAGCATTTACTGTGGCCACACCCTGCTGTACGCGCGACTTATCTCCTTATCCTTGCAAAAACCCCTTGAGGTAGCACTGGCCTCATTTTGTCGATGAGTAAAGTGAGGCTCAGGGAGATTCAGTAAGTTGCCCAAGGTCACAGAAAGCAAGTGGCAAATTTGGGGCTCGTTAGGGGAAGTGTGGGGTTCAGCGGGGGGCACATCCCAGAGGGCTTCCCAGAGGAGGTGCCGCTGCCCTTGAGTTGTCCAGGAGAGGGGACTGGTCCAGTAGAGAGAAGGAGGAGCGGGTTCCAAGCAAAGGAAACCACCTACAAAGGCCTGGAAGCTGACCGGCCTGGCAACCTGGGGTTGCTGCGTGTGGCCTGGCCAAGAGGTCACCTGTGCTGAGTAGAACTGGTCCCTTCCCCAGATGGTGGCCCCCGCTCGCCGCTCTCAGGGGCTCTGGCTCAAGGTGCAGGACCGGGCCCAGGGCAAAGACTCAGCCTTGCCCAGCCCTTGGGACAGTGTTGGTGCTGGAATGCCCATCACGGAGGCGGTCCAGACTCCCTGCTCTGTCCTTTGCGGACTCTGTGGCCTTGGGCAAGTCACTTCCCCTCTCTGAGCCTTGGTTGCTTGAGCTACCTCACGGGCTTTTGTGAGGCTTACATGTTTTAAAAGATACAAAGGGCTCAGGGCAGGGCCTGGCTGGAGTTAGCACTCGAGAAGTGCCAGCTGTCACTGGTTTTGAGACCATCCTCCTGACAAATTCACTGCTTTCACTTGGGTTAAGGGACGCCAGCAGTGGTTATGGAGCCTAGTGGCCCCCAGTCACCCGGCCCCCAGCCCGGGACTCAGCCTTGCCGGTTCCACCACCAAACCCTCACCCCCCCCCCCCACCCCGGGGCCCGAGTCCCAGTGGGGGAGGCACAGGTGCCTCTGGCTGGGGACATGGAGATTCCTGGCAGTTGGGGGGAAGGGTGGGAACCAAGAGACGCGGTGACTAAGACGGGAACCCGAAATGCACTCACACAGAGAACGCCTCCAGCAGGTGGGTTCTTTCCCTCGGGCTCTGGTGAGTGACTCATGCGGGGGCAGGTACAGAAGGTGCTAGGGCCCAAGGGGTGTTGCTTGTCCTTCCCAAGAAGCTGGTCGCACCGTGGGCCAGGGAGGGCTGGGGGCGCCTCCCAGGCTCTAGGGCTGGGGAATGGATAGGCCCTGTGACCGGGAGGCCTGGAGTCAGAAAGACCTGGGTTCAGATTCCAGCACGGTCATTTGGAAGCTGTGCGACCTTGGGCAAGGAACTTCCCCTCTCTGTGCCTCAGTTTCCTCTCCTGTAACATCAGGCCAATTAAATCCACCTCCCGGCACTAAAGCCTTCCTATCGTGCTTTGTTGGATCTTGGTGACTCCCCACCTCAAGGACCTGCAGGGGCTCCCCCTTGCCCACCCAACAGAGCAGGGCCTTCTTCTGTTAGGAGCTGGGTGGCACATTTGCGGAATATCTGCAGACTCTGTGCATCTTTTCTCTTGTTCAAACCTCACACAAATCTGTTTTACAGCCACGAAAGCAGCCCCACACGGTGCTCAAGTTGCCCAGGAACAGACCTGGGTTTCAAAACTTCATGTATCCTCTCCGTCGCATACATAGCCTCGCCCAGTTAGTACAACGGTGGGAGGATGTGCCTGGGTGGCTCAGCCGGTTGAGAGAGTCCAGCTCTCGATTTCGGCTCAGGTCATGATCTCACGGTTTGTGAGTTCAAGCCCCGAGTCGGGCCCCACGCTGGCGGTGGGGAGCCTGCTTGGGATTCTCTCTCCCTCTCTCTCTCTGCCCCTCCTCTGCTCTCTCTGTCTCTCAAAATAAATAAATAAACGTCTAAAGTAAATAAAGTGGCAGGCGTTTAAATGCAGGTATGTGGTTATTACAAAGAAGAAAGGAGGGAAGGGGAGAAAACCAGGAATCACACTGTAGAGTCTCATCTGTGCCAGGTGACTTTCCCAGACAGCCTGGCCGGCTCCAGAATCACCATTAAGGAAAGAAAGTGCAGTGGGTGCCCCCCACCCCCGCCCCCGCCTTAGCCAAGCTGAATCTTGGTGACCCAGACAAGTAAGTTACAAACCTCCCTTAATTCGGTTCCCTCTGTGTCCTAACTTACGTTTATGTTACATCCTGTTTTGTCTTGTCTTGTTACATACCTTTTTTTTGTATGCATAAAATTATTTGTAAAGGCACCAGGCCCTGATGATTTCAAAGACGAATTTAGCTAATCTTCTGAGAGTTTAAACTGATAACAGCAAAGGTAATTCTGATGCTTCTTAAACGATTCTAGGTCACAGAAAAAGACAGAAACTCTCCCATTTATTGTATGGAGGCAGCGTGACCTTAACATAAAAACTTGAAAAGCAAATAAACCCACCAACACATTTTAGCAAGAACAAGAAACACAAGCCAGTAAAGCACAGACCCCACTCTCTCTGATTTTGACGCAAACATTCCAAATCAAATGCTAACAAATAGGGGCGCCTGGGAGGCT
This sequence comes from Panthera leo, assembly GCF_018350215.1. Lineage (NCBI taxonomy): Eukaryota > Metazoa > Chordata > Mammalia > Carnivora > Felidae > Panthera > Panthera leo. Next base: position 18,916,108 of record NC_056694.1, read on the forward strand.
CAGTCTGGTAAATGTCCTACTTCCGCCCAGGTCGTGTCTCATGGCTCCTGAGTTCAAGCCCCACATCGGGTTCACTGCTGTCAGCACAGAGCCCACTTCGGATCCTCTGTCCCTCCTCTCTTTCTGCCCCCCCCCCCCACTTGTGCTCTCTCTCAAAAATAGACATTAAAAAAAAAAGAACAAATGCTAACAAATAAAATATGGCTGTATATCAAACGAATTAACATACTTTGAGCAAACAGAGCTTACTTCAGGAATGCAGGACAGGTTCAATGTCAAGTAATCGATCAACATACAATATCAAGTAACTGATCAACATAATTGTTTACACCACGTTGAGAGAGGGTAACAGGGGCGCCTGGGTGGCTCAGTTGTTTGAGCCTCTGACTTCGGCTCAGGTCATGATCTCGCCGTCTGTGAGTTCAAGCCCCGCATCGGGCTGTGCGCTGACAGCTCAGAGCCTGGAGCCTGCTTCAGTTTCTGTGTCTCCCTCTCTCTCTGCCCTCACCCCCCTCCACTCTGTATCTCTCTCTCTCAAAAATAAACAAACATGAAAAAAAAATTAAAAAAAAAAAGAGAGAGGGTAACAATGTGATCATATCACTTCAATAGCTTTTTCTTTGAAAAAAAAAAAAAAACTACTAACTAAAACAAATAAATTACTGAAGTATGATAAAGGTTCTTTGCCAAAACTAACAGCAAACATCATTCTAGATACTAAAGCCATTTCCCTTAGAATCAAAACAAAACAGTGTTTTTGGAGGTTCTATCAAATACACCAGGATAAAAAACAAAAAAAACACAAAAGAAATGCCACCGAAAAAGAAGAGATAAGGCAACTTGATATTATAAGAAATCGTTGGCTAAAAACAGAAAAAGGAAAAGATTTCATTCACATGTATATTATTAGGGGGATACATCTAACAGAGAAGGTGTAGGACCTCCGTGAAGACAAAAGGTGTTGAGGCATAAAGAAGAAAGAGCTAACGTCGGAACGTGGGAGGAGCCCCCACGTGTGATTCCAGTCAAAATGCCAGTGGGAGGGGCGCCTGCCTGGCTCAGTCGGTACAGCAGGTGGCGCTTGATCTCGGGGTCATGAGTTCGAGCCCCAGGTTGGGCATGGAGCTCACTTAAAAAAAAAAAAAAAAAAGCCAATGGGGCCTTTTAAAAATTAAGTACACACCTACCTAACCTGAAGATGCTCCGCCTCATCAGAAACCAGAGAAAGGCAAATGAAAGTACCGATGAGTTAGCACTTTCTACTGAGAGGTAGGGCAACAATGAATGGCTAGTGGGGTTTTGGGCGAGGCACTCCGTCATTTTTGCTGATGGAGAGGCAAACTCTTACCAGCTCTTTTAGAAAGAAACCTCGCAATATCCCATACAATTTGTTTGCAAGAACTTAAAACAGTTTACTTCTTGTGCACCCTTTATTAGCTTTCTCTCACAAAATGTGCCCACAAGAAAGTGAATCAAGTAAGAGAAACATAATTCGAGACACGAATAGGAACTCCAACATAGAAAAGAGGGAAAGGGACTCCTCGAGGAAATGAATGAGAGGAGACAGACCCCGGGAAGAAACCGCAACAGGTCTGGAGAGCAGTTGGTTTGTACTGGAGCAAGGCAGGGAGGGGGCTGGGCTCTAGCAGTTTTCTAGAAGGTTAAATTTGGAAAGCACTTAAACAAACCGAATCCCTTGGGAAACGGTTTGAACAACGAGTGGAGAGATTGGGGTTGCGTTACTAAGGACATAGATGATTCTAAGCAAACGGAAAACAGAAAATTCCTAACAGCAGGAAAACGAAAGGTCGTGCAGAAAGGAAAGGTAATCAGAACTTCTTACATGGCTAACGTAATAATAGGGAATAACAATGTTCGCTGAGATTCTTGGATGGACAGATTAATGTCTTCCATCGCATTTGGGAAGTTTTCAGTCATAATTCTCCACATTTTTCCCCCCGCCCCAGTAAGTTTTTTGAAAGAGGATCATGGAGCAGATTTGCAAGCAGAAACAAAGTGAATGTCTACCCAAGCGACGGTTGAACGGGGTGTACTAATATCACGCTGCAAAATGACATGGCAGAGGGCATGGGTACACCGAGGGTGCAGGGTTGCGGCCAAACGTTGCCCCCCATCACCATTATCCACAGGAGACTACCCCTTCTCAGCCAATTACTTCGGGTGGGGCTCTGCTTCCAGCTCTGGGGTGGTCATGTGACAAGGCCTCAGCCAATCAGAGAACTGCGTTGTGGCCATGCGATTGGATCAGCCATCGATGCAGGACCCAATCAGAACCAAGCAAGCTCAAGGTTGCCTGGGTGGCTCAGTCGGTTGAGCGTGGGACTCTCAGTTTCGGCTCGGGTCCTGATCTCAGGGTGTGTGGGTTCGAGCCACACCACAGGCTCTGTGCTGGTAGTGTGGGGGCTGCTTGGGATTCTCTGTCTGTCTCTGTCTCTTCCCCTCCCCTGCTCTCTCTCTCTCTCAAAGAGAAACTTGAAAAATTTCAAAAGAAGAATGAAGCAAGCACAGAGAAAGCGCCAACTGGGATGGGCAGGGCTCACACACGCTCTCCCGTTGGGCGGCGCTCTTGAGAGGCTGAAAACTTGCGGGGGGGGGGGGGGGCGGTGGTGGTGGCCATCCTGCACCACAAGGAGAGGAGAAGTCTAGAAGAAGTCTACCCAGAAGAAGTAGATCAGTTGGGATAGAGAAACCCATCGTGGTGTTGAAGTTGCTGCCTTTGCATTACGCTGCACCTGAAGATTTTTTTTGTTTTCGTTTTGTTTTGTTTTTTTGGAGAGAGAGAGGACACAAATGAGCAAGGGGCGGGGTGGGGTGGGGCGGGGACAATCTCCCAGAGAGAGAGATAGAGAGAGAGGGACAGAGAAGCAGCGCTCACGCGATGCAGGGCTCGAGCTCACCAATGGTGAGCTCATGACCTGAGCTGAGGTCAGACGCTTAACCGAGGGAGCCACCCAGACGCCCTGAGGTTGGTTCTATTTCGGGACTTTTCTTTTTCAAATCAGCCAGTTTGAGTTGGGTTTTCTGTTGTTTGGGACCACATGGGTCCTGGAGAATACTCTGGTAATCTCAGCTTCAGAAGGGAGCAGCCAGCCCCAGAAGGGCTCAGTGGCTTCTCTTGATCAAGGTCACTCGTTGGTCAGGAGTTGCTGTTAAGGCAGGGCCTCATAGACATCAGTGGCTTCAGGGGTCTTACGGATTAGGTTTCTCTGGATATTAGTTAGGGCTCCTTTATATGCAGGCTGCAGACACCAGCCTCAAATGGATTTATGAGCATAGATTGGCTCATTAACTGCAAAACCCATTTATATCTAATTTCAGTCTTGGATCCTAGTGTTCAAATAATGTCCTCAGATTCCCTTTCTCTTAATCTATTGGCCCTGCTCTGTATAGGTGTCCTGTTCCGACAGAAGCTACCCAAGTGGTGGCAAAGTTGGTTACCAGCAGCTCCAGCCTTTCCTCCCACAAACCTAGCAAATCTTATGAAGACAAGAACATTTTAGGGGCGCCTGGGTGGCTCGGTCGGTTGGGCCTCCGACTTCGGCCCAGGTCACGATCTCGCGGTTCATGGGTTCGAGCCCCGCGTCGGGCTCTGTGCTGACAGCTCGGAGCCTGGAGCCTGCTTCCGATTCTCTGTCTCCTTCTCTTTCTGCCCCTCCCCCGCTCACACCTCTGTCTCTGTCTCTCAAAAAGGAATAAACATAAAAAAAAAAAAAAAAAAAAGAACACTTTACCTAGTAATAGGTGTAGGAAAAGGCCAGGAGCTGCCTCACTTGGGTCGTATGCCCATGCCTGAGCCAATCGCTGTGGCCGAGGAATGGAACGTGCTGGTTGACCAGACCTGGGGCATGTGGCCACCCCATGGGGCCAACGGGGGGAACCAGCCTGAACCATATGGATCAAGAACATAGAAGGAAAATTTGAGGTGCTGTCAACCAAAAGGGGGGGGGGGGTGAGTGGGTGCTGAACAGGCAAAAATAGCTGTCGTCCACTACCTTTTATTCTATTCCCAGTATCCCAAGGTCATTATCACAGCTGTAATTAAATAGACCCCCAAACCCTCCCCCTTCTTCAGGCACCCTGTGTTTTCCTTTAACATCAAAATAGAACGACCTGAAGGGCACCTGGGTGGCTCCCTCGGTTAAGCCTCCGACTTGACTTTGGCTTAGGCCATGATCTCACAATTCGTGAGATCGAGTCCTGAGTCGGCCTCTGCGCTTGAGAGCTCAGGTCCTGCTTGGGATTGTCTCTCTCTCTTCTCTCTCTCTGCCCCTCCAGTGCATGTGTGCTTTGTCTCTTAAAATAAGTAAACTTAAAAAAAAAAGAAAGAAAGAAAGAAAGAAAGAAAGAAAGAAAGAAAGCGGTTTACCTTAAAAAAAAAAAATAGAATGACTCGAGCCCCGTTACCACCTGTTAGGGACAACCAGGCCCCTCCATGATCTCCCTGAGGATCTCCAAGCAGGGCTCACGGTCTCCTGAGTCGGGTCACGACCAGCTTACTTCTTTATTATTATTATTATTATTCTTAGCTTAACTGAGGTATAATTGACAAATAAAACCTGTATATGCTTAAAATGTACGACTTTAGGTTTTGAAATATGTATACATTGTGAAACGATCACCACAAGCTAATATACGTATCGCCTCACATTGTGTGTGTGTGTGTGTGTGTGTGTGTGTGTGTGTGTGTGGTGAGAACACTTAAGACATGCGCTCTGAGCAAATTTTGAGTATACGATACGGTATTGTTAATTACGCGGCCTACTTCTTTGGCTGTCCCCGTACGCTCTTGGTCGCTGGAGTCGCCAGTCTTTTCTGCCCTTCTTTGGCTCCAAAGGAAAACCCCCGAATTTCTCCATTGCCCTCAAAGATCCAAAAACCAAGGCTGGGTGATGAACATTTTCCTCCCCCTCAACTGCCGGTAAATAACTCTCAATTACTTTTCTTACACCCACATTTCCACCCCAAACCAGGCACTAGATGCGGGGAGGGAGGTAAGGCCCTACATTTTTTGAGAGAGACATGCTGTTTGGAGACTCTGTCGCTCAGTGACGAGTGGGCATCGCGTGAAGGGGATGATGGGACGCTGAGGCTGCCCTTCTGGTCCTTGCGTCGGCATGCTTAGCGGTCACTGGCCGGTAGCTGGGGAAGCTTGCATAGCAGTTAAAGGGCATGTTGGGAAAAAAAACGCAATCGAGAACAAAATCCTTTCCCTTCTTTAAAATAAAAAATTGTTTGAAAATGTTTATTTACCTTTCAGAGAGATAGACACAGTGTGAGCAGGGGAGGGGCAGAGAGAGAGGGAGACACAGAATCCGAAGCAAGCTCCAGGCTGCGAGCTGTCAGCACAGAGCCCGGCATGGGGCTCGAACCCACGAACTGCGAGATCATGACCCCAGAGGAAGTCAGACGCTCAACCGACTGAGCCACCCAGGCGCCCCCATAATCCCTTCCCTCCTGAAGTTCAATGTTACTGGAACTTTTCTGATGGACTGAGTCTAACCTGAAGACTATGGGGGGAGAAGACACCAAGGGCCCTTGAGAAGGAACTCACCATGATCAAGGGGACGTTACCCACCCTACATGGAAAGGGTTGCAGGGGTTTGTCTTGTTTAAGATAGGGTGTGGGAGACGCTGGAAACCCTTCTGGCCAAGCCCCTGTGGCCTTGACACAGGGTTCATCAGTGATGCTAAGCAGCAGGACGAAGCAACAGCGGCAGAAAACCGAGGCCCCCTAGTGGTAAGTCCCGGCACTTCTCTGACACTAGGGCAGTTAGAAGGTGCTATTCGTACACCCACCGAGCGGGGAAACAGGGCCACTGCTGGCATTTGCAGACTTCCCCTCCACCCCTTAATGATCCATTTTAAAGTGTTCTGTTAAGCCCCTAGGTATCCACTCTTATCATCATTGCAGGGAAGCGGCAGATGTTTTGAAACGGCAGGGTTTTCCTTTAACATATCCTAGCTAAAATTCTTGGGTATGAGCCCTTACCCCTGTGATCTAGTCGGAGTAGATTTGTTTTTCTCTTTTCTTACGGTTTTTCCTCTCTATTTTTTTACATGGATAATTACGTAATCTAGTGGATGTCTAGTTTCCTCTTCAGCAAGTAAGCTTCGGGGGATAGGGGTCGTTGATCTTATTCATTGCTGGCTCCTCGGCCCCTAAAACAGTATTGGGCATTCATTCATTAAGCTGACGGATCGCTGGGGAGTGTCTGTCCTGTGCCAGGCCCTCCACTAGGCATCGGGGGTGGAGAGGGGATAGCAGTTTGCCAAACACTGACGCCGTTCTTGTGGAACTTCCGTTCTAGTGGGCAGAGAACACGCTATCGTGAGCCGTGGTGGGTACTCAGCATGTCATGAGCAGGGTAAGGGGCTCCTGGCCCAGGCGGTTTCCTCTGATCCCTTGATATTTGAGCAGGGACCTGAAGGAAGGGAGGGAGGGAGGGGGCTCCGGGGAGATTTGGGAGAGTCCCCAAATCTACTCAGGTACAGGCCCTGAGGGGAGAGCATGCTGGGCCGTCCCAAGAGCCAGCGTGGCTGGGAGGCAGCACAGGGGAGGGGAGAGGGGATGGGGTGGGACTTTGGAGGCCACCCTAAGGACTACCCGGCCGTGCCCCACTGCCCAGAGAACTCTGAATGCTCTGGTTTCCGTCTTCAGTGGGCTCCCGACACCCCCAAACTTGATGAGCTTCTCAGTTACGTACTTGCCCAGCACCCAGCCTTCTATGTGGGTTATGTCTGTCTCCATGACTCCATCGCTGGCTGCCTGAGGACAAGGACGCCATCTGTCCTGCTCACTGCTGTATCCCGGGTTCCTAGGAGGAAGCCCGGGACACAGAAGGTGCTCGGTAAATATTTGCTGGGTGGTGACTGGGTGAAAGCAGCCTACTCTGTTCCTCTGGGCTCTCGCTTCTATTTTCTGCCCAGTCTGAAGGGCTCCAAGCTGAAGGCGGACGCCAGGCCGGGGACAACTCACTGCCCCTTCCCTCCCAGAACCTGGTCCCTGTTCCCGTCGCCTTCAAGCCCTGGCCGGGACCTGTTCCAGGCCTGAGAGGCCCCAGGAGGCCTGAAGTAGTTGCCCTCAGACTCTGAAGACACCCCTTCCCCCACTCAGAACATCTGTCGAGTTTGCAGTTCAAGAGTAATTCTGTGTGCCCTCTCCCTACTCCGTCCGTTTCTGAGACAAGACAGCCACCCAGTGGTAATTTTTCTAGGCTTTTGTTTATTTTATAGCAATTGTCATGATTAGAGAAGTAAATAACACATTTAAAAACCTTCTCAGGGCCAAAGGATGCCAGAATATTTACAAACACATGGGGGGGGGGTGGCAAGACATGAGGGGCTGGGATTCCGCCCAGGCCCTGAGCCAGGCTTGGATGTTGATGCTAGCCACCAGGACTGTCCCACCGGCCACAGCACGGGCTCAGGGAGCAGTGGCAGCCGTGGGGCTCTGCTCAGTGGGGCTCTAGCTAACCTGTGGCCCCGCCTCCTGCCCAGGGGGCTCCCCACACCCCACAGGCCAGCTCAGAGGGGCCTCTGGGAAGCACCGAAGGACAGGGGCAGTATGGAGGCACAGGGGCTATGACAGAGACCGGGGATGACCCAGTCTGCCCGGGATGGGACGGACACGCTCACACACACACATACAGACACACACACACCTTCACAGAAGAATCGCCAGGGGAAGATCTTTTGTGTGTTTTTCGTCTTCTAAGTCTGCGTGTGTACGGTGTTATTAATTTTTTGCTATTTGTTTCTTCGACAGTGACATAAACTGAGGTAAACATCTGTGACCAACACCTCTCCTAAGGGGCGAAGGGTCCCAACCCAACCAGCAGGTGGCAGCACAGGGCCCCGACGGCCACGGAGCAGGCCGGGCTTCTTCGGCCCTGCTCCTGCGTGGGGCCATCGCTGCCCCTCTCTGTGCCTCTGCAAACAGGGGCTGGGCTACATAACTACGGTCCCCTTCCCGAGTCTAACATTCTAGATACTACGACGAGGGAGAAACTCCCAAAGAGGATCTTAACAGAGAAAGAGAGAGAGAGAGAGGGCACACGGCGAGGGACATCTACTTGGAATCTTGCTTCCTTGTTATTGCAGGAGAGACGGGGTGTCGAGAGGCCTAAGGCAAAAGGAGAAGTCGCGGCTGGGAGAGAGAGGTGGCCCGGATGGGCTCCAGGTGGGCCAGGGGCAGTGACGGGGGGCCTTCTCTGAAACTTGGCCCGTGGTGGGAGGAGGGTTTGCTACTTACCTGGCGTGTGGAGGGCCCCAGTGCCCACTGGAGAGATGGGTCTCGAGGAGGGCGGGCGCACCGAGGAGAGCGGGGCCAGGCCCTGGGGCAACCACAGTTTGTAAACTGGACCCAGGCAGGGCAGGGGGACCTATAGCCCTTTTGCGCGATGGGAATGAGGGATGAGTGGAGAGGTGGGGGCTCCAGGCCAGAGGGTGGTCAGCCCTCCCTGGCCAGCCCGGCTCATCAGAGAGCCCCCTCAGATGGCCTAGAACCCCAGTGGGACCCTGGCAGGTGCGGCCCGGGCTGGTGGACGGGACACGGTCAGGCAGAAGGAGCAGCCTCACCCCTGTAGAGGTTATTGCGGGGTCCCAGGCCTCCAGAGATGGCAGGGGTCATGGGGGAACACTGGGTGAGCTGGGGGGCCTGTTTTGCTGCCTGGGGGCTGGAACCAGCCCTCAGGTGCCTCCCTGCCAGATTCCCTGAGGGGCGGGTGAAGCACAGGGGCCTGGACGCCCTCTGGCAGCTGCCTGGGGAGGGTCCGGGGGCAGAGTGGTCTCCAGAGGCGTCTGGATGCAATCACCGAACACACAGGACTGCACGCGTACACGTCCACTCTACTCACACACCGCACGCACGCCTGCTCACACACACTCACCCCCCTCCTGTTTCCACGGACCCCCATTCTCACGCCCACAGCGGCATACTCCAGGACCGGGAACCTGGGGGACGCGGGGATGGGGACAACCCCAGGCTGACAGGCTGGTCTCCGGCAGAAACCCGGGGGTATTCCTGGCACGAATCACCTCGCCGCCTGCCAGCAGCCCAGGCCACCGGGTCTGGGCTCGGGGAGCCAGGACCTAGGATCTGGGGTTCCCGGGCCTGGGCAGGCGCGGCCAGCAGGGGGAGCTGGGCCGGCCCTAGGCTCGGCGCTCACTCCCTTCGCCTTAGGGATGCGGTGGGGGGCGGGGGGAGGAGGGCAGCTGAGGCCCCGCCCCGGCAGCCCGTCAGTCACGAGGGAGTGGGACGCTCGCTGGGGAGGAGGGGGAGGGCTTCGCGAGCGCCACCTCTCAGGGGCTGTGCGGCTCCAGGCCAGTTGCCCTCCTCCTGTGCTCAGTGTCCTCATCCGGGGAACGGGTTGTGTGGGAGTCACTAGATTCTTCGGGTCCGTGCCTGTACACACACACACTTTTGCAGCATCCAGACATTTGCTACATTTTGCCGAGGGCTTGGCCTCTTCCCTCCAGCCTCCCGGGAAAGGGGCAGGACGCAGGTGAGCAACGCCCCTGCCCTCAGCTCATCGCCTCCCCCCCCCCCCCCACCCCGCCCGCAGCCAGTGTCCGGGGGCCCTACTCCCCTTCTCTGCCCCAACACTCCAGTCCCCTTATGTGCCCGGGGGCGTGGTGGCGCAGGGTAGGGTGGCCAGGAGGGCAGGACCAGGGGTGGGACTGCGGGACGATCTGCCAGGGGGTGCAAAGGGCCAGGAGCAAACTAGGCAGGGTTCCAGGGTTCGGGGCGGTGTGGGGGAGTCTGCCCGCAAGCTCCCTTGCTCCTGGTGTCGGGGGCCGGGGGAGGGGGCGCCTCTGAATCCTCGGGTCTGTGGGGCTCGGCTCCTGTGGGCCAAGTCCCTGCCCCACAGGCGGGGCGAGAGGTCTTTCGGTGGCTATCTCGGCGGCCCGCCGCGGACCCGGCGCCTGGGCCCGCCGTCCCGCCTAGCCTACCGCTACTCCCTCCTGCCGCCGCGGGGGCTGGGCGGATTTGCCGCGGCCGCCGCCAAGCCCCCCGTTTTGGCGCGGGCCCGGGGCGGCTCCCGGCGGCCCGGCCTGGTGCGAGCGCGGCGCCCCGGCCCGAGGGCGGCGGGGGCGGCTCAGACGCAGATCTCGATGGCCGTGGCCAGCACCACCTGCCCTTTGCTCTTGTCCGGGCGGCCGTCGGTCCTGCCGGGGGGGCCCGGGGGCGCCAGGCCGGCCTCGGGCACGGGCACGGGCACCGGCACGGGCACGGGCACGGGCACGGGCGCCGGCCCGACGGCGGGGGGCGCGGGCCGGGAGCCGCTGCCGCTCTCGGTCAGCACCGTCCGCTTGAGCGGCCCGGGCGCCTCGAGGCGCAGCGGCCCGGCGGCGGGCGGCCGGTCCCCGGCGGGCTTGCGCGCGCGGTGCGAGGGCCGGCGCCGCAGCTCGGACGTGAGCTCGTGCTTGAGGAAGCGGAAGACCTCCTTGGCCGGCCCGCGGCGCTCGGGTTCCAGGGCCAGCAGGCGCTGGAACATGCGCAGCGCGGGCTCGGTGAAGCGGCGCCACTGCGACGGCAGCCCGGGCAGGCGGCCCCGCTGCCAGCGCACGAACTCCTCGAAGAAGGCGTCCGCGCCCGACGCCGCCTCCCACGGGAAGTTGCCGGTGAGCACGCAGAAGATGAGCACGCCGAAGGCCCACACGTCCACGCCCGTGTCCACCGCGAAGCCGTCGGCGCGGCCCGCCTGGCACACCTCGGGCGCCGTGTACGGGATGGTGCCGCTGACCCGCTTCACGCGGCAGCCCACGCGGCGCGTCATGCCGAAGTCGGCCAGCTTCACGCGGCGGCACTCGCGGTCGAACAGCAGCACGTTCTCGGGCTTGATGTCGCGGTGCACCAGCTGCCGCCCGTGCATGAAGTCCAGCGCCAGCCCCAGCTGCTGCACGCAGCGCTTCACCGTGTCCTCGGGGAGTCCCACCTGGCGGGCCGGGGGTGGGGGTGGGGGTGGGGGTGGGGGTGGGGGGAGCCGCGCTCAGGGACGGCCACCCCGCCGGGCCCTGCCAGGCCCCTCCCGCCGACCAGTCCCCACGGCCGCCCGCCCCCCCCCCCCCCCCCCCCCCCCCCCCCGCCAGGCCCCGCCGGCCTCGCCCCGAGCTCCCGGTCGCATTCCCGGGGCTGCCGCATGGGCCATGCTTCTCCCTTCCCCCACCTCACCGGGGCACTTCCTCCTCTCTCTCTGGCCCAGTCATTCTCATCCCGCACCCCCCACCCCCACCCCCACTGCAGCCACAGACCCGGGCCTGAGCGCCCATGGTGGGCCGGGTGCCCTTCCCGCGCTGTCTCAATCCCTCACAGCTGCTGTTACGCCCACTTCCCTTATAGGGACATAAGGCTCTGAGAGGCCTTGCCACTCACCCCCTGAGCGCAGGAGCAGATTCATACCTGGCACCACCAGACGCAGAGCCGGGAGCCTGGGATTTTCTGCGTGCTCCCTCCCACTCCAGGGCACCTCCTCTGGGAAGCCTCTGGTGGCCCCGCGGCCTCCTCTCCCCCCTCGTGCCCCCACTGTTCCTACGCAGCATCAGACAAGGCTGCCGAGGAGGGTGGTGTTGGACTTCATCCCAGGCCCCTGGCCGCTGCCTTCCCAGAGCCTGGCTCAGTCTGTCATCTGGCTTATTTCGCAGTGTCTGTTCCCCAAGAGGAGGCGCGCAAGCCTTTATTCCTAGTGTATCCCGGGCCCTCCGGTGGCTGACGTACGGAAGGGGCTCAGTAAATGCTTGTTGGCTAAATAAGTGGTCTGACTGCCCCCCGCCCCCCCTACTCTCCCCCTGCAGGGGTGGGAAGACATCTCCCCTCTCCCTGGGCCGCCACACCCAGTACCTGAGGAGGAATGATGTCGAACAGGTCCCCGGCAGGTGCGTACTCTTGGGCGAAGACGTAGCAGTCCTCGGTCTCAAAAACCACGTCAAAGACCTTGATGATGAAGGGGCTGGAGGAGAGGCTGCTGGTGATGCTCACCTCCCGCAGGAAGTTCTTCAGCTTGGTCTTGTTCTTGTTCACAAACTTCAGCGCCATTTTCGTGCCTGACGGGGCAGGAGCCACAGTGGTGAAGGCTCCTGTCCCCGCGCTCCGCACCTGACGTCCCCAGGCCTGCCCGCACAGCCCGTCCCCGCCACGGGGCAGCGTGTGTCTGTCCTCATCTTACTGGTAGCAAACTGAGACCCGGGGAGGGGAAAGGACTGGCCAAAGGCCAGGCGGCGAGTCGGGGGTCAGGCCGGGTCTCCTGCCCCAGCCTGCCGGCCTCGGTGAGGATGGCCTGCTGCTTCCTCCACTCTCCCCTCTCCTTCCTGACGTACAGGATCCTCCTTCACGTCTCGGTCTCCCCCACGCTAGAACGTAGCCCCCTGAGCGCGGGAATCTGTCTCGCTCGTTGCTGTATCTCCAGTGCCTTCAACAGTGTGGCGCACAGTAGGTGCTCAACACATGTTTGTTACGTGGCTAAGGAGGAATTAGACACTGAGAGGTGAGGGTCTGCAAGGCATAGGTCCCTGACTCTGCACTTGGGCAGCCATCTGTACCCACTGAGGGTGCAAAGCCGTGTGACGCACACGTGTCCACAGGGCCCTTACCTGTCACAGGGCCCTCTCTTCACTTCGCACTCTCAACCCGCGCCTCATAATGACCCTGGGAGGTGGGCCAGCCCTAATGCTATCCTATTTTTAACAGAGGAGGAAACCTACGCACAGAGAGGTTAAGTCACTTGCCCAAGGTCACACAGAGAGCAAGTGGCAAAGGTCAGGCCACCCCATGTCCAGTGTTCCTCCCGCCGCTGTCGGTGGGCACAGAGCCCCCGCCCCCCGCCCCAGGTGTGTGCAGCTGTGGGCGCTCACGAAGTCCCCGTCCCTGACTGGCTGCATGGGCACCGCTGTGAGGCTGTGCTATGGGGAAGGCATCATGCTCGCGGGGAAGTGAGAAGATTCTGGAGCTGCCTTCTGGGGTCTTGCCCTGCCTCACAGCCTCTACAGCTGCATGAACTTAGCTGAGCGATGGGTCTCTGGGTCTCGGTGTCTTCATCTGAGAAATGGAGATGGCCACAGTGACCTCCCGGGGACATGTCCCACCCCTCCTGAAGCGTGGCGCCGTTTCCAAGGACGCACCCTCGGGCTCTGTCCACTCCGCTGGGGTCAACTACCCCCGATGGGCCAGTGATTCCGCAAACACCACTGCCGGCCCTGACTTCTCTCCTGAGCTCCCCATGTCCCGGGGTCATGCCCTTGGCTCCAAAGCAGCCCACCCTCCAGTCTGGGCCCCGGGCCCCGTCTCAGGTCTCCCTGGGCCGCTCAGGCTACATCTCTCCACCTGGACCACGAGCTCTGTCTGCCTGCTGACCCCTCGGCTCCGGAAGCGAACACCCACGAGCCCCAGGCAAGTCCCCCCGCCCCCCGCCCCCCAGCCTTCACACCCGCCGCCGGCAGATGCTCACCCGTGCCCTTGTAGGCCACCAGGTCGACCTTCCCATAGGTGCCCTTGCCCAGCTCCCGGACGAGTTCGTAGTGCTTGGTGACATCGCTAGCGGCCAGCGTGCGGAGGGTCAGTGCCTGCATATCTTCAGTGAGGAGCGGCACGCCTGCCCCCAGCCCAGGGGCGGTCCCCGGCCCACAGCAGGGCAGGGAGCGGGGTGGCTCGGGCTCCGGGCAGCCCACGCTCATCTTCTCCCTGTTGTGGGGGGCGCGGCACCAAATGTGACATCAAGCCAGGGCCCCCTGGCCCAGCCACCCGCTCCTTCCCCGGTACCTCGGGTCCCCGGATGCCAGGCTCAAGATGACCACACGGGGGCGACGAGCATCTATCCCCTTTCCCCCAAGGCTTCAGGGCCAGGCCTGAGCCACACTCCCTGGAGACACGGTCCCTGCCCCCGCAGTCCCCACTCGGGTACCACTGGCCCGTCTGTCTCAGGCTGTCATCCGGACACAGCCTCAGACAAGGCACACGTGTTTACGTCACACAAAGACACTCCGTGTACCAAGTTCACACGGCCGCTCCTGTCGGCAAATACTGATCACCACCTGCTGTTCGCCAGGGGCCTGCTGCTCAGAGCCCTGGGCCCGCATCACTAAACCGACAGGTAAGAATCCCACCCTCACGGGACTTAGGTTTTGGGGAGGAGACGGGTGATAAACATAGTGAACGCGTGAATTACACATTATGATACAAGGTGTTACGGGCTTTTGAGAATGTAAGGCAAGGGGTGGGGAAGGTGTGGTCTCAGGGCAGGGGTCACGGTAGCAAATTCCTCAGCCAAGCAGGCGCAGACAGAACTCTGGCGGGGTGGTGCAGATGTCCCCCGCTCCCCCAACAGCCTTACGCCCCTCCCCCCTCCCCAGACAACACAACCCTGCTCAGGCATACGCGGCTACAGGTGGCATCCCGGGCCCCACCTCCCTCCCACACCCGCTCCGCCCCAGACCCAAGGCAGAGCCCAGGCCCACAGAGACCCAGCCCTCCCCTGCCTCACCCTCCACATTCACAGCCTGACTGACCCCTTCGGTATCCGCACAAGCTGCACCCACCCGTCAGAGGCACCGAGTTTGTCCCCAGTGTTGGCGGGTCAGGGAACTGCTTCAGGGAGAGTCCGGGGGGGGGCCGGGTGAGAGTGAACGCCCACCTGGGGCCTGCATTTCTTGTCTGTCAAGTTGGCGGTGGGGGTGCTGGGAGCGAAGCTTCCAGGAGCAGGTGCGCACGTGTCTGTGCGTGTACCCGCAGGAGAGGCCAGCACCGAATCCTCCATAAGCTGAGCCCCGGGAGCCTGCCTCCTGGCGCACCTCCCCTTACTCCCTCCTACCTCCCATCCCAGGTGACTCACCCCACACTTCCCCCAGCCCCCACCCCTGCAAGACAGCCCAGGGGTCTTGGATAGCCGACCTGGAGCTAGCCACCCGGCTTTGAATCCAGCTCTGTCACCTGCTAGCTGGATGGCCTTGGGCAAGTTACTTCAGCCTCGCATGCCTCAATTTTCCATCTAGAAAAAGGACGTGGAGCGCTTGGTGCCTGGCACACGTAAGGGCTCTGTAAGTGCCCCGGAGTGGTGTCGTGCATCCTGCGTCCCCTCCGGCTGAGCCGGCCACAGGCTGCTCTCGGGAGCCCCGCATCCTCACCCCGGCCCAGCCGCTCCCCTTCCAGGCCCAAACCCTCTTCTCCTCCTCTGCCTTCCCCTTCCCTCTTGGCACGACCCAGCCTCCCACTTCACACGGAGAGGAGGAACATCAGGAGGGAACTTCCTGGCCTCCCACGTCCTCCGGCTGGCTGGGGGAGCAGGGGGCCCTCCGCCCCTCCTCCGATTTGGCTCCTGCCCCCTCTGCTTCCTCAGGATCCTGCTCCCCCACTCAGCCCCCTTCCCCTCCATTCATGAGCAAGCCCTACTCCATAGAAGCTTCCCCCGCTGCAGGCTCTGCCCTTCCTTCCCTAATTCCTTTGGTCTGAACGGATGCCAGGAGTCTGTCTGAAACGCCACACGAATGCCCTCAGTCTGCAGCCTGGATTAGCCCATTTCATAGACCCCCACGGGGGAGGGATGGCGCCAGGCCCACGGACACAGGGTCCCGCTGCCCCTACCTCTGCCAAGCTCCTTGTGTTGAACCCGACTGGGCCGTGGCACCTGTCACCCGGTCTCTGTGCAGTCCCAGCTCCAGCCAGACGGCACCCTGTTACTGTAGCCGCCGACTAGGCTAAAGTGGGCGGCATCTCCCCGTGGTGGTCTTTCCTTGCCTTCGGGGCTAGAAGGGGTCACTGGTCCCAACCTCTGCCAAATATCCCTCCCTGCCCCCCCACTCCCCGTGGGGAGAATTCCGAGTGAGGAAACCCAGGCGATCCGCTTTGAGGCAGCAGGGAGGGGTAAGGCTGTCTCTGGGTGAGCGTCCTCAGGCCCTTTCAGGGGAAAGTGCGGGCCGGTCCCCCAGGGGGTCCGATGAGTACACACCCTCTTTGCCTTGAACTCTTCCCCCTGCCGGCCAGTGAGACGCTGGGCTGCTCTGCTGACCTACTTCTCTTGATGATTGTGGACTCCCCGAGGGCTGCTGCGCTGGGCAAGGCCATGGGCGTGCAGGCACATATACACACCTGTGTGCAACGCTCCCGCTTTGGGCTTTGGCCCTGCCAGTCCTTTGGGGCTGTTTCTACGTCCTCTGGGAGGTTGACCGACTGGCAGCTGCAAGTTGCTAGAAGCTCTTTCGCCTCCTCTCCCCTCCTCCCTCGCCCGGGGGCTGTGGGGTACATGGCTCATCCCTGCTGCTTTGGCCGCCGAGATGCACTGTGCAGGCAGCTGTCTGGGTCGGGGGTGCAGCCACAGTGGGGTGGGTCTGGGTCCCACATTTGCCCCCTGCACTCCGGTTTAGCCCTTGCTTTGACCACCACCCTGCACTGCGTCTCTGTGGCTTCAGTGCCTCTCTCGAGTCTCCTCTGCCAGTCCCGCTGCCCGCCTTGATCTCCCCCTGCCCCACAGCCAATCTTCTCTTTATCCTCAGGCCCCACTCTTCCAGGAAGGCTTCTCTGCTGCCCCAGGTGCCGGGTCCTGCCTCTGCTGAGTCCCAGGATTCACATAGGGTCTGTGTGGCTCTCTCTGAGGGCTTCTGTTGAAGATCTTGGGGTGGTCTCCACTCCGTCCCCTGTCTGTTCCCATCAACAGGCCAAGAGCTCTCCCGGGGGTAGTTAGTGGCTACTTTCTCCCAACCTTTCTTAGTTCCTAGGGCCCAGTTTTGGGGGTCCCCACTACTGGCCCCTCCCTCCTTCACAACCTCCCTCTCCCTTCAGACCTGTTCTCTGCCAGCCGTCAGCAGGCGACAAGGAATTAATCCACACAGCCCTCCCCGTCGCTGCGTCATAGCCCCAGGTACACACTGCCTCTGACCCAGTTACGATGCATGTGACTTAAGAGGCACAGTGGGGAGCGAAAGAAACAGCATGGGCCTTGGGGCTCAGCAGGCTTGCCCTTGATCCTGCCCTGCGCCACTTTTTAGGTGGGTGACCTTGAGCAAGTCACTTGTCTGGGGAAAATAACAACAATGGCAATAGCAAGCAACTAACGCTGAAATGGGGCTTACTACCTGCCGGGCCCTTGACTCAGGATGAGCTCATCTTATCTTCCCAATTCAACGGGTAGGTGTCATCATCACCCCCATTTTAGGGCTGAGGAGAACGAGGCACAGAGAGCTTGAATAACTCGTCCAAGGTCATGCAGCTCGCGTTGGGACTGGCTCCAAAGCCGGTGCTCCGAACCACTGTTTTCCCAAGTCAGGATGGTAGAGGATCTCATCCGGATGCCTTGGTATCCAAGTGGGGAAACCGAGGCCCAGGAGAGAGCAAAGCCTGAGCCGAAGACGCCCATGCATTCGCTCAGCTCCTGCTGGGAGGTGACTGAGTGGCAGGCACTGTCCAGGCGCTTCACGGGTATTAACTCACAGCAGTAGGTAGACCAGCAACTTCCTTCAGGCGGGGACTCCGGGCCAGAGAGTAAAGTAAGACACATCCGCCTCCCCGAGTGGTCGAGGGCACATACACCTGGCATCGGTGGGAACTTGACCTGAAACTATTTTGCCTTCATCACCATTGCCTCCGCTTGAAGGAGCGGCTGTGGACTCGGTGGCTGTGAACTTTCCAGCAGCAGGTGGTGGAGGCCCCTGGCTGGCCCCCTGTTCCTCCCATGTAGCCGGCCGTGCCGGGGGACCTCACGTGCCTTGCACCTCAAGTGTGTGTGTGTGTCCTCGCTGGCCCCGAGGGAGGCCCTTGGTTTCCGGTCTGTGTTGCTGAAGGCAGGTGGGTGTCACCCAGCCTTCCCGGCAGCAGTTGTGGCTCTGGCCCTGTGGGCTGGGTCTTCTGCCGCACGCCGGGAGGGCTTCCCAAGCAAGAAACAAGACCGAACCGCCTACCACTTCCTGTTGGCAGGTGGCTTGGGCTGGGTGCCTCTCTTACGAAAACCATACCCAATGCACAACCCAACTCAGAGCTACTTTGGAGCCTGCCTTCCCTACCCTCCCCCACCACATGCACACACAGTGCCAGCTTGGCAAAATGTCACTTACTGAGTCCTCATAAGAACCCTGAGAAGAAGGGCAAGATGCTCCCTCGGTTTTTTTTTTTTTCTTAAAAACACAGCTATATTAGTACACACCACAGAATTTACCGGTAGTAGGCGTACGATTCAGTGATTTTAGCAAACGTCCGTTGCCGCAATCAAGTGCTGCTTTCTGTTTTATAGATGAAGAACCTAGGAGGTTGGTGATTTACTATGGTTCTGGAAAAGACAGCCACTGTCCACCAAAACTTTGTGTTCCCTCTTTTATAATACAGAGCTGCTGCTGGAGGGTGGCTGTCGGCAGGGTACTGCATTTCCTGCCTGCCTCGCATCCGGATGTGGCCATGTGACCAGTTTTCCCCAATGGAACGCGAGCAGTGATGATGGATGTGACTGTCTTTTAAGACTGGGAGGAGTTTCTCCATTCTCTCATCGGTCCTAAAAGACAGTGGAGCTACAAGATAGGAAGGAGGAGCCTGGGTGCCTGGCTGTAGGTCTCCTGGCCAAGAGGATTACCCACTCTGCATTTTATGGGAGCCAGGAGCGAACGGCTATTGTGTTAGGCTGCTGAGATACAGGGGCTTGCTTGTTACAGCGGCTAGCACTACTCTAATCCAAGGATTATGTAGCAAGGAGGCCAAAAAGGTATGATTTGAACCTCGGTTTGTCCACTTCCCTGGAGGATGGCCAGTCTCAAAAGAGAGGGGGGCCTGCGCTTACCCTGTCTCCTGGGAGGATAATAATACTGGCAAATGTTTATTGAGTGTTTCTGTATGTCGGGTGCTGTGCTAACCACGATGGATTCAATCATTTAACAGTTACAAGCCTGGGCAGCAGGTTCTCCTATCATTACCCCATTTTACAGAAAGGACTACTGATACACTGGTGGGCTAACTAATTCGGATTTGAACTCAGGCGTCAGGCTTCAGGTCCCGTGCTCTCATGCACCGCGTCCTCTGAGGCTCCTGAGGGTAAACCCAAGCAAACAGCAACCTAAAATGAGACCGTTGTTACAGTCCCAACAGGGAGGACATGTGTTCTCCATCACTGGGGGAGAGAAGCAGAGAGTGGGGAGTTGGGGGCGGGAGGTAAGGTTGGACCAAGTGATATCACCCAGGCCTTTCTTACTCTCACTCGGGGGGGGGGGGGGAGGGTGTCTAAGATTCTCTGTCCCCATAGTACAGGCAAACCCCAAGAGTATCCTTAACAAAGCT
Organism: Panthera leo; assembly: GCF_018350215.1. Taxonomy (NCBI): domain Eukaryota; kingdom Metazoa; phylum Chordata; class Mammalia; order Carnivora; family Felidae; genus Panthera; species Panthera leo. The sequence goes on from NC_056694.1 coordinate 18,935,369, forward strand.
CTGGCCTAGAAGGATTCCATCCGCAGACGATTGTTGCTGGGTGGGTCACCTCCTTGGGTTCGTCTTATTAAAAGCCGTGTGAAAAAAGCAGCCATAAGGCATTATTTCAGGTACTGAGTGGGGACAGGGAGCCTGCTTCACTCTGCTTCTATGTAAAGCGAGGGGGTGGAGGCTCATTCCCCAAGCCTCCATGCCGAGCCAGCTCCCGATACCCCCGGCCCCCTTATCTGCCTCCAGGCTTCTGCCTCTGAGGCCTCCTTGTCCGTGTCTTAAGACCACATCAGACCCACTCCTTGTCTTGCTTAGGAATTTTCAGTGGCTTCTTTTTTTTTTTTTTTTTTTTTTTTTTTTTTACTGCTTTTTCAGGGATTAGAAGGGGGACGGGCAGATCGCGACTCCCAGGCATCCCGCAAAGTAGGCGGGTCACCTTAGGGGCAACCTTTACCCGCTCAAAAATTCGTCTCACATTAGCAGTGAGGATTCGGGCGTCACCCCGAATCGTTATTTTCCTTACTCATAAGTTTAAGGCATTTTTCAGTGGCTTCTTAAGTCGGCCCGTGGTGCTTTTTTCCTGCTCAGCATGAATTTCCCTTTCTTCAGGGAATGGCCCCTCTCTCAGGCCACGTGGTTCAGTAAGGTGGTCTCCATCTTGGCTTAGGGGCAGGCCTGACCTGGGCCTAGCTGGCCAGCACATCCATCCCACCTGCCAGGTCATGTGACCGGTTCACAGATGAACCTGTGACCAAAGGTGGCCCGCTGGGATCTAGCCCTAGGACTCTGGCTGCAGCTGTCAGGAAAGAGATGCCTCCTGATCCCTGGAGGACCCAGGTCTGGAGCTGCTGGGGGGCCAGCTTTGCCACCATGCGGGGAGCGCCTGCCTGAGAATGAAGCAACAGAGAAGAAAGGCAGAGCTGTAAGGCGGAGAGGTTTCTGATGGCTCGGGGCACCTGGATCCAGGCATGACTAAAGGCAATTATACTCCTGACCGTTTGTTTCATGCATCGATACATTTCCTTTCTGGCTTGAGCCACTTTGAGTTGAGTTTACGTAACTTGCAACCTTAAGATTCCAGATAAGTATACCCGCTCGGGCCCGGGCACCACGTAGGGTGCTGGCACGGGGCGAGTAGGTTAGAGTGAAGCATCAGGTAGAAGGTGTGAACCTACACTTCAGGAAGGCAGATAAAGTAAGGAGTCAGGTGACCAGAAGTCCGAAAAGCCAATGTCAGCACTCCAGCATTTCCAAGGAGGGCATGGCAGTGGGGGTTAGGGTGGGTTCCTGGAGGAGGTGACACACAAATGGGCTTTGAAGGGGGCTGACAATCCAGTAAGAAACCCAAGAGCTCCTTGAAAGCAAGCCTCATGCTTTAGTCACCTTGGTGTTCCTAGCACTTAGCCAGGGTGTGACAAATGGCAGGTGAGTAACGCTTTCCGTGTTGGGCAAGTTGTAAATTTGTGTCTCTTGGCTTTCCTGAACGTGACCCTTCAGGCACAGTTATTTCCTAGGGGGCTTGTGTGAGGTAGCATCGGCCCCGTTTTAGCGATGCAGAGACTGATGGCCAGAAAAGAACAGTGATTTGCTCAAAATCGCACAGAAAGTCAGTGGCGGGGCGGCACTAGAGGCCAAGGTGCAGGGTGAGGTGTGCTCTCCCCCCAACAGCCAGGGCCTCAAGCTCAGCAGAGATGGGTGTGGCTGGGAGTGCCACCGGTGTGGACAGAGTGGCGGGAGGTACGAGGATAACGGTGATAGCGGCAGGGGAAAGTGATATAACTGCTAACACTAAGGATCCCTGTTGTGTGCCAAGGGCCTCACAAAAATCAACTCATCTAAGCCTCCCAACATCCTACGACACAGGGACTATACTTCACCCCAACTTACAGATGAGAAAACGGAGGCCCAGAGCAGTCATGTGACTTGATCAAGATCATCCGGTCAATGGCAGAGCGGGGATTCAAATCCAGGCATTGTCACTCCAGTGTCCGAAAGCCTAACCACTCTGTTTCATTGACCCTAAATTGATATAGTACAGATTATCACTCATATTCTCAGTATGCCAATGCTTTGCATTGCTGCTGTCATCCAATCTTCACAGCAACCCCATTTTACAGATCGGGACACTGAGGCTCAGAGGGGGTCAGTAGCCTGCCTAAGGCCACTCAGCCGGTAAATTGCAGAGACCAGGACTGAACACTAAAGTTCCCCTGCTCCGCTCCTCTCCTCTCATCTCTCCTCTCCTCTCCTCTCTCTGGCCCCAGCCTTCAGCACCACAGGTGAGGACAGCACCCAGGCGGGCCCAGTGCTAAGTGCAAGGTTAGGAGAGGCGGGAGCTGGGGAAGTAGGCAGGGTGGATGGACCACTGCAGACCTGGAACTCAGGCCTCCAGGGCTGGAAAAGGATGCACGGGTATACTGCCACTGATTTAACCAGACCCCTAATGGGTTGTGTTCAACTTTTTTTGCCACTACAAACAATGAGAAGCCTGCACATAACTCATTTTGCTGTGTGCCAATGTGTCTGTAGGCTCAATTCTAGAAATGGGTTGCCAGGTTAAAGGGTGAGTGCGTTTGGAATTTCTGTAGAATGTTCGATTCCCCCAGAGGGCTGTGCCACTGGCCTTCCCCCAGCCGTGTAGGAGAGAGCTGCTTCTCGGTGGAGCAGGGCAGCGGCCACCAGCTCCTTCGCCCTCTGTGGGCTTCTGTATCAGAAATGTGGGGTGGTGGTGGGGAGATACGAATAGGTTTCTCACTTGCTTGTTACTTGCATAAAGTAACTCTGGAGTCAACATCAGACATTAATAAAGGTGCTTGACCACCCTTGGCACTCACTCCCACCTCCTCCTTCAGCTACTGCGGTAACCTCCTGTCTGGCCCCCCCACCTACCACAATCTATTCTTCTTTTTTTTAATTTTTAAAATGTTTTTATTTATTTTTGAGACACAGAGACAGAACATGAGCAGGGGAGGGGCAGAGAGAGAGGGAGACACAGAATCCGAAGCAGGCTCCAGACTCCCGAGCTGTCAGCACAGAGCCCGACGTGGGGCTTGAACTCACGGACCGTGAGATCATGACCTGAGCTGAAGTTGGACGCCCGACCGACTGAGCCACCCAGGCACCCCTACCACAATCTATTCTTGACCCAGCGGCCAGGGAATCTGGCAGAGCCTACTCAGGTCGCATTGTTCCCACCATCGGCTCCCATTTCATTCCAAAGTCCTTACAAGGGGCCTCAACTTACCCCTCTGACCTGTCTCCTCCCTCCCTCTGCTCCACACACACTGGTCTCCCCGCTGTTCCCCCAAACGCGCCAGCTCCCGGCCTGGGGGCTGTTCTCTCTGCCCTTAGATGGCTCCGTGGCTCCGTTCTTCCAAGTTCTGCTCAGATGACAGCTTCTCAACCACGGCTACTCGACTGCACTCCAGTTATCCTGCTCTAGCTGCCCCCAGGGGAGGGTATCACTCTCTAGCGTGTTATAGAATTTACTGACTGGCTCTATCGGTTGTGGCCGTCTCTCTTCCCCACCAGAACTTAAGCACTAGGAGGGCAGGGACTTTGCTGGGCTGGTTTTGTTCACTGCTGATCCCCCAGCAGCTAGCACAGTGCCTGCACAACACAGCACTTAATCGATATTTGGTGAATGAATGAATGCATGAATGCATACATCCCTGGGGAGAGGCGTGGGAACTGAGTGACCAGAGGCAGGGCAGGAATGAAACTTTTCACTAGGATTTCACAGTCCTCTTGGGTCTAGGGAGTAAAAGGAACTAGGCTCAGCTGGTGGTCGAGGCAAAGCCAAAGGAAAATGCAAGGGGAGGCCATGTGCATCCACCTAGGCTCAACAGCCCAGGGCTGGGATCCCCTGAGAGGGGCCAGAGGAGGGGTGGCCCCCGGGAGCCTCCTGGACGCCCCACCCTGAGCAGAGCCCTCTCTATGTCCCCACGGCAGGTGCCGTAGTCTGGCTCTCGGCTGTTCACCACCTTCCCTAGAGGGTGTCCTTGATCCTCTCATTTGTTTGTCCCACTGAAGAAATCTGTTCACACGTGGGTCCTCCTATCTGCTGCCAGAGAGTGGGGAGACCCAGAGCCTGGTCCCGCTGGCCCCAGAAGGAGGCCTATGGGGTGCTTGGAAAAGCACTTGCCCCTGCTGCTGCCCCCAAGGAGCTCTGGTCAGCCACCTGCCTTCCCTTCTCTTCAGTCTTCCAGTCTATGAAATGAGCTATTTAGTGGTTCTTATCCCTTCATCGGTCACCGAAGGTTCACTACCCTCTCCTCTGAAAAAGTCCACAGCTACCCCATGCACACTTGTATGTACGACATCGGTGGGGGGGGAGTGGTCAGAGCCCCAGGGAGCCCTCAAGAGACTCCAGATAAGGCCTCTCCCTCCCCTTGGCCTTTCAACACAAATATAAACTCTAGCAAACATTCTATTCTGGTCAAAAGGAGAAAGAGAAGAATATTCTCAAATCACTTCCTTGTCTTCCCCGTTGTGCAAATTCCAGCTCTATCCCTTCTTGCTGTATGACCTGAGGCAGGTTGTGCCACTTTCCTAAGCCTCAGTTTGCCCGTCAAGAAAATGGGGCTGAGAATGCCCATCTAACGTGGTGGACCTCTGTAAGAATTAAACGGGCACTGGCTGGACAGAAGGGCCTGGGGCCGTGGTTCCGTCGTGGATTTGGCACAACCTTGCACCACCTTGGGTAAGACCACACTCTGACTTTGTCTTGGCTTTCTATGCTGGAAATGGGGGCTCTGCTAAATCTCACCCCCTGAACCCGCCTGAGCCAGAAGGGGCTTTGGAGGCCATCTGACCCAGCTTCCCCATTTCCCAGGTGAGGAGGCTGAGAGAAAGAGCTGGGACTTCAACAAGATCAAGCAGGCGAAACTGGAAACGACCTTCTGGCCACTGCCCTCCCCACTAGGGGCAGCCTAGGGTTCCCCTCGCTGTGAGGCTTGGCCTCAGCCTCCCCTCCCAGCTGGCGCAGTCTGCCCCTTCCCTGGGGCACATCCTTGGTGGTTATTAATAGCCTGTGACGCTGTCTGCCTGCAGCTGGTGCCCAGAGCTGGAACAGGCTCTCTGCTCCTTTTTGCCCTCCCGGCAGGACCCTGGGGGGGGGGGGGGGTAGTCCTGGGCCTCATCCCTCCCCACAGGCCTGAGGGCCCAGTCCCTGTGGCAGCCCCTGCGGGTGTGGGAGGTGAGCCCTGTTGCCTGGGTGAGGCGGGCGGCCCAGCACCCGGGGAGTTAGCAGGAGTGGAGGGCCGAGAGCACGGAGGTGGCCTGCCACTGGCTGACTGGCCCAGGGGCCCGGGCTGGGTGTCCACCAGTGGAGGGGTGGTGACCACCGGAGAGACAACAGGGTGAGCAGAGGCTCCCTGAAGAGACGAGCCCTTCCCTAGCTATGCCCTCCGCTCTTCCCCGAGCCTCTCTCGGCTCTTCCCCGAGCCTCTCTACACGGGGTGAAACGAGGATGTAGCCTAGCTCAGGAGACACATTCAGGGCACCCCTGGGTAGGGCCACCACCATTTCTCGTCACAGAACTCTGGGTAAGTCACTTGTTCTTTCTGTGCTTCTGCTTCCTCATCAGTAAAATGGGGATAATATGGTACAAGTTAAAGTATTATTAGGGGAGCCTGGGTGGCTCAGTCAGTTAAGCGGCCGACTTCGGCTCAGGTCATGATCTCGCGGTCCGTGAGGTCGAGCCCCGCTTCGGGTTCTGTGCTGACAGCTCAGAGCCTGGAGCCTGTTTCCGATTCTGTGTCTCCCTCTCTCTGACTCTCCCCTGTTCGTGGTCTGTCTCTCCCTGTCTCAAAAATAAATAAATGTTAAAAAAAAAAAAAGTATTATTATAACAGCTAACATTTATGAGCCACTTAAAGTATAAGTTCTTTAGGTATGTAAAGACTCATTTAAAACTCACAACAGGGGCGCCTGGGTGGCTCAGTCGGTTAAGTGTCTGACTTTTGGTTTCAGCTCAGGTCATGATCTCCAGGTTCGTGAGTTCGAGCCCCGCAGCAGGCTCCATGCTGATGGTGTGCAGCCTGCCTAGGATTCTCTCTCTCTCTCTCTCTCTCTCTCTCTCTCTGCCCCTTCCCCACTCGCACTCTCTCTCAAAATAAATAAGCTTTAAAAAATTAAAAAAACAAAAACAACTCGCGACAATCTTGGGAGGAGCTATTAGTATTCCCATTATTTCCCTTAGAGCTCAGGAAAACCGAGACTCAGAGGATGAAAGATTGGGTGACGTGTCCTGTGTCACAGAGCTAAGAAGTGGCTTAGAGATGTCTGTCTGGCTCCAGAACACTCCATGAATACTTGTTGTCGAGCATCTACTTTGTTGAGCATCTACTATGTTCTGGGATCTGGAATACATTCATGAACCAAACAAACAGTCCTGCCCTCAAGGAGCTTATGTTCCAGTTTGGAGGCAGACGATTGTAAGGGTAGGTAACAGATGTAGGTCAGAGGGCCTAAAGGAGAAAGCAAGGCAGGGAGAGGTGAGGGAATGTTGAGGGTGAGAGATGAGACTGTAGACACTGGGTGGTGAGAAAAGGCCCCACTCACAGGACTACAAGCATGTGGATACTGTGGCGAAAGCACTTTCTCGGCAGGGGCTCGGGGAGCAGTGGGGAGGCCAGCGTGGCTACAGTGGTAAGGGCGAGGCACAGGTCGAGCAAAGAGTGACGATGCCGTGTGCAGGGTCTTGGGGGCCGCGGCAAGGACCTGGCTTTCACTCTGTGAGATGCGCGCCGAACACCTGACTTGAGCAAACCCTTCCTGAAGCCAACCTGCGTGCCAGACTCTGGGAGGCCAAGAGACGCTATGAACCTGACCTCGCTTCCACTTAAGAGACTTGGAGTCGAGCCCCCCACCGCCTTCCACCACTGTCCCAGGCGTGGGGCTGAGGCGGAAGGGGCGAGGGAAGTCTTAAAAGCTTCTGGGAAAGTTTCGTGGGCCTGCACTGCAGATGCCTCCATGGCCCCATGTGAGCAGAGGTGTGGGAGCAGGAAAGCGGAGCGATATGTCCAGAACTGCAGCCAGAGCCCAGGCTAGGTCCTGTCGGCTCCTTCTGGCTGGCCTTGCTCTGTGAATTGTGTGCGAATGGTCTCAAAGTGGGCAGGATGTTCCGTGAATCCTAGATGTGGAAGCGTGAATAAAGACCTTCACCTCTGAGCTTCCATTTTTTTTTCCCCTGTAAAAGTGGGGGCAACATTCCCTCTCTGCTCAGGGCTTGTGGGGACTCACGTTCACAGCACGTCACAAACATTCATTCGCTTCATCCTCCCCATGACCCCAAAAGGCAGGCATTACCACCATCCCTTTTTGTAGGTGAGAGATCTGAGGCACAGAGAGGTGAAGCACCTTGCCCAAAGTCACACAGCAGGGTCTAGAGGTTGTGCTTTTCTCCACTAAAATATGTTAACTGGGGGCCTCGCCACCCCTCCTGGAGACACTTGGGAATCAGGGCTGGCAGATAACCTGAGCCCTTGGGAAGGGAAGATCTCTCTGCAGGGCAGTGGGCCCCCGGCTAGAGAATGGGAAGCCTCCCTTCTATGATGGGGGAGTCGAACAGACCCAGGGGAGCTACTCTGGGGTGGAGATGTGTGCAGTCTCTCTGGGGCCTGACCAGGAGGAGGGGGAAGAAGGCTCTGTCTTGTCCAGTCCCCACACCCCTGTCCCTCAGGGTCATCCCAAAGATCAGAGGCGGTTGGAACATTCTCTGGCTAATGTCACAGAGACAGCAGGGGGTGGGGGGTCATTGTGGCTTCCTCTGGCCTGGCCCAGCTCATTTGCATACCCCGCAGGGTGTGGCAGCAGTGACAGAGCAAACACTTAAGTACCAGGCACTGTTAAAAGCACTTCACTTGTAACATGTTCGTCTAACCCTCCCCATAACTCTAGGAGGTAGGAGGTTGGAGCTATTTTCACCCCTACACTCCATCGGAAGGAACTGAGGCACGGGACAACTGTCTTGTCCAAGGTCACATGGCTAGGCAACGGTACAGGTGGGATTTGAACCCAAGGAGTTCGATGCCAGTTTCACCCAAACATTTGGTGGCTCATAGAGGTGGGGAGTCAAAATCCTCGCTCTGGGCTAATGTGCTGTTCTCAGCACTAAATGAGAAAGCATGGTGCACTTGACATTGAAAAATGTTCCACTGCTTCTTCCCAAGCCTGATATTACACGGCTCCCCAAGTGGGGGCTGAGCTGGGAATCTGGACCTGCCCTGTCTCCAGACTGTAGCCAAACTATGTAAGGGCTCTAACTGGACCCTTCAGGCCCACTGCTGCTGCTTCCTGAGACCAGAAAGGGGGCTCAGGGGAGCAGGGGAGCGAGTTGGTGGTTTGGGTGAGACTCAGGATCTGTTGGAGAGGCTGGTCCTGGCTCTGGCCTGATGCCCAATCGCCGGGGGCAGAATGCCTTGGGAACTCAGTCAGCAAAAGCCTGGCAGGTGCCTCACCTAGAGAGCAGAGGTGGGAAGGAAGACGGCCTTAACTACAGAACTATGGCCAAGCAGTCCTAGATCCCACCCCTTGCCACAGGGTAAGGTTCTGGAAAGGCCCTCATAGACTCTCAGGCTTGAGCCCCACCCCATCCTGCCCGGACTCGTAGCAGGGCCATGCTTCATACTCTCAGGCACCACTGGCTCTCAAACACTCCCTTCCCCTTTCTCGGGGATAGCAGAAGCCCTGTGGTCTCCCCAGACTGGCTACGGGAAAACCAAGGCTGCATTATCACCAAGGCTTAGTCACCCACTTACCAATGCCCCTTTGAATATAAGAGTCAATAGTTACTGAGGACTTTTGACATGCCAGATCTCATCCTAGGCCCTCTCTTCATGCTTTAGCTCACTTAATCCCCCTGATGACCTTGAGGGAGATATCATCCTTGTTTTGCACATAAGTCAGTTGAAGCTCAGAGAGGATAAGTGACTTACTCAAGGTCACACAGCAGCTATGTGGGGAACCCTGGCCGAGTCCAGAGGCTGTGATCGTAACCATGGTGCTTTGCTATCTCCTTTGACCTCGGGTTTCTATAGACCTTCATCCAGGAAGACGGTACGCTCCCTTCCAGGGCCATGCCCAGTGGCTGGAGCCCAGTGCTGGCCCCTAGCCCCTAGCCCCGCCACTTGGCAACACCCATTGGCTTCATTAATGCTTAGGGAATGTCAATAATTTTGAGGGACTCTTGCATCTAGGCCCCCATCTCTCCTGCCTGACCAAAACTTAAAGCAGCTTGGACTCAGTCCTAGAAAGTTAGAGTAAGGAGTGAGCTTATAGCAGAGAGAACCTCTAGTCCAATTCCTCTGGACACCTGGGTAAACTGAGGCCCAGAAAGCAGTCCTCCCCCAAGAGTCCTCGGCAGTAGCTGGGCCTAGCGCCTTGGACTTTTGCTCCTGAAGTGGAACAACTGAAAACAAGTTTTTGGTGGGTGAATCCTTCTAGCGCAATGAACGGTCACAAGACAGAGCCTAGGGTAAAAGTGGGGCCAGGCTGGGATGCTGTGGCTAGAGGAATTCAAGTTCACTTCACCACTCAGCCCTGGAGGGACATTGCTCTGTGCAAGTTCTAACTTGACCACGAGGGAGGCAGGGAACACCCGCATGTGCAAAACACACACAGATGAAGGTCACCTGCTGAGCAAACATTTTCTGGCCTCCCCCTGGGCTGGCAAAGCCAGATGCCTACAGGAGGGGGTAGCAGGTCACATAAATGAGTAAGCAGGCCAGTTGAGGCCCTGGGGTGAGCTGGAGGGCAACTGCCCTAAAGAAGGTGGTGACTCTTCAGCTCTGGCCTGGGGTTGCCACACCATCAGAGTCTTTAAGAGGCTCCAAAAATCAGTATTTGTATATGAAATTGTATGTGTTTTTTTTTTTTTAACACTGGTAACAAATGCAAACATGAGAAAAACACTGATTGGCTCAAGAAAATGCGTCTAGAAGCTGTATTTTCCAACAGGTGCTGTACAGCAGGCTGGGCTCTAGGATGGACACAGCCATTGCAACCCGGACAAGATAGACCCGGTTCCGTCTCCCGGAGCTCAGGGTCTAGGTGTGGAGACAAGGTCTCGCAGCACATGTAGACACGTGCCACTGTCTCCAAGCCGCCAAGCATCAACCAATCCAGCCCAGCTCTGCACTCTCTCTCTGGCCAGGTCAGATCAAAAGGGAGGTGGAGGCAGAAGGCTGTTCCTGAGCCAGCCTATGGCAGGACTTCTCAGGTTGAGGGAACAGCCCCCCAGTGGCGGGAGGGAGTCAGAGGACACCCAGAAGTGTAAGAGGTGAGTGAGGAGTGAGGGCTGATGTTTGAGAGGCGGGTTAGGGCCAGAGGGCCAGTGTCGGGCCTCAACACAAAGGGCTTGGTCCTGTGCTTTATTCCAGACTCAGTGGGGAGCCACTGCAGGTTAGGGAGGAGGGGAGATCTTACTCCCCGTCCCCTCTTGCCTCTTGATGGTTTTCCCTAGGCACGGTGAGTCAAATCTCCGCAATTTAGCGTCAGGCTCCACTCCCTTGCCTGTGGGTCATATGATAAGGCCCCGGGGCTCCCGGGAACCCATTGGAAATGAACTCCTTCAGAGAGGGAGAAGACACACCTGGGTGCTCCTTGTGGCCCAACTGTGATCTATATACTGCAGAGTGAGTGGCTCACTCTCTGTCATTATCTCTGGGAGATGCCACACGCTTGCCCAAGGTCACCCGGTCTTCCGAGCAGCTGGCCCCTCCACAGCTTGGGCTGAGGGGGTCTGGCCTCAACTGTCCTTGAATGTGCAGGAGGGGCTGCCGGAGGTCTGGCCTGAAGCACCCCAACCTCTTCTCCTGCTAGTCACATCCTCTCCCTTGGGTCAATGCCAGCAGCAGGTGGGGTGGGGGCACTTGGTATTGGGAACGGCGGAGAAGAGGGATCAGCCTCCAGGCTCAGGGCCCCCAAGAATGCAGCAGGATGAGGATCAGATGCTTCAGGTGTGGGGTCAGAACTGGTCAGCTGGACCTGACCAGGTCTACCTCCACTGGCCCAACAGAGAGTGGTCTGGGCAAACGAAGAGCAGCCCCAGGGTCTTACGACCAGAAAAGACCAGGAAAAGGGGATCAGGATGTCGTGGGGGAAAAACAAACACACAAACCCTTGACTCCGTTGCCTGGCACGTCACAGACACTAGCTAGAGGTTTGTTGAATGAAGAAATGAACAAAGGAACTCCCAGTGGGGCTCCCTGTATATCAAGTCCTGCCTTCCTCAGCATCACTGCCTGCCTGCAGAGGGCTCAGAGAGGAGACTGGGGGAAACCCCAGCAGCCCAGAGTGTGTTTCCTCAGCACCGTCCAGCCCCTTCCCAGGATCTCTGATCCAGAATTTCAGGGTACAACATCCCCCGGGCCTCTCGTCTTCCCACGAGCTGCAGGGCCTGGGGTTCGGGACGTTACTGACAGCCAGGCTGGGCCCGGCTTTGTAGAGCCTGGAAAGCTAAAGCAAAAACCTAGAATGGTCCCTTGGCTGTCCAGGACACAGTGATCCAACCTGAGGTTTGGCCCTGGGTATTTATGGAGGTCAGGAGGAGAAGGCAGTCTTGGGTTTGCTGGCCCTAGGGCACATGGGGACAGAAAGGTGCCCTGACCTGAAATGGCTTCTTCGTCCAGACTACCTCTCCTCCCCAGAAACCAGTGCCTCACTTTGGAAAGAGCTTGCCCCCTCCTGCAAAACATACAAAGTATGGCTTGGGGGCGACCTTCCCTGTGGCCTGGGTGGGGGGCAATGGAGTCACAGAGAAAATATGGGATTCCCACCCGTTCTCTCAAACACACCCCTTCCTTGCCCTCTCAGAGACAAAGACACACACCCAAAGCCCAGGCCATCGCCCTAGGGCCACGCACCGCAGGCCCCCCTCACCTGTGGACATCCCCAAATCTCCTCCCAGGGGGACTCCGCTTGAAAACTCAGCCCGGCCTTGCGGGGAGGGGTGTAGATGCTCCAAGGGCCCAGAGTCCAACAGTTCCAGGGGGGGGGAGGTGACTCTCCACCCTATTCCCTCCTCTCCGTGGCATAAGGGGCTCTGCCACTACTCCCCTGCGAGGTCGGGGAGCAGCGCCCAAACCCCAGGGCTAGGGGTGGGGGGTGGGGGAAGGGAGAGGAGGAGGGGGCGGCTCCTCCAGGCGAGACACAAAGAGACGTCCTTCAGCCTCGGCTCCATGGCGACGCTGGGGAGGGGGCAGTGCGCACCCAATACTTCCTTCCCCACCTGGAGGGCTAGGGACCTCGGCGGCCACTCACCTGGGCCCGGCTTACCTGGGCTGGGGCCGCGGGGACGCCGCGGCAGGGGGCCTGGGCGCCGTCTCGGTTTCCGTCAGCCCGGCCCGGGGGGGGGCTCAGGGCGCCACAACCATGGGCTGGGATGAGAAGGGCGCCGCGAGGGGCTCAGTCGCCTGGGTCCTGGAGCTTTGAGGGGGGCCCCGAGGCCTCTTGCTGGTGAGGGATAGCTCTTGCCGTCCTCGGTTCCCTAGATTTGGGGTTCCTGTGTACCGGAATTGGGGGGGTCTAGGAACCCCCTGATCTAGGGGCGTTCTGAGCTGAGTCTTCGTGTCTTGAGGTGTGGAGTTGTAATGACCGGGTTCTTGACAGGGGGTCCTAGCAGTGCCGGAGGAGGGGGTCACTGCGTTCTAGGTCTTGGGGGGGGCCCGATTGAAGAGGGGGAGTCTTAGCCGTACCGTAGGGAGGTCACTGTCTTCCGAATACGGAGGAAGTCTCCGCTTTCCCCAGCTGGGGAGTAGCTCTCTGTTGGATCTGGAAGGGGTCTCCCGCTTTCTTGGGGGTCTCTGGGTCCTGGATGTGGTGGAGGGGGATCCCCGCGCTCCCCGGCTGCGGGGGCTTGCAGAGTCCCGGCCACCGGCAGGAACTGGGAGGAAGCCCCTCAGCCGCTGGGGGGCTCCGTTGCCGCCGCTACGAGCAGCCCGGCTCTGCGGTCCCGGACCCCGGCCTGGTCCGGGCTCTGGCTGCGGCTCCGGCTCGCGATCCGCCCGGTTCTCGGGCCCCGGCCCCGGCGCCCGCCCGGGCAGCGCTCCATCGCTGCATCGCGGCTCCGCCCTCTGGCCCGCGCGCACCTGCCCGCCAGGCCCCGCGGCTCCGCCCTCCGGCTCGCGCGCCGCCGCCCGCCCCTTTGTCCGCCCTGCTTGGCGCGCGCTTTCGCGCACGCGCACTCCCCTCGGCGCGCGCTCTCCCTCCCGCCGCGCCCTCCCGCCGCGCGCCGCGGGGCGCAGATTCTCCCCGCGCCGAGGGAGCCGCGCGGCGCCCCCACCCCGCCTTCCGGCCGCGCTGGGTCCTAGCGCCCGTGGGCGCCCTCTCCACCTTCCCACCCCCGTGTTTTCTAGGTCAGAGCCCACGAGGGGGCAAGAACGAGGTTAGAGAGGACTCGAGGGAGTCTGAGAGGGTCACCTGGTCCAGCCTCCCGGGCCCTACGGGACCAGACTGCCCTAGACTGTCCCAGTCTGTTCTTGTAAGGCGGAGCATGTGTCTGTTTCAAGGAGGGAAGCAGCCAAGCTCTGCAATCGCGTGTGCATTCATTCATCCATTAGCCTGTCTGCCCATCCATCCATCCATCCAGCCAGCCATCCCTCCCTCCCTCCATCCTAGTTTGAGCCAGACTTCGGAGAGCTACCAGTCTACTCGGGGAAGAGGTCGTCAACTGGGGCCTCGGGGGCTGTGAACAGCCCAGGTGGGGTTTGCGACTCCCTCTGTGAACAGTCGGTGACTAGTCCTGGAATGCGGCTGATAAGCTCAGCGCTCACTGGAGAGAAAAGAAAGGGGATTCCAAACAGAGGGAGCAGTGTGTGCAAAGGCACGTGTGAAGGAGCATTATTTGATACTGGAAACTGGCTTGGAAGGAGGTGGGGTAGATGAGGCTGGCGATGAGATAGGGACCACTCGTTCCCCCCCTCCCCCCCCCCCCCCCCGCCCCGGGCCTTACTCCCTCTCTTACCCCGATGGGTAAGAGCCACACTGTTTCATTAATGAGAAAGCCCCGACACACCTTCCATATTTCCTCTCTTTGTTCAGGCTGTTTCCTCCACCCAGCCTACTCTTCCCAAGCACCCTGTTTTTTAGATCTTTTGGAACAAGGGATCGTAGACTCAAGTACCTGTGGGTCACAGAAATTAGTGACTGGGCTCAGGCGTCAGGTGACCGGAAGTGGGGGACAGGAGGCAAACTGGAGCGTCATGGGCTTGTATGGACGGATGATTTTTCAAGAGAAGCAGGAAGCCCATATAGTGTCTTCCAGCTTTTCAATATTGGAAACTCATTCCCAAGTTTGGAAATACTGAATGGGCCAAACGAAACACACTTTGGGATCAAATCTAGCCCAGGGGCCATCATTTTGCAACCTCTGCTCCTGAGAATATTGTCTCAGTTCCCAGTTTTTCTCGCTCCTGCTTCTTTCTAGACTCTTTTGTCCTAGAATCCAAGTACTATGTGACCATCAGCTCTGCAAAATACAAGATGGATTGGGTTGCTCCTTTGCATAAAATTGCCAAGGACACCCTGTTACCTCCAGGGCGAAAAATCGAACCTCCTTATCCTGGTGTTTAAAGCCCGTAGACTTTGGGCCTCTACCCCTTTCTTTACTGAGGTCCCCTCTTCTCCATTAAGCCTTGAACTTAGCCTAGAATGTGTGCTTTCTCATAGCGATGTGCCTTCATACGCTTGGTTTTCTTTGTTTAGAAACATTTCCCCCCTCTTTTTCGTTCTCTGAACAAGTTATCCTCTGAGATATCTCTTCTATGTCTGCCTTTTCTCTCTCACCCCTCCCTGTCCTGCTAATGTTCCAGAGTTTCAACTTTCACCCTTTGTTCTACTCCTCTCCAAGTAAGGCCTTATTGACCCAAACTAATGGAGGGGTTTGGGTTATGGGGCAGGCAGAAGCGGGGAGAGGAGAGGAGAAAGGAGAGGAAGGAAATGTGTTCCTGGGTCTAATAAACCGAGAGGAAACCGAGACCTAGAGAGGGGGTAGGAGCAGAATCTGGCCTTGAAATGCTCTCAACCACAGTTATTAAGGGTTATCAAGGCCACCTTGTCCAGAAGCCTTCCCCGATTCCTCACCTGGGGCATTTGATTACCTACAATTAGAAAATGTTTGCTAAGATGTATTGTGGGTATTCAAACCCCCTTCCCCAAACCCCCAAGCTCTGCAGGGTGAGAAGTCCTGGTCCCCAAAGGGGGTACACTCTGACCAGGGGATACATCAAGGGTCTCATTCAAACTTAAGCTATGGCTGCTGCCAGGGTACTTTAGACCCCATGTGTTTGGAACTGACAGGCAAGAAGAACGAGTCCCTTCTCTGACAGTCAAAATCGACCCTAATCAATTACTAGAAGTTACTAGAAGTACCCCGATTAGTTACTAGAAGAAGGCAGGGCTGCTTTTACAAAGTGGGAGCCGGGAGAAATACATGTGGAACCCAGTGAACCACTGGAGTGATCCCTTGGTTATGATAACCTAGAGCTTAGACCCTTCAGGACTGAAGGGTTGGGTCACAGCACCCGGTGATCCATCAAGACCAGGGAAGGTGATAGCTGAGAGTGTGGATAATTAAGAATGGAGAGTGAAGGGGGAAAGGACAGGTACCGGTTACCCGGTTACGGCCCCGAGATCAAGTACAGGAAGGGGGGAGGGGCTATAGTTCACATCACTAACCACCCTCCTCACAGTTTCCATTTAGAAAGAGAGGCATCCACGGAGGAGCTGTGTGGCACGAGGCGGGGGATGTGGCAGCCACGAAAGTGCACCATCCAGACCTCTGACTGCGGGGCTGGTGACTGCCCAGGGCAGCGGCGATGGGGTCTCTCCACGGTTCACAGAGGGGTCTCCACTTTACCTTCCTCTAGGTGGTCCCAGTCGATGACTGGGTGCAGCCAAGACACCAAAGCATCCAGCTCCTTAGAGACACAGAGCTTCCCTGATGGGCAACTAGGGATCGAGGACTTCCCACTGGCTCCATCAAAACTTTCTTAGCATTCTCATCCCACCTTCCTTCCTTCGATCCTCATTCCAAGCTTTGGATCCGTTGAGCCCGACGGTTCGTCCAGCCTCCCCCGGCTCCCTTCTGATTTTCCCGCCCAGGCATTTTCCCCAGCAGGATGGATCACTTGCACATCTGACCCCGTCTTGGCCCGCTTCTTAGAGGACTGAACCAACACAACATATCTGAAGACAGGAACTAAAATAGCTATGCCTAACGCTGCGGTCCCTTTTCCCTGACACGTGGGGATAATCCAGTCTTGCCAGCTCAAAGTTTTGCATCCACAGCATTGCGGCCCTTCCAGAGAGGGTCTTGGTGGGTATGATCTGGGTAGCAGAACACAAAGATAAAACTCAGCTCTGATTTCCATAATAACACAGAAGAGACATCGGGAAACCCCATTTGGGTTTCCCCTGCCTGGGGCCCACACCCTCTTTGATGCTGGGGAGTCCTCTTACTCCCGGGCAATCAGTTTGCTGCTCCCTGTTCATGGAAGCTCGTGAGGCCAGTGACCCCAGGACTTCCCTTTGGTTGCCTCTTGTATTCACTGACGAATCACAAATCTCTGTTGTGGGGATCAGGGAAGGAGTCAAAACAGAGTCCCCATCCTTTAGAATATATACCTCCTGTTTCAAACTATACGAGTTTGGGTAACTCAACCGGCCGTACTGAAAGTGATCTGTTAAGGTGATATGTCGGCCAGGGGCGCCTGGGTGGCTCAATTCGGTTAAGCGTCCGACTTCAGCTCAGGTCATTATCATGCGGTCCGTGAGTTGCAGCCCTGAGTCGGGCTCTGTGCTGACAGCTCAGAGCCTGGAGCCTGCTTCGGATTCTGTGTCTCCTTCTCTCTCTGCCCCTCCCCTGCTCTCGCTCTCTCGCTCTCTCTCTCTCTCTCTCTCTCCGAAGTATTTATTTAATGACTAAACATTAAAAAAATAAAAAATAAAAAAGATGATGCGTTGGCCATATTGATAGTCCCCAAAGCTGGGGGAAAATGATGGCATTTGGGGATCTCCCCAGAGTGGTCTATGTTCTATGATGCTCCTAATTGCTCACGTTGTCAGTTATAACAAAGAGAAAGCTTCCTGGCCTGTTGGTCCGCATTACGATGGTACGGGAAGAAACTTCTGCCCTGATGGCCACCTTCACAGGATACTGCTGCTGGTGCCCAACTCGTCAGCATGATCAGAGATCCTGGTGGCACTGGTGACTGAGTAGTTCGGAGGGCTGATCAGGTTTAAGAAGCTGAAGATGATGACGTTTTGAGCAGAGGTTATGGAAGGCGTTCAGCGCCAGGAACAGGAGCCCCCAGGGCCCCTGGGAGACACAGGTCAAGCTATGGCCAATAATGAAAAACCAACAGGTCCACCAGAACCCAAGATGGATCAGAAGGAAGACAGCGGGGCAGCCCGGGACATAACAGCGGCTGCAGGTGATGGATCTTTGAATCTCTCGTTACCTTTTTTGGAGGATATATTCTGAAGTGAGAAACACAGTGTTCCAGCAAGAGTCCTGAGGAGCTCCCCACCTCCCGCGTCCAAAGACAACTCTGTGACCGCGGCCAGCAAGATGGCACCGGATAATGGCAAGTACAGAATAATGGCGGTGCAGAGAGGGAAGGGCCTGCTTCTTTATGATTTCTCAGAGCTGCTGAGTTGTACTTGGAGCGGCTTTGAAGGGAATTCTCCTCCCTGTAGCTGAAAGCTTGCCAACGGACATGAGAAAAATATCTCTAAAATCGTGAGAGTGGTTGCTCCCGGAGATGGGATCCAGGAAATGGGACTGGGGTCGGGGTAGATAATGGGAATTCGTCTTTCTGTGTCACGTGTTTTCTTTCTTTCTTTCTTTCTTTTTTTTTTTAATTAAAAATATCTGACACAGGGGGCGCCTCGGTGACTCAGTTGGTTGGGCGTCTGACTCTTGGTTTCGGCCCAGGGTCGTGAGTTCGAGGCCCACATGAGGCTCTGTGCCGACAGCACAGCGGGCCTGCCTGGGATTCTCTGGGATTCTCTCCCTCTCTGCCCCTCCCCCTCCCTCTCTCTGTCAAAATAAATATATAAACACTAATTTAATGTTTATTTAAAGCCAGATCCAGGAAGGATCTAAAATGACCCCACCTCTAGGGGCGCCTGGGTGGCTCAGTCGGTTGAGCTTCCGACTTCGGTTCGGGTCATGATCTCGTGGTTCGTGAGGTCGAGCCCTGCGTCGGGCTCTGTGCTGACAGCTCGGAGCCTGGAGCCTGCTTCCGATTCCGTGTCTCCCTCTCTCCCTGCCCCTTGCCTGCTCACACTCTGTCTCTATCTCTCAAAAATAAACATTAAAAGAGTTAAAAAAAAAAAAAATGACCCCACCTCTCCGTCTCTGAGAAACACAGGACTGGGTAGTACCTTTCGCTCTCTGGCCCCCTGCCCCTCACACCTGTGGCACTCCTTAGGCCTGGATGTGGCTGTCAGTGTGGATGTGGAGTGCGGATCTGATACGTCCTCCCGTCCCCCCCGCCCGTGTTTATTGCAGAGCATCAAGAAGCATCCTCTGGAATCCTCGGAACAGAAGCAGAGCTACTCAGAACCGCTTCAGTCCCAGCTCCTTCGTCGGGGATGGGTCACCAAAGCCATCCCTGGGAACGCAGGCCTTTGGAAGGAAACACGTGCTGTCTGGTGCACGTCCCCCGGGGTCTGGATTTAATGATGTCCTAGTTTGGGTTTCCCAGAAACGGACCCTGAGACAGGGATTTGAGAGGAAATAGTTTATTTGGTAGGTGATCTCAGGTAGGGGAGTGGAGAAGTGAGCCAGGAAGGCAAGTGCACACTGTGGGCGACAGAAAGGGAATCCCAAGGGGGAGGGGGCTCTCAGAGACAGTGTAGGATGCCTACCTGCGTAGACCATGTATGATACTCCAGCCCCCCACCCCCCCCATCAGGCATCAGTGAGAGCGGCCGTGGGGGATGCCAGCCGAGGAGCAGGCCTGATCAGATAAAGCCCCCAGGAAAAGTAATGAGAATGCTGGCAAGTAGAAGTGGGGGAAGGGCCCAGAAAGACTGGATGGGGAGCTGACGGTGGGACCAGCCATGACTAGCACTTACTGCCCCGGGTCCCGGGGCTGGCATGATACGCACATTGCCAAGTGGAGTAGAACCCTCTTATCCGGCTTGGGGACCCATTTTCCTCGACATACCCTTCCCTATGCACTAGGGGTTCTTGGCGGCAGGGGGGGGGTTGCCCACCTGTTCGGCTCTAGGAGGGGGCTTGCGACCCAGAGCCTACCAGTGTATTCCACCCCCCCTGGCCATCCTGATTGTTTCTGAGATAGGCCTGTGCCCCAAGCCAGGCCAATAGGATAGAACTCTCCTTCCATTGAACTGTAGAGAGAGGGAGAGGTAGGTCTGGAGTTAGTACCACCGGGGAGACTCAACCAGACGACGAGGCCGAAACGACAGACGGCAGAGCCGGGAGCCGAAGAGTCAAAACCCTCATGCCATCACCTGAGCCCCTGGACCTAGCCACACCCGAAGCCTCCGGACTGTTCAGGTCCGTAACCCACTGAAGTTCCTTTTGCGCTTAAGTCAGTTGGACTTGGGTCCCTGCCACTTACAACCCCAAGTTCTTTACGCTGCGTATAAATGTGGGTTTCTAAAATGTTTACAAACGCAGGGGTAAATGAAAGATTCTGCCATCTGTCCCCATACTCACTATTTCCTCAGCATCCGGGTTGTGAAAGGGAATTCTCAGAGGGCGTTCAGCCTCCCCAGGAGTAGGAGGTTCAGATCCTGGGAGTTCAGCTCGGGCTCCCTAAAGGCAATCGTTCCTAAGGCCACACGAGGAGCCGGGGAGGTTCACAGCCGAGCGTGCTGGTGGGTTCCTGGGCTGCCACAGGGGGCCCCTTTCCCTTTAAGTTGCAGGAACCTCCGGGTTCTTGGCCAAGACATGGACGCAGTCATTCATTCATTCATTCACCCTTGATAATAGGCACGAGGATAAATAGGTGAGTTACGCAGACAATCCTGGCCTTCAGGAGCTTTCGGCCCAGTGGGGGAGACACTGTACTCATCGCACCAATGAGTGGCAAATTCTAGCTGAGACCAGACTACCAACGAGAGACAAAGGTCGGGGCTTTCTGGAGGAAGTGACGGCTGCACTGGGATTGCCAAGAGCGAGCAGGGGCTACGTAGGTAAAGGGTAGGCAAAGGGCCGTCTCGGCGTTCAAGCCCTTTCTCCCCACTTCTGATCCGTCTCAACCAAGCCATCCTCACCTCCTCCTCTCCCCAGGTTCCATTCGATCTCGTTGCCTTCTCCCTCCCTGTCTCCCTCCCTATCATGATTTCGCGATTTCTGATTTCTATCTATTCCTGCCTGTGGGCTGTCGCCTGGGAGGGGCCCTGTCCTGGTGTCCTGGGACAACAGGGGGGGTTGGGAGAGGGGTGGGGGTGTGGGGAGGGACACAGGGCAGAGGTCTGGGTGGTAGAAGGGCCCGGGGGCCACGCCCCAATCTATTCCCAGCTTCGTGGAGGCTCTGACTGAGCCTTGAGCCTGAGCCGGGGCCTGGAGGAGGTGGGCAGGGTGGGAGCAGGAAGGGGCTGGGTGGAGCCAGGCCTGCAAGCCCTAATTAAGTCAGTTAATTAGGTGGGGAGGAGAAGCCTGTGGGAGTTAATGAGCTTGGCTAATTAAGTGGATCCTGGAGAATGGCTCAAATTCTGGTGGCTGGGGAGGGATGGGGGCTTAGGCAGGATGGAGGGAGGGGGAGTGGGATGCCTGGTGCCTCCCAGGTGTCACCAGGGTCTGTCTGCGGCCACCACCGGGGTCTGAGGCCACTACCGAGAACTTCAGTGACCGTCGGGGTGTGCAACGCCCCCCCTCCCCCGCCCCCGCCACCAGGGACTGGTCTAAAGTTACCATCAAGGCCCAACGCCCTCACCAAGGGCATATATGCTATTGACATCTGGGCCTGAGGTCATTATCGAGGCCTGGTCCCGCGTCACCCGTCCCTTGGGGGTTCAAGCTAGGTTCCCTTTGAGCAGTTTGGGGGATGGGGACAGAAATTGAGCCCTGACCCAGGAACCCTTCAGGGCAACCAACACAATCCCTGTGGTGGGTGGGGAGCCATGACCGCCACGCCCACATGCCAAGTTTTAAGACTGCAAAGCATTCCCGCTGTCACTGCCAGCAGGGAGAGCTGCAGGGCTCTTGTCCCAGCTCACAGATGCGGCAACTGAGGCCAGGGAGGAAGGAGCTTGCCCTGGCTCTTCCTCAGCCTCCTGCTCACGGTGCAGACCCGGGAGGCAGGGCCGTGGGGGTGGGGGGGGGGGGAGGGGAGGAAGAAGACAAGGGAATGTTCTCTTCCAGGCCTGGAGCCGGTCACCTGCTAGGCCACCAGCTGTTCCAGGAGCCTGGAGGCCTTCTCTTGCTTGAGCCCTGTTTCTCTCTGATTGTGGGGTCCTGAAACGCCACCACCAGGGATCCTGGGGCGGTGAGGTGTACCTGATACCAGGGCCGGCTACAGAATGTGGGCCTCCTGTTCAGGAAGCAGAAAGAAAGCTTTTCCCTTCTACCCAGCTCGCGCGTGCTCTCTCTCTCTCTCAGCCTGTCATGGTGGTTTTTTATTTGCTATTTAAGGCCATGCTCCCTTGGGCGTGGGGATATGCGGGGGCCAGTGCAGACCCTCACAGGGGCCCAGGGCCACCCCGCTGCACACTTGGTGTGGAACCTGCCTGCACCCAGGCCCCTGCCCTACAAAGACCAGCCCTGGTGACTGGGTGGGGGCAAGGAGTGGGGAGCTGGGAGCCCCCCCCCCCCCCGCCCAGGGGGGTGTGGGAGGGTGGGATTGCTTGTGGCGCAGGCTCCGTCCTCCCAACAGACCCCACTTACAAATTCAAAGATGAAATTATGAAGAATTGCCCGATGCCACCTACAGAGCAGCAAACCCCAAGTTCGGGGCCCCGCGTGACGGCACTGGTCACACCCGGCCGGACACACACAACCTGACGGTCCTCGCGGCCACTCTGCACGCTCGGTGAACTGCCCCCAGTTCACCTACTTGCTCATTCATTCATTCATTCATTCATCAAGTATTTATTGAGTGCCTCCACGCAAAGAACAAAACAGAAAAGATCTCTGCCCTCATTCATGCTAGTGAGGGGGAGAAGGCAACAAATGGAGTACCTGAGTAAATAATTATGCTTCAAGGGATTCGAGTGAGGGAAGAAACAGAGCAGAGAGGGCAAGTCCTTGCAGAGGAGGTTACATTTGAGCAGAAACTTGAAGGGGAGGGAAGGAGCCATACCGATACGAGGGGTCCAGTAGGCCAGCCACGGGCAACAGCCAGCGTAAAGGCCCTGGGGCCAGAGTGTGCGTGGTGGTGGTGGTGTTGGGGGGGGGGGGTCAGGAAATGAGGAGGCTGGTAAAGCATGAGAGGAGATGAGAGGTAATGGGGACAGTTCACTCAGGGCCACCATAATAAGCCTTTGGCTTTGACTCTCAGTGAGGTGGGAGTTTATTGGAGGGTTTTGAGCAGAGGAGGGATGAGCTTTCGGCGTTAACGGGCTCCCTCTGGCTGCTATGGACAGATAGCCCTGGGGGCGGGGTGGCAGGAGAAATGAGGAGGCTCCTCACCCAGTTGGGTGAGAGAAGACGGCATCTTGGAACAGGGCTGCAGGAGGAAAGGTAGTGAGAAGTGGACTTCTGCTGACAGACTGGACGAGGGGGGTGGTGTGTGTGTGTGTGTGTGTGTGTGTGTGTGTGTGTGTACAGTTTACCCTGGGTACCTGGACCATGAATTTCCACGAACAGGTGAGGACACTAAGCAGCTCTCTGGTCCCCAGGATTCTGTGCCCTTGAGAGTCGGCTGTCATTTTGGGGGCACCCCCCCTCCATACCTCTACATTTCTGCCTGCCTCGGGCCAGCTGCTGCAACGTGGAAAAGTTTACATGAACCCTATGGATGGGGGACATGGCCTGGGCAGGGACAGCGGTAAACCTGAGAGCTCTGGTTCATCTGAACAGTGAACCTGTGACCCTGTGACCCACTGTTGTCACATGGGAATGTGCACTCAGGCTCTCAGAGCTTGCAATTTTTCAAGAGACGTTGGAAGTCTAGATCTTAGGACGCAATGCCCTGATTTTTTAAATATTGGCAAGTCAATTCTTTTCATATTTACTTATTTATTTGGCAGGGGGAGGGGCAGAGAGAGAGGGAGAGAGAGAATCCCAAGCAGGCTCCATACTCAGTGCAGAGCCGGATGCCGGGCTTGATCCCACAAGGGTGAGATCATGACCTGAACTGAAATCAAGAGTCAGACGCTTAACTGACTGAGCCACCCAGGCACCAGGCACTGAGGCACCCAGGCACTTACCCAGGCAAGTACATTTTTTTCTTAATTAAAAAAAATTTTTTTAAAATATGTATTTATTTTTGAGAGACAGAGAGAGACAGAGCATGAGCAGGGGAAGGGCAGAGAGAGAGGGAGACACAGAATCCAAGCAGGCTCCAGGCTCCGAGCTGTCAGCACAGAGACTGATGTGGGGCTCGAACCCACGAACCACAAGATCATGACCTGAGCCGAAGTCAGACGCTTAACTGACTGAGCCACCCAGGCGCCCCAGGTAAGATTTTGATGTCAGGGCAGGCTATACCCCTGTGTGGGACCAAAGATAGGACAGGGGCTGCTTCCGTAGGCCCTCTTCCCATAGCAACATCTGCATCTGGGGTGTCTGGAAACCCAGATCCCCCTGGGGCGTGGCTTGATAGGTCAGCTCTTGGCAGGTCTAGGCAGGAGCCGGGGTGAGGGGCCGTTAGAACAGTTGGCAAGGAGTGACCCCTGTGAGCCCTTTGGGTGCCAGGCAGTGGCATAGCTCCAGGGATGATATGGTTCCCAGGCAAGGGTTGCCGCTGGTCCTCTGGGCACCCCAGAGCAGGGAAGAAGGTACAGTGGCCAGAAGGGTGAGACCGTGGCCAAGAATGAGCCATAGGGTGAGATTTGCTCCAAGACAAGAGAACCAGCATGAAGGGAAGGTGCCTGGACTTCTCCTTGTCCCTGCCCTAGAGACCACCCTCTACCCCAGCCTCTGCTGTCCCCAGACTCCCCCCAAAAAGCCCACCTCCATTTCTCCATTTCCCTGGACCTGGGCTGGGCTGAGGGGCTGCGGGAGAAGCAGAGAGAGAGAGAGAGAGAGAGAGAGAGAGGCGATAGCAAAACTTCCTCCGCCATCACGTCGGGTCAGCATCCCCGTGTGGCCCTGTGCTTCCCAGGTGTGACCTCATTCATCCTGCCAACGTCGGAACGACGGCTGTGCCCATTTTAGTGCTGACGAAAATGGGTCACAGAACAGCTGGGTAACCTGGCCAAGGTCACAGGGCCTTGGAAGTAGTGGGAACTGCAGTTAAGCCCGGGGGTGTGTGGCTACAAAATCTAAAATACGAACACAGAAACTGTCAGATAAAGAGTCCAGAGCCTCACCGCCGGCCACGGGCTGGGCCAGTCGCTGCATGTGTGAGCGCAGCGCTCCCTCTAGCGGCTGGTCTGACACGGTGCAGGGAGGACTGGGACTCTCTCAAGCGCGCGCGCGCGCGCACACACACACACACACACACACACACACACACACACACCTGTTTACTCTCTGGTTCTCCAGAGGAAGACCACACCATCTCCATCTTCTGCTTCCCTACAACCCAGGACCCGTGGCCTCTACCCAGCTGGTTCACCCAAGGCCCCTCTCCTTGGTCAAGGGAAGCTTGACCTTGGTCAAGCTGCGCCAACCTCCGGGGCATCTTCTCGCTGCTCCTCTGCTTGTCCCTTTCTCTCTGTCGATGCCTGGGTCTCTTTGTCTCCACCCGTGGTTCTCTCAAACTTGGCTGCACGTTATAACCCGCTGGGAAGCTTTCAAAAATCATGATGCACAGGCCACACGGGAGAGGGAATGAATCCGTCTCCTCTCACCATCTTTGATTTCCAGGGACAGGGGGGGTTTCCGGGAAGCCTACGGCGGGCCTCTCGGTTTCCCAACGTCGTCTGCTTCCAAGCTTAAACCCCAGATCTCACCGCCACCCCCCCCCCCCCCCCCCCGGAGATCTCTATTTTGTTCAGTGTTTTCCAAAAGCCTTCCATCCCCTTCACCACTTGTTATGATACCCGGCTGTAGCAGCTCATCGAGCTCATGGAGACCATCACCCCTTTCCGCCACCGCCATCCGTCTTGTCCCTCTCGGTCTCCGCCCGCCACCACCAGAGCTGCTGCCCGGAATCCCCGCTCCCCTGCCCACCTCCCTCGTGGCAGTACCCGCTTGGCCATCACCGACTCTCTGCCTGCACCGAGCAAAGCCGACACGGCTCGGAGCGTCCCACACCGGCCTGGCAGCTTCCTTTCTGGTTCACGGTCTTTTTCTAAAATTGTTTTTAAGTTTATTTCTTTATTTTGAGAGAGAGGGAGGGAGCGAGAGAGAATCCCAAGCAGGCTCCGCCGCCGTCAGCGCAGAACCCCCTAGGGGGCTCGATCTCACCAATCGGGAGAGAGCGTGACCTGCGCGGAAATCCAGAGCCAGACGCTTCACGGACTGAACCACCCAGGCGCCCCTCCGGTTCGTGGCCTCGCAGGGGCGCTCATTGCTGCCACGCAACCCCCGCTGGCCTGCCAGCTGCTTTTTCCCCCCTCTCTGAGAAGGGAAACTTCCATTCCCCTGTGAATCTCCTAGGGATCTCGGCGAAGGCCGGGCCCCTGCGTGTCTAACCCGCTCCGAGGCGGTGCCAGTGCTTCCGGTCTGCGCCCCTCCCTCTGAGCCGCAAGGTCTTGGACGACTCTCTCCCACCTGCTCCTTTCGCCTCCGACCGCGGCTCCCACTTCACGGAGCAAACAGATGGATCAGACTGCCTCCCGCCGGCAAAGCGCAAACCCACCCAGCTGCTCACTTCTCGCTTCTTCCCATCTGCTTTGGGTGGGGGAAGCTCTCCTCCTGTGAGGCCAAGCCTCCCTTGGGACCTCGTTGTCTCAGGACTCCGCTCCCTCCCTGCCCCACCAACCTCCTTCTGGCTCCAGGACTGTTCCCACAGCAGGCGGCGGGCTGGGCATCGCCTCCCTCACCCCACGCCTCCAGCTATTTCTTGGACCCCCCCCCCCCCATCCCCCTGCACAGTGTGGAAAGCTTCCTGGCAGAGTTGGCTTCTTGTCTCTGCCCTGCCACCTCCAGTTCTCCGCTTTGTGCTTCGTGTTCTTTCCACTATCCTTTTGTAAATATGGTTCTTATTTGTAGTCAAGTTCAACGTGCCCGTTGCTTAGAATCAAGAAAAGCGCAGCACCCCCACCCCACCCCCATTTCCCACGCCCGAAGGGCAAGCCTTTCAACTCGGGGCAATTTTTACTTCTGTGTTTCCTGCAGAGCACCTTCACTTTGCTTCTTGCCAGGTTTAGGCTTTCGCTGTCGACTTCCTACTTGGGAAGAGCAGGATTTAGCTCCCTTCCGTTCCCCCCCACCCCCCAAGTTTCCTATCCCTGCCCTCCTAATACAGTCATATCAGAATATTTCTGGTGCTTACACGTTGTGGAAACATTGCGGACATGGAAACATGTGGCATTGTATGGTTTCTTCCCCCCTTTTCCTTTTTTATAATAGATTTTTTTTTAAGTAATCTCTAGGCCGAACGTGGGGCTCGAACTCATGACGTTGAGGTCAAGAGCTGCGCGCTCCACCGACGGAACCAGCCAGGCGACCCTGGACTTTATCTTCTAAAGCAGTTTTAGGTTTAAAGAATTGTGAAGAAAGTACATATCCCGCCTCCTCCTTCCAGGATCCTATTATTAACGTGTCGCTTAGGGCCATACGTTTGTTACAATGGATAAAGCAATACATACACCACCATTCACTATGGTTTGGGGCACCTGGGTGGCTCAGTCAGTTGAGCCGCCAACTCTTGATTTCATCTTTGGTCATGATCCCAGGGTTGTGAGATCGAGCCCCGCGTTGGGCTCTGTGCTGAGTGTGGAAGCTGCTTATTAGGATTCTCTCTTTCTCCCTCTGCTCCTCTCACGGTTCCCCCTCCTCGCATGCGCGCGCACACACACACACACACACACACACACTCTCTCTCTCTCTCTCTCTCAAATAACATAAATAAAATAATGTTATAAAGTCCACAGTTCACCTGAGGGCTCACTCTGTGCTGTACGTTCTATGGTTTTTGACAAATGCATGGTGTCATGGACCCACCCTTGCAGAATCATACAGAATAATTGCATTGCCCTAAAAAGCCCATGCTTCACCTGTTCATTCCCCTGCTCCCTCCCCACACACCCCTGGCAACCACTGATCTTTTTACTGCCTCTGCACTTTTGGCTTCTTCAGAACGTCATGTAGCTGGAATCGTAGATTACATACCCTTCCGGACTGACTTCTTAGCAATATGCGTTTATGGTTACTCCATGTCTTTTCATGGCCTGATAGTTAATTTCTTTTTATGGATGAATAATCTTCCATTGTATGAATGCACCACAGTTTATTTATCCACTCCTCTGTTGAAGGACATTTTGGTTGCTTCCAAGTTTTTGGCAATTATAAATAAATCTGCCATAAACATTCATGTGCAAGTTTTTGTGCGGACGTAAGTTTTCAACTCATTTGGGTAAATCCCAAGAAACGCTATTGCTGGATCATATACTAAGACTCTGTAAGACACTGTTGGTCTGTCTTCCAAAGTGGCTGTACCACGTTACATTCCTGGCAGCAAAGAATGAGAGTTGCTATTGGTCTCACATCCTCACCAGCATTTGGTATTATCAGTGTTTTGGATTTTAGCCGTTCTAATAAGTGTGTAATATAGTATTTCACTGATGTCTTAATCTGCTATTCCCTAAGGACATATGATGATGAGCATCTTTTATATGCTTATTTGCCATCTGTATATCGTCTTTGGTGAGGTGTGTATTCCAATCTTTTTCTCATTTTAAAATTGGGCTGTTCGTTTTCTTACTGTTTTTTTTTTTAAGAAATCTCTGTATACTTTGGATAATAGTCCTTTATCAGATAAATGGTTCTTCTGCATTTCTTTTTTTTTTTTAATGTTTATTTATTTTTGAGAGAGAGAAAGAGTGTAAGTGCAAGCAGGGGAGGAGCAGAGAGAGAGAGAGAGAGAGAGAGAGAGAGAGAGAATCCCAAGCAGGCTCCATGCTGTCAGCACGGAGCCCAATGTGGGGCTCAATCCCATGAAGATCCCAATGAGATTATGGCCTGAGCCAAAATCAAGAGTCGGATGCTTAACCAACTGAGTCACCTAGGAGCCCCTAGATAAATAGTTCTTTATCAGATCAATTATTTTTGCAATTTTCCCCCCATTTTATGGCTTGTCTTTTCATTCTCTTAACAGTGTCTTTCACAGAGTAGAAGTTTTAAATTTCAAGATTCTTTCTCTTTTCTGCACAGAAGTTTTTTTCCTATGTGTTTATGTCTAATTTGATCCACATTCTCTCCTACTTGTGTAAATCTCTCATGAGTTCAAATACTTAGGCATTCTATCAATTTCATCTCCTTAAAGAAATATTTTCTAGAACCTTTTGTCTTATTTCACAATTTTTTTTTAGGTAGGCTCCATGCCCCTCAGTTGGTTGAGCATCTGACTTTGGCTCAGGTCATGATCTTGCAGTTAGTGAATTTAAGCCCTGTGTTGGGCTTTGTGCTGACAGCTCAGAGCCTGCAGCCTGCTTCAGATCCTTTGTCTCCCTCTCTCTCTGCCCCTCCTCTGCTCATGCTCTGTCTCTGTCTCTCTCTCAGTAAATACACATTAAAAAAAATTTTTTTTTAAGTAGGCTCCATGCCCAATATGGAGCTTGAACTCACAATCCTGAGATCAAGAGTTGTGTGCTCTACCAACTGAGCCAGCCAGGTGTCTCCCTTCTGAGTTATTTCAATGTGAAATGCCTGTCTTTTCATTTCCCTTCACCATCATCTGGGAGATTCCCTTTACCTTCAAAATTTTGGGGCCCTTGTAAATCTGAAATAATCTTTTTCCTACTCTCACTTTATGGACAGTTTGGCTAGGTATAGAATTCCAGGCTGACAATCATTTTCTTTCATACTTTTGAAAACAGCTCCACTGTCTTCTGGTTTTCCGAATGGCTGTTGAGAAGTCTGATGCGATTTCGATTCTGGATCCTTTGTAGAATCTTGTAGAATATTTTTCTTGTTCCTGTATTTTAAAATTTACTGGTGACTAGCCTTCGTGTGGGTCTGTTTTTATCCTGTGATTGGACACAGTGGACACTTTCTACCTGGAAATTCAGGTCTTTCCATTCTGAGAAATATTGGAAATATTTCATTATTTCCTGTCTTCTCTTTCTGGGACTCTCTTATTCAGGTGTGAGATTCTTGCACTGGTCCTCTTATTTTCTTACTCCTTCTTTCCTATTTTTCACACAGTGGCAGCCCCAGAGGTGCCCTGCTGGGTTCTCCCTTCCAGAAGAACTTGTCACTCAGCTGTGAGGAATGCAGGTGGCTGACAGCCTCCAACCACAGGACCTTTGAGATCTGTCACAGCCTCTGAGCTAAGACCAAGGTCTTCTTGGGCAGCCTTAGCCAGCGACTGAGCTCAGCAGACACCAAGGTCTGGCCATTTCTGCCATCTGAGGGGTCCCTCGGATGGACAGTCTTTGTTCTGGGAGCCCCTCCTGGGTTGGCCAAGAGTTTGTTTGGGTCTGCATCCAGGTCAGGTGCTCTCTGCTTAGATCTGTTTCCATCTAGCATTCAATTCACAGGTGTCAGATCTACAGCACAGTTTGAAGATTCTCCCTACTTCATCCTGCTTCCTCTTCCTTAATTTTCATGGGCATGAGCCATCGGACACTTCTTGCATTCCTAACTCTGTGTCACGACGTCTGTGACTGGAGGATCCAAATGTATCTTTACCCTTTTGCTCTACTTTTTGAAAAATTTCTTTAACTTTATCTTCTCAGCCAGTGGTCAGCAAATTTTTTATTCAGGGCCCAGTGGGAAATACTTGAGGCTTGTGGGCCATATGGTCTCTGTCGCAACTACTCAACTCTGCTTGTGTGAAAGCAGCCACAGGACATAGTAAATAAATGAGTGTGGCTATGTTCCACTAAAACTAACTTTCTTTCTTTCTTTCTTTCTTTCTTTCTTTCTTTCTTTCTTTCTTTCTTTCTTTCTTTCGAGAGACTGTGTGTGCACGCACACAGGTGGAGGAGGGGCAGAGGGAGAGAGAGACAGAATCTTAAGCAGGCTCTACACCGAGCACTGAGCCCTACTTGGAGCTTGACGCCAGGCTTGATCTCACAACCTTGGGATCATGACCTGAGCCAAAATTCAGAGTCAGATACTCAACCTACTGAGCCACCCAGGCACCCCGCCAATAAAACTTCATTCAAAAAACAGGTGACAGGCTGGATTTGGCCTGCAGGCCATAATTTGCTGACCCCTGTTCTAACTCTTTCAAACATGTTTTCCATTTCTGTACGATATTCTTAGTTTCTAGGTACTTTTTTTTTTTATTTGTCTTGTTCATTCTCAGAGTGTTTTTTTCCTTTCAAGATAGCATCTAGTTTTTGTTTCATAGTTGCGATGTATTTTCCTAAATTTCCAAACATAATCATAATCATTTTGTTTTTAGGCTTTCTGTCCCTTGTGTACTCTGTTTCCTCCAAATTCTGTTTTTCTGTTTGTTTTTGCTCTGCTTCTTATATTACAGGTTTTTCTCCAATGTTGACGGTCTGTGGTTACCTGCTCATACTTAAAAGATTTAAAAAGAGCCAATAGAATAGTGGCTGCCTCTGTGTGTGTGTTGGGGCAGGAATGGATTGGGGCATGACGAAACTTGCAAAGGTGTTACCTTACATGGCAATGTTCTAGATCTCAATTGAGGTGTGGGTTACACAGGTGTATACATTTGTCAAAACTCACTGAGAGGCACCTGGGTGGTTCAGTTGGTTAAGGGTCCAACTTCAGCACAGGTCACCATCTTGTGGGTCATGGGTTCGAGCCCTGCGTCGGGCTTTGTGCTGACAGCTCAGAGGATGGAGCCTGCTTCGGATTCTGTGTCTCCCTGTCTCTCTGCCCCTCCCCTGCTTGCATTCTGTCTCTCTCACTCTCAAAAATAAAATAAACATTAAAAAAAAAAACTCATTGGGATGCCTGGGCAGTTCAGTCGGTTGAGCATCCAACTTCGGCTCAGGTCATGATCTCCCGGTTGGTGAGTTTGAGCCCGCGTCAGGCTCTGTCAACACAGAGCCAGGAATCTGCTTTGGATTCTGTGTCTCCCTCTCTCTGCCCCTCCCCCACTTGTGCACGCACGCGCGCGTGCTCTCTCTCGCTCTCAAAGATAGATAAACATAATAAAAAACCCAACTCGTTGACCACTTACTTAGGACTTTTACATTCCACCCTAACTATGTCTTGATTACAGAATATAAAAATACAATTTATAAAAGCAATCCGATGAGTATCCCTGTGGGGGGGGCGGGGCGGGGCTGGCTGACTTGGGGGTTCAATCTAGAGAATTCCGGTTGGGCTGTTTCACGGGGATATCCCTGATGCCAACCTACAAAGTATTCTATTCTTGGCCCTTTAGACTCTAAGATAAAGGACAGAACTAATACAAAGAGAAAGAAAGCAACTTGGAGAAAACAAAGACTATGCAGGGAGAAGAGACTGAGAACGAACAGGAAATGAAATAACAACACTAACAAAATACTCATCATTAATGTATCCAGAGACTGAGGGAATGAACTCTGGCATGTCCTACCTGGAAAGGTGAGTCCTGACCTCGCAGTCATGGGAATCCAGAGCAGGAAGGAGCCTGGGGGTGATGGTGGGTAGAGGGCGGGGCTTCCTACAGTCAGGAGGTGGACTTCAAAAAATCCTTCTAGTTGGGGGCAGAACTGCCCCCTCATCATGCTGTGGCCTCCCGTTCAGAGACCCTGTGTTTTATCCTCTCTGGAGAATAAACCTCCAGCCTTTGTCAGGGTGGGGGAGGGGCGGTCGCCGGGCTGTGCTGAGTGGGAGAAGGAAATCTGAGAATTAAGGCCCTTCTTACACCAATCCTCCTGTCTCGGGCCCTAGCTCTACTCCCATTTCCGGAGGGCACTTAGTCCACTAACGCTGGAGACTTTGGGGGGTTTGTGGGGTTGGCTGGGGAGATTCTTGCCTTTCTCACTCCCAGAGTGGGGCTCGCTTCCGGTGCACGGTCACGAGGGTGCTAAATCAGTTATCACAGGCTCATCTGCCTTCCAGACTCAGAATTCTGTTGCTGTGGTCTCCTTTCCAATGTATCCGTTTTTGCTGATTGGTACTGTAGAGGGCAGAATAATGCTCCCCCGCCCCAATGTCTGTGTCCTAATCCCCAGACCCTGTGAGTATGTTACCTTACCTGGCCAGAAGGGGCTTTACAAGATGTGATTA
Organism: Panthera leo; assembly: GCF_018350215.1. Classification (NCBI taxonomy): domain Eukaryota; kingdom Metazoa; phylum Chordata; class Mammalia; order Carnivora; family Felidae; genus Panthera; species Panthera leo. The sequence goes on from NC_056694.1 coordinate 18,967,752, forward strand.
AGGTTAAGGACCTTGGCACGAAGGGAGGATCCTGGATTATTCAGGTGAGCCCAACCTAATCACATGAAGCAGGAGAAGCAGAAAACCTTTCTTTCCCGGCTGTGATCAGAGAAAGAGAAAGCGGGACCAGAGAGATGCTACCGGCTTGTGGGAGGGAGGGGGCCACAAGCCAGGGAGTCTAGGGCACCTCGGAAAAGACTGGGGGATGGATTCTCTCCCCTCAAACTTTCAGGAAGTTCTTCCAGAAAGAGCTCCCTGGGACAGCCTTGTCAACACCTTGATTTTAGCCCAGCGAGACGTGTGCTGGGCTTCTGACATACAGGATGAGAGAGTAGATGCGTTTGGTCTTAAACAACCAAGTTCGTGGCGATTCGTTATGGCAGCAAACCCAGGACTAATAGGTGCACTTTGAAGAATCCACTCGCTTCCTTTCAGTGGGGTTTCGGAGAAGTTCGGTGTGCGTCTTCAATTCGCCGTCTTACCCGGGTGTCTCCGCTCCCGCCAGCTTTTGTCTCCACCCCTTCGTGAAACGTTCTTAGCGAAGTCACTTTCGACCTCCGTGTTGCTGAATTCTCATTCTCATTTTCCTTGACCGTTTGGCATTTTTGAGATGAGTTGCCCATTCTCACTCCTCCTTGAGATGCTCTTCTCTTGGCCACGGGGACCGCAGCACACGGCTACCAATGCCACCTTTCTGCTGATGTCTCTGACGGTCTGTCACCAGCCAAGAGTCTCCTCCTTCGAGCCCCAGACTTCCGGAATCAAGCCCTCACTTGACATCGTCCCTTGGGCAGCTCACGTGCTTCTCAAATTGAAAACACCTGTGGCAGAAGTCTCACCACACCTCCCCTCCCTTGGGTCTTCCCATCATTCCCATGCATTTCTCCAACCCCAAAACCTCAGGTTCGTCCCACATCCCTTTCTTGCTTTTCCCACCAGCAAATCCTGTCTCCCGAATATATGTAGAAGCCGTCTGCTTCCCCATCTCCAAGGCCCGCCTTGGCCCAGGCCGCCGCCACGGCCCCTCCGTCATCACCATGACCTGCCCACAGGTACCCCGCGTCCACTCTGGCCCAGCTGCCATTGATTCTCTCCAGAGCTTCTTGAGAGATCGTTTAAAATGTCAATCGGATGCTATGTCGTCCTCCACTTAAAAGCCTCTGGAGGTGTCCCAATCCTGTCCAGGATAAAATCCATTCCCTTACCACCGCCCACGCCTGTGTCATTTAGCCCGTTCCTCACCTCATGTCACTTCCCCCTCCCCCCCCCCCCCCCCGCCCATTTGCTCCGCTTGAGCCGCGCTGACCTGATATGTCCCCACACTCCCCTACCTCTGGTCTGCCCCTGGGCCTTGGCGCGTCTGTTCTCCGGGCCTGGGATGCTCCTACCCCCACTCTGCCTGGCTACCTCTCATTCTTTAGCTCTCAGATGAAATGTCCCTACCTCCCCTGTTCACCTTATGCAAAGGGGGTGTCTCCCCCCCCATCCCTCTGGTCATTTCCTTAACAGTGGGTTTGGATCATAGTTGTGTGTCTGTTTAATCATGTCTTCTTTGGCTCCCCCATTGGATATAAGCAGGACGGGCACACAGGTGGTATCTTCACCTTCCGATGTCTAGTCGAATTTGTGGAATGAATGAATGAATGAATGATCGCCTGAACAGACACACCGCGCACCTGTTATATGCCAGGTGCTTCGATATATTTCAAATTTTTCATTTCCACAGCCCTGTGAGGTTGTCACAGCTGGGCTACATATCCCAGGGGTTTTGTTTTGTTTTGTTTTGTTTTTTTGCAATTAGCTGTTCTGGCCAATAAGTGCGGGCCGAGGCAAAATAGGCCACTTCCGGCTTTGGTTCAGGAAACCTCACATGTGATTCCTGTTCTCTTTCTTCTTTGTCTGCCAGTGGTTGCAGGGGATCCGGCGGTGGATGCTGAAGCCCTGGGTGACGGCCGAGTGAGTCACAAGTTGGGAGAAGCCCGGGTCCCCGAAAGACTGAGGGGAGCACGGTCTCCACGACACCCCGACCCCTCTGGAGCTTTGCATAGGCAGGAGCTGGGCTCTGCCATGTCCAGCCACTGCGATTTCCAGGCTTACTTGTTACAACGGCTAGCCTCGCCTTAATTAATACATCAAAGCGTCCCATGGAGGTGGCTTTGAGGCTTTTGCTGACAATGCCTGAGAAAATCCAACTTTAATTTTACAGAGGCCCACGGAGGGTTACAGAGAAGCGGGGAGGAGAATCAGCAGGACCCAGGGCTGCTAAGTATGCCTGTGGCTATTGGGAGTGAATCCTGGTGCCTTCCAGGGGGCTGGAGGAGGGGTGAGAGGGGCGGGGGGTAGGGGGGATACCTTCTCTAAGCCCCTAAGGCGACCCCACCAAACCTCACTGCCCACTGCCCCTCCTACAGTAGGAAAGAAATATTCCAGAGCCTTCCTCCCACTCTCTCCAGCCCGCAGCCTGGGTGTCCACATCACTCAGTATTTTTAGCTTCACCACCTGGCACCTGTGGTCACTGTCTGCCCAGCCTGGCGGTGTCCCCTCTCCAGGCCTTAAAGGGCAAGCAGCCACCAGCTGGCAAGGAGACTGGCTTCTGCAAACGCTGTATCCCCAGGGCAGGAGACAGAGGGGAGTCCCCCGCGTTGGAGGGTGCCGACGTTTGGAGGCGGGAGATGGGAGGAGGAAGGGACAGCAGGATCTCACTGGTGCCTGTCTGTAAGGCCTGTTTTATCTCATTCTAGAGTTTCCCAAAGAGTGGTTTGCTCAAGTTGGTCCCCTGGGCCCTGGCCACAACACCACACCGGTCCCCTCTCAGACCCGAGGCCGCCAAGTCTCCAGGGCGGGGCCCGGGAGTGTGTGTTTTTTAACCACCCACTCCGAGGACTCTGGTACCCTATGTCCTCATATCATCATTCGTTCGACAAGCATTCTGAGCCCCCACCATGAAAATAACGCTTCTCTCTGAAGTCCATTGCTGTGGGACTCACCTAGGGTCGCACTGAGTCTCCAGCTTGGGCCCTCCCCATTGTTCACTCCACCACCTACGGATTAAGTCCTGGGCTCAGCAGTCAAGGCCCCTTGTGATCTGGCCCCCTGGACCCGGCCAGCCTCCTCTCCCCGATCCCCCTTCTTTCTCGGATGACTGAGCTCTTCCCGTTCCCACTGCCTGTGATGCCCTCTCCTCAACGTCACTCGGCACCTGGGGGAGGACCCCAGGGTCTCCTGGAGCCCCTGCAGGCAGAAGTGGTCCCCCTTCCCTTCTGACTCCCTGACCACAGTGCACCCACCCTCAGCAGGGCGCCCATCATTCTGCCAAGCTGATCTGTTTGCGTGTCTGTCTCCCCTAGCAGGCTGTGACCCCGCCAGGGCTGGGGCTGACTGATGGACTGACAGCCATGGCAGGGAATATCTCCCATTCCACAGATGAGGAGACAGAGGCCACAGAAGGAAAATTATAGCCTGGGTTCCAACAGAGAAATTCAGGGAGGAACCTGGTCCAGGCTGCAGGAGCCCACACCCTCGCCCTCCTGAAAGGGGCCCGGAAGGGGCACCTGGGTCGACCCTCAGCCCGCCCTTCTCCCCACCCAGGGTAGTGCTGACTCAGGCAGCGATGGAGGCGTGGGCGGGCTGGGCCGGAGCAGAGGTGACCCCTGTGTCCCCTGCAGACTCTCCATCCATTCCCGGAGTCTGTGGTCACAGCTTGGGTAATGCACTTGGCTGGAGCCCGGGTTTCCCTGCAGGTGGGGGCGGGGAGAGCTGGCAAAAGGGACAATGGCCCTTGGGGCAGGAGCCCTCACCGGGGCATAGCGCACAACCCTTTTCCTACAGGTACATCGAACTTGCACCCACTCCCACAAACATGTATGCACATGCACAATCACACACACGCCCCCAAATGCCCAGTCACACAGCCACGCCAACCTTCGTTCTCACCCCTTCGCCGCGCTCTCCCTTTTCCGCACACACACACCCAAGCATATATGTGTATATATATATATATATATATATATATACACACACACGCAGACATCTTCACTTAGTAATTCAACAAAGACTGAATATTATCAGGTGTCAGTGCATTGCAGGGAGGAAAGGTGGCTCTCAGCTCAGGGTGGGGCAGGGGCTTCCTGGAGGGCTTCCTGGAGGAGGAGGCATTGCCGCTGGGCCTGGACGGTGGGGAGCCCGGGAAAGGGAAGCCTGGGCAGTTTTCCCTGGGGGGGTGACTCTAGGGGAGCAGAGCACAATGAGGTGGGTGCGGTCGGCCCAATCACACAGGCCTTGAACACCCCGCCAAACGCTGACTTCATCCTGTGGGAGTGGGGAGCCACGGAGGGCTCTGAGCAGGGGGTCAGGCCCGCAGCGGGAGAGGACAGGAAAGTCACTGCGGGGCCAGAGCGGGAGAGCCAGGGCGGAAGCTGTGGTGAGAACCAGGTAAGGACCTGTCTGGCTCAGGGAGGTGACAGAGGGTGGTAGGCAGTGGACAGGCAGAGAGTCCAGAGCAGGTCTGCGGGGCCCTGGGGGGCCGAGCCCCTCGCCCTCGCCCTGTCTCTCCCCCCCACCCACCCCCGCCCCAGCACTGACCTCTGCAGTGGGACCTCTTCCAGAAGCTCCTCCTCCTCCTCCTTGTGGAAGCACACGAAGCAAAAGGCTGGGACATCCTCGGTCCCACAGCCCAGGGGCCAGGCTGGCGGCAGCTCCAGGACGGGGCAGGGGTGGCTGCTGGTGGCCTCGGCGGCATCGTCCCCGGCCTGGGCAGGGGTGCCCGAGCCAGAGCGCTCCAGGGTCAGCAGCCGGTTGGCCTCGGGGCCCTGCGCCTGCCCACCTGCCACCTGTGCCTTTTCGCTCAGGTTACCCGTCGCCTCGGTGGGTGGGAGAGCCTGTGGCTCCGTCCGATGGGAACGCCCGTCCTGCCCCGCAGGGCTGGGCCCGGCCAAGTGGCTTCCGGCCGGAGCCTGGGCTCAGAGGTGGCTTGCTGGGAGACAAAGGTCCGGCAGGGCCCCTCGCTGCCCCTCGCGGAGCCCTCGGCTCCCCGGCCACCCGCTGTGCTGCCGCCTGTCAGAGCCGGGACCGGGAGGGCAGGCTGGCGGACGCCCTGTCCGTCTGTTCATCTGTCTGTCCAGACGTCTGCTCCTCCCTGTCCAGACGGCAGCAGAGGTGGCTTCCCTGAGAAAGTTTGTTCTTCCCTCCTGGGGTGGGTGGCGTGGGTGGCCTCCAGGACAGAGGATCGGGACCCGAGGCTCCAGGGGGGGTGAGGCCCGCGTGAGGCTGGCACGGCACCCACGCCGGCCCCAAGAAAAGTTCTGGCCCTCGGAGTCCTGGCTCTGGCTCCGGCTTCTGCCCGGAGCTCACCTCCCTCCGCTGCCTGCTCCCTGCTCCCTCCGACTCCAGTGGCTGCTCTGGCAGACCGCTTGGCTGTGGGTATTAATAGCTCCACTTTCACGCTGAGAAGCCTGGAGGTTAACTCCTTCCCTGCCAGAGCTGGGGAGGCCGCCGGGGCGGGGCAGGCGTGGAGGTGGGGGGGGACAGAAGAAAAGGCGGCGCCTCAGTCCCGCCCCCACCTGAGCCTGGCTCGCTTCTCGCTTCTGGCTTCTCGGCAGGACCCTCTCAGATGCCTCCACCTCCTGCCCACGAGTCTCGGTGCAGCACGGGGCCGTTGGGATCTCGGTCAGCGTGCCTGGGCCACCTGCACCCTCCATACGCCCCTCCTCCGGGGAGCCAGGGGGGACTGGGGGCTCCGGACAGCACCCCTGCGATGGACAGGGCTCTGAGCTGAAGGGAGTATCTCCGGGACTCCTCGGCTCACACATCCACCCCTCAAGCCACTGGATTCTCCCGCCCCATTCCCTGAACAGCCACCATCTCTGACTTTGGGTCCGGTTCACTCGCTGGCTTGGGGGGCGGGGCGGGGAGGGGAGGCCCCCCAGTTGAACCGCATGCAGCTCCCACGGGACCCAGAGACCGATTCCCTGCACTCGGACGTCCTACGGAGGAGCATGGGAATAGGGTGGGAGTAGGGGAATCTGGGTCGAATTCGCTTGCTTGAAAAATGTTTCAAGCATCTGTGTGCCAGGCACTGTGCTGGGTGCTGGGGACCCAGCAGTGAAGAAGGCAGACACTGTTCCTGCCTTGGGGGGGGGGGGGGGGCGGGGCTTGCATATGCCGGCGGGAGGCCAGTGGGCCACAGCCCATCTACGTGGAGCCGGTGTGTGGATTAGAACGAGGCAGGGGCAGCCGTCTAGCACCAGTGTGCGATGTCCCTCACAGGCTGGGTTTCAGCCCCACTCACCTTCTCTGCAACTTACAACCCACGGAACCATTCACAGCGGCCCCGGAAACATCAGGAAACAAAGGAGAAATACATTTGGAGTGTGAACAGGGCTATGAGAAAATACAACGGGGAGGTGTGGGAGACGCTGAAGACGGGGACTTGGTTTGGTAGGGTGTTCAGGGAAGACCTCCAGGGGAGGTGACATTGGGGCCTGGAGCTGTGACCAGCAGGAGGAAGAGGCGGCAGCCGCCAGAGATCTGGAGGGAGACCACCCAGGGAGAGGGGTCAGCAGGTGCAAGTGTCCAGAGGCAGGAACTATCTCGGGGCTGGGTCTTAAGGAGTGAGCAGAGTTTTTCCGGGGGCCTCAGGAGCAGAGGGAGCAAAGGATAGGTAAGGGGGCATGGTGCCAGTGCAAGGCGGTCAGAGATGTGGCGGGTATTCATTGCAGGGCTTCCTCTCCCGGGGCTCTGCGGGTGGAGGATGGCGGGGAGCGGAGGGGGGAGCAGGAACCTGGGTCAGCTGAGGGGCTGAGGAGGTGGACGGGGGCGAAGAAGCTTGGAAGGAAACATCTATATTTGTTGAACTGAATTCCACTGGCTGGAAGGACAGAGCTGTACTTTCTTGGCTAAGAAAAGGTGGGGGCTGGGGACACAGCCCCCACACATCGTTGTTTAGGCTGTGCACACTGCACAGGGCATCCTGGCAGATGGTGAGTGGGGGCTGATATCCAGCCCTATCTTGCTCCGCCAAGCTTTGTCTCTTTAGCCCCGTGACAGCACGGGGTGTGCGTGTGTGTGCGTGCGTGTGTGTGTGTGTGTGTGGATGGGGGGGGGGGTCACCTTTTGCTAATTGGTCAGCCTGAAGAGTGCCTTCTAGTTTTTAATTTTTTAAACTTTATTTATTCTTGAGAGAGAGGGAGAGAGAGAGTTGAGCGAGCGCATAAAGCAGGGGAGGGGCAGAGAGAGAGAGAGGGAGAGAGAGAATCCCAAGCAGGCTCTGCATGGTCAGTGCAGAGCCCGACGTGGGGCTCGAACCCACGAACTGGGAGATCATGACCTGAGCCGGAATCAATAGCTAGAAGCTGACTTAACTCACTGAGCCACCTAGGCGCCCTTGAAGGGTGCCTTCTTAACATCAGTCCACCTAGAGGGGTGTCTTTTTGGAACTGGTCTATCCAGAGAGGGTGACTTATTTCTAATTTGCCCAAAGCTGCCTTTTAGGCTGGGCTGGGGGGATGGCCTAGAGGCCCCAGGTTCTAGTATGGGCTCTGCTACAGTCCTGTTGTATGTTTTGGGCCAGTCACTGTCCCTGTCGGGGACCGTAGACCTCTAGACTTAACTAGAAGTCAGCCAACCCTGACACTCCGCAGAGAAGGGAATGAGCCTAGAAACAGGCAGACTCCCCTGGGGTCCCCCAGTGACACATGGCAGAGCTGGGCTCCTTGACTCTCACCTCAGTGCTCAGTGTTTGCCTGGGTTGCTTGCCATGGAGACTTGGTCTTTCCTTGAGGGGAAGACAGGAAATGAGAGGAGGCAGGAGGAAGAGTGAAGATTCTGGGAGAAGGCGGAGGAGGAGGAGGGGAGGGCAGGCTAGGCCAGGCTATGGCTCCCCGGGGTGGGAGTCAGAAGGGGTCAGGGTGTCCCAAGCCTCTAGGTGCCCCTTCCCCCCTCCCCTGGGCCCCATGGGTTGTCATTTGTGGACGTTAATTATTCACGATGCTGGTGCTTTGCCTGGTTTTAATGCACTCGGATGGCGTTCTCTAGCTAATGGGGAAAATCAATTCTCGGTGGCTGTGAAGCTCTGTCTCTTGTTTGGGTGACTGGGCCTGGCCCTTGGGCTGGGGGGTGGGGTTGGAGGGTCAGACCAAGTTTTCAGGGGCCTGAGACCCCACCTTTCCCTCTCTACCCTCTTCTGATTCCGGCCTGGGGAGGAAAGATTAGGGACCAGGCAGCTCCAAACTCTGCCCCAAGCATCTCGGAGGGTCTGCGCCCTTAAGTCAACCATTCGCTGCAAAAGGGATGACCCGTATTCCAGACCTATGGGCCAGAAGGACGTCAGCAGAGGCAGCCTCACCAGCTTGTGGGTGCCAGAGTCAGGCCTGCAGCCCTGGGCCCCTGTGTTTGTAGTCTGGGGGCGCCTTCCCCTGTCCTGGCCTCAGGGTCAGCCCCGGTCATCCTCCTGGGCTCAGGCCAGGCTCACAGACCTGCCTCAGGCATGGAGGGTTGCTTGTCCAGGCCTTGCATTCTTGAAGACGCTTCTTCCCCGCCCCCGCCACCCCGAAGAGACTTCTGATATGATTTCTACGTGCAGTTCTGTATTCAGGCATGACAATTCCCTGACAGGACTGAGGCCTAGGAACATTCGTGGGACATTACGAGCATGTCTTACTGTCCCAGCTCAGACCACATCCTCCCCACAGCATCCCATGGGATGCCCTGAGTCAATATCCTTTATGAATCCTGTAATTACCTTGTGAACGGAACAACTGTTTTGCCCTGTATTTGTGTGTGTGTTAAAAGCGTTGATTAGGCAAGGGTGAACGTTTAAGATACCCCTCGGTCTTCGTTGTTTTTGGCACGTCTTCATGTTTCCAGAACACAATGAGGCTCCAAAAAAAGGAACCCAGGCCTTCCCCGGGGGACCCAGGACCCACGCCTGGCTGATTGGAAACACTTGAATCCTCGGCAGGGCCTGTCTGCTGGGTTCCTAGCTTAGTGCCGTGGCCCTCTGGAACCCGGGGACCAGGACGTGGAGAAGGGTGACTGCCGGGCCTCACCCATCCCGTCCACCCAGGCCCCAGCCAAGCCCCAGAGGACATTCCCCGACATCCCCTTATTTCCCACTTAGGACTCAGGGGTGCAGAAGGCACAATCGGCCCATCTCTTCGGTTCGTGACACATCGTTGTTCTTGGTCCATGCAGAGCCCCTCCTGGCTTTTATTCATTTCTCTATTTGTTTTTACCCCCGTGGATGGCGGGCAGGCAAAAGCTGCTGAGGTTTACTCCAAATACCCACCTTGCAGGCTCTTGGGAGAATTATATGAGTCAGAGTGTATAAAATGCCTGGCAACAGTAACTGGTCACTTAAGTTCCATCTCCTGGGCCGGCTCGCTCTCTCTCTCTCTCTCTCACAGGGGTCTCTGAAGCTTGGACAAAACACCTTCCCCTTTGGCATACTGAGTATGGCTGGTATTTTTCAAAGTCCTTCATTCAAGATCTGAATGATCACTTGGATGAGCCTCATGGTCTGGTGAAGAAGCAAATATGGGCCCAACTAGCCCTGATTTCGATTTCGAATTCAGTAGTCACTGGGTGCATACTCTGGCCAGGCCATGCGCTGGGAAGTGCTTGTGGGGGCCCAAAGAGGAAAGGGCCCCACCCAAGGGGGATTCTATGCCCAGTGGGGGTGGGTAGAAGATGGCCCTTTTCTCTCTCTCTCTTAGGGTACACTAAGCCACTGTAACAAAGAGGGCCCACATTACAGCAGCTCAAAAAAGTCTTCTGATAAGTCAATTAGGAGCAAATGCCAAAGTTGTACTTCAAGTTTGCCACGAGGTAAGGGGCTTATAACCAACTTGGTTCAAAGAGTCCTTTCCCCATTCTAGGGAAAAGAATGGTTAGATACTCATTGTGTAACACAAGAAAAATAGAATGTCTGATTCTGGATCATTAGCACCACTGGCTGACAGCTGAGTGGATGGGAACCTCACTTCCCAGAAAAGGTCTTACTTGAATTAAAGTTTATGTGAATGTTGTTTAAGCATTCTGTTGAAAACGCCAGTGTCTTTCCAGAAGGATCATGTGGATTACATCACCAGGGAAACGTTTTGTGTCAATCCAGGTCGGGTCCCAGTTTATCACGAGGTGGATATTTATTTCTCTTCAGGTAACAGCGCAGAGGTAGGTGGTCCTCTGGGCTGAAGCTGGCTTATGAGCACCGTATTCACATTTTAGTCCTCAAGAGGGAGGGAAGATGGAGTGATGCAGAAGAGGCATTCCTCACTTCTACTCATGTTCTCAGCGAGTATTTAGCCCACCAGCATGAAAGGAGACTGGGAAGTTCAGGCTCCATCAGCATAACAATATGCATAGCTAAAAACTAGGGCAGAGTATTACTAAAAGGAATAAGGGAGGTTAGGATACAATTAGTAGTCATGAAGCCCTAATTTATAGCCAAGGAACTGAACACTGTTCCCTGCTTCCTGCCACAAACTGTGTGCCCGTCCATTACTTGGTCTTTTTAGTTGAGGAAATATATGGAATAACCAATCTATATTGGACCCAGAGGACAGAGGCTCCAAGATTTAAAGTATATCGTGCGCTTGAATCTATAAAGAAGAGTTTTTAGTTTTGTCAGGAGAGTTTGAGAGTGCATTAATGAAGGTGAAATGAAAACATAAAGCAATTATTAACTCCAGTGAAAACAAAAAGTTGACAATAAGGGAAATGTAATCATAGTATATTATGTGGCTGAGGTGTGCATATTATCGACCAAGGCATAATAGTATAAATATTAAAAAATTATTTTAACCAAAACGTCATATAACTACATTGGGAGGATGAGGACAGGATGCATGTGTGTGGGAGAGGCTGGAGTGAGGGTAGAGGAGAACTAAATTTTCATTGTCTATATTAGGAAGTAAGATAAAAAAACAAAAAAATAATAAAAAAATAGGTGTGTTAGCATGTTATTTAGAATCTTGCCATTTAAAGAGTGATCCACGGACGAGCAGCATCAGCATCACCTGGAAACTTGCTAGAAATGCAAAATCTTGGAACCCACCCCAGACCCGCTGAATCAGAACCTGTATTTTAACAAGATCCCAGGTGATTCACATGCTCCTTGAAGTTTGAGAAACCCAGACTTAGAATAGCAAACAGAAGGAAGAGTCAAAGAATTGAATTTGTTGCCTTTAGGAAAAGATCTGCAGTACAGAGGGGTAGGGGGTAGGGGACTGCTAACTTTTTGTATAAGCCTGCAGCTTTTTTTTTTTTTTTTTTTGAGTTTTAAACAATGTGGAAGATCTACGATGCTGAAAAAAAGTAAATCATGCTCATGATTTTAAATCCCATCAATACAGGGGTACCTGGGTGGCTCAGTTGGTTAATCGTCTGGCTCTGGATCATGATCCTATGGTTCGTGCAGAGCCTGCTTGTGATTTTGTCTCTCTCCCTCTGCCCCTCTCCCGCTTGTTCTCTCTTTCAAAATAAATAAATGAACTTAAAAAAAGAAATAAAATCCCAACAATACAAAATGGAATGCAAAGTCCTCCTCCTACTAGAGACTCCCAAGCTCCCCTTTCTCCTTGTCCATCATTTCTACAGGATACATTCAGAATTTTTCTCTGCATATCCACCCACTGTGCGTATGATTATCCTGTTTATTTTTTATGCACATGCATGGCACGAATTTGGGTCTTGCCATTTTTTTCCTCAACAGTTTCTTGGAGCTGGTTCCTAGTAAGTGCATATAGATTTGCTTACTTCGTTTATAGGTTGGTTTTATAGGCTATTACAGGGTGCCTACTATTGTAACTTACTTAGCTGTTCCCCTACTGATGGGAAATTAGGCTCTTTCCAGGTTTCCTCTGTTTCAGGACATCACTATGGCGTAGAGATAAGGGCACAGGCCCTGGGCATAGCTTGCCTGGGACTAGAAACCCAGAGCTGCTGTGAAGGCCAGTTATGGGGATTAAAAACAATACTTTCTCTAAAGGTGGTTGGGAGGGATTTGTTCCATGGCTATTTGTTGAGCACCTATTATGCGCCAGGCACCACTTTAGACCCGAGGGATTCAGTAGTGAACAAAATATAAAATTCCCTGCCTGTGTGAAGATTATATCCTAGTGGTGGGAGACAGATAATAAGCGAGATAAATTAATAGAACTCAGGATGGTGGGGGCTAAGGAAGTGAAACAAGGAAGAGGGTTGGAGTGGGTGGTTTGCAATTTTAGATAAGGCAGTCATAGATGGCCTCACTGATAAAGTGACACTTGAGTGACAGAGACCTCAAGGAGATGAGTGGTGAGTCATGTTATTGCTGGAGGGAATACGCTCCAGGCAAAAAGATCAGGGACGGGAACTCACTCCTTCTTGAGATGGCTGCTGGTAGTGGGAAGGGTGCCTTCTACCCATGAGCCTTAAGTCCACACTTCGGGAGTTATACACAATAGAGCCCCTCCCCTGCCGAAGAAGCCCAGTGGTCTCAGAGAGGGGCTGGGATTCCCAGCCAGGTGGGGTCAATCCCTGGCACCAGGGGCCTTTGCCTTGAGACCTCAGTCCTTCCTCGGGAGTCATATGTGGCTGGGAGGAGGAACCAGGGAGTGAGGGGCTGGGAACGCTATCTCTCAGTCAGTACACCGAGTCGGACTGAGCTTTGCAAAGACAAGTTTCACGGGCTGGGCGAGCTGTGTGGAGATCTCAGTGAGGCAGGTCTTAGGCCTGGGACAGCAGCCCTTTCAGGCCTTGTTGATCTATCCTCCTGAACCCGAGTAAGATGAGTTCTAGCATTTCTCTGCGGACAGTTTTGGGAAGGCAATCCGGTTGGGAGAGGAAGAGGAGTTTGTTTTGAGGCAGCGATGGAGGGCAGGGGTGCCATTGAACTTAGAATATGGTTATTTGGGATGACTTGGGGAGGGTCTGATGAAGTGGTGGGAGGGCTAAAGCCCCTCAAGCCACCCCTTAGCATCACCATGGCCCCAGAGTCCTAGCAGCAGGTGCAGGAAGGTCCTCCTCATGCTCTAGCCTCAAAATCTATTAACCCAGAAGAAAAATGGTTTGCGGAGCCCTGTCCTCTGCATTGCAGAGCAGTGTAAAGAGGTAGGTTTGAGCTTAATATCTGGCATGAGGGCATTGCAAATTAGCGAGGGAAAGATAGGCTACTCTTTTCTTTGAGAAAGACGTATATCCAGATCGTCACTTACCGGATACCTAACTCGTTAAATCATAAGAAACACTAGACAGAGGAAAAGTTTCAAACTTAAAAATAAAACTATAAATGAATTAGGAGAAAACAGGAGTGAATTAAAAAAAATAATCCCAACGGGAAACTGTCCTGCTGGTCAGAAAGCAAGTTCAGAAGTCACAAATTTGACTGTAAAAAATGTTAAAATTTCTTTAAAAAAATTTTTTTTAATGTTTATTTCTGAGACAGAGAGAGACAGGGCATGAGTGGGGGAGGGGCGGAGAGAGAGAGAGAGAGAGAGAGAGAGAGACACACACAGAATCGGAAGCAGGCTCCAGGCTCCGAGCTGTCAGCACAGAGCCCGACGCGGGGCCCGAACTCACAAACTGTGAGATCGTGACCTGAGCCAAAGTCGGTTGCTCAACCGACTGAGCCACCCAGGGGCCCCTAAAGAAATGTTAAAAATTTTTTGGCAAAATGTTGGCAAAAGCTACTGCCAACAGAATAAACACAAACGGCCAACTATTTTTAAAGCGAGTTAGTAATCCATGTACTTTAAATATCTTACGATTTTGTCAATTATGCCTCAATAAAGATGAAAACAATGACAGATAAAGGCTGATATCCTTAACACAAAATTAGCTCTTACAAATCAGAAAGAGAGGGCCCCACGAACCCAACGGGGCAAACAGCAGAGACCAGGAACTGGCAGTTCCGAAATAAAGAAATACAAATAGCCAGCAAATATGTGGGGAAAGATATTCAACTTGTCTTTTTCCTCAAGGGTCTTTGCACTTCCTGGTCCTTTGTCTGGACCAGTCTTGCTCCAGGTAGCCACACAGCTGGCCACTCAGTTCCTGGAAAGTCTCCTGTAACATCTTCGGGGACAGGGATCCCCCCCCTTCTATTGTGAGACCAGGCTGGCGGGTACCAGGCCACACCCGCAGGTTAAAGGTTTTGATTTGATCCTAACAGCAAGTGGAGGCCAACGTGGGGGGGCAGGGTGGTGGTAAAGGGCCCACACAGGTGATGCAGTGGTCCAGGGTTCCAGTGGTGGTCTGGAACAGACTGGTGGTGGTAAAGTGGGAAGTGAACGAATTAGAGAGATATTTCGAGGGCAAATCTCAGGACTTGGTGAGGCTTGATGAAGAGGAAGGCCCTGAGGATGATGTCCTGCTTCTGGCTCGAATATCTAGACGGATGCTTGCATGTCTAGACTCAGTCACTGAGGGTGGAATGGGGGACCAAGAGGGCGAACCTGGCCTGACGGGCGCCAGGGACCTTGGAAGCATCTGGTCGGAGTTGTGGAGCGGGAAGTCAGAGGTACAAAACTGAAGCTCCAAGGCGAGGTTTGGACAGACAGCGATTAAAGCCAAGGGTGTGTGTGTGAGACGTCCACTGGGGACAGTGTGGAGTGAGGGCAACAGAGGGTCCCGGCCTCGGTCTTGAGGAATCCCCAGATCGGATCGCCACATACGGGGCATGAGCCTGTGCAGGGAATGGAGGAGGGGAAGAAGCCAGCATCATAGAAGTCAGCTTTTCAAAAAAGAGGGAGGGAGGCTCAGTCAACACTCTGAATGCTATGAGGGGTCAAGATACATGAGGACTTAGAAAAAGTCCACTGGATTGAATGCCAGGGGTAATCTTAATGCTGGTTATCTCAACGTTGGCACTGTTGACATTTGGGCTGGCTAATTCTGCGCTGTGGGGGCTATCACGTGCCTTGGAGGGCGTTCAGCAGCATCCCTGGCCTTTACCCACTAGATGTTGTTAGCACGCCACCCCAAGCTGTGACAACCAAAATTGCTTCCAACGTAGCCTGGTGTCCCCTGGAGGGCAAAATCACACCCCCGTTGGGAACTCTTGCCTTGCTAGTGTTTTGGGTAGGCGTGCAAATGGAGGCAGTGACATTAGATAGTTGTTTCTAGAAGTTTGCTTGTGGAGAAGAGAAGAGAAATAGTATAGTGCCTGGAGAGAACAAGGGAGAACGTTTGGAAAATGTATGAATAATGATAAAGTGTCAAACTTTTGGATTTCTTTTGGCCACTCTTTAATAGGTGAGAAATAGCCTCTTGGTATGGTTTCGATGTGCATCTCCCTTATTATGAGTGAACTTGGCATCTCTTCATAGGTTTGAGGTCATTTTTCTTTAGAGACTCTCTTTTTTATGTTTGTAATCCATTTTTCTATTGGGTCATTGGTCTTTTTGTTGTTGATTTTAAGAGTTGCACGTATTAGGCAGAAGAGCCCTTCATTTGTTTTTTGTTTGTTTGTTTTTTAAGTTTATTTATTTATTTTGGGAGCGAGCACGTGAGCAGGGCAGGGGCAGAGAGGGAGAGAGACAGGGAGTGACAGAAAATCCCAGGCAGGCTCTGTGCTGTCAGCACAGAGCCCAATGCAGGGCTCGATCTCATGACTGTGAGATCATGACCTGAGCGGAAATCAACGGTCAGACACTTAACCCACCGAGCTACCCAGGTGTGCCAGAAGAACCCTTCATTTGCAATTTGAGTGACAAATATTTTCCCCCAGCTTGTCGTTCTCCTTTTGACTCTCGGGAGGCGCTTATGTACATTTCTGGGGGGGTTCCACATTTGTACAATTCTTGTGATTGACAGTTTGTCATTATCTGTCAAAATTACTGGTGCATTTATCCTTGACTTGGCAGTCTCACTTCTGGGAATTTACGCTCTAGAGCGACTTGGCATGGTTGAAAATGTGTGTGTGTGCAGGGGGAGGGCTGGTTGATCATTGTTGCTTTTCTTTTTCTCACGAGACTGGAAATAGCCCAATAGGGCACAGATTAAATAAACTATGGTACATACATAAATGGAATATTTTGCTGCTATAAAAAAAATGAAGTGGGGCACCTGGGTGGCCCAGTCAGTCCAGGGTCTGACTCTTGGTTTCAGCTCAGCTCATGATCTCATGGTTTGTGGGTTCAAGCCCCTCATTGGGCTCTGCGCTGACAGTTCAGAGCCTGGAGCCTGCTTCGGACTCTGTGTCTCCCTCCCTCTCTGTCCCTCCCCTGCTCGCGCTGTGTCTATCTCAAAGGTAAATAAACATTAAAAATTAAAAAAAAAACCTGGTGAATTGTCTACTCTTTTTTTTAAGTTTTATTTTATTTCTTTAAATGTTTATTTTTGATAGAAAGAGAGCATGAGCGGGGGAGGGGAGAGAGGGAGGGGACAGAGGATTTGAAGAGGTCTCTGTGCTGACAGCAGCGAACTCACATGCCTCGAGATCATGACCTGGACTGAAGTCAGACATTCCACTGACTGAGCCGCCCAGGTGCCCCTTACCTAACCTTTTAAAAGTTAATGGGATAAAATAATAATAATAATAATAATAATAATAATAATAATAATGATAATAAAATAAAAAATTAAGGGCGCAGATCCAGTTGAAAGGGGTTGAAAATATAGAAGCGAGAAGTTTTCAAGAAGGTAGGAGAAGGGGACACCTGGATGGTTCCATTGGTCGGGGGTCGACTCTTGATTTCGGTTCAGGTCACTGTTGTGGGATTGAGCCCCACATCCCACTGCTTGGAATTCTCTCTCTCCCTCTCTCAAAATAAGTAAATAAACATTAAAAAAAAGAAGAAGGTGGGGGAGGGTGGGATTCAAGGTCCAAGTATAAGGGTAGGAATTTGCCTCAGTTTCTCCCTCTGTAAAAGGAGGCTTCTCAAGCTAACCATGAGAGGCACCTAGCACTGACCTTTGTCAGACATAACCCTCACCTTTTCTCTGAGACCCAGGACCGACTGGACACAGATATGGGCTGCACGAACAGGCCTTGTCCTCAACTTCTTCAAGTGCATTGTGGGCGGACAGTCGGTGGTCAGCGGAGGGCCTGAGCCAGTCCTGGCCTCCTGGAGGGAGAGAGAGGGAAGCCCGGAGGGAGGCTGTGGGCCTGCAGCCAAAACTTTTTCAGTCTGCCCACACCCTTCTCCAGCCACACCAAGCCCACGATGGGGACAGATGGGCCCTAAATTTAGCTGAGACGCAGCCCCAGAGGGAGCTCTCGAGAAGCAACCTGAACAGTGGCCATCAGCCTGTTAAGCCCCTTGCCTCACAAAAGAGGAAACTGAGTCACAGAAAGGGCAGAAGCGGGATTGACACAGAGCTGCATCTCAAGCTAGGTCTGGCTTCTGCGAGCAAAGGGGAGGCTGAGCGGAGTGGTGTCCCCCTCCCACAGTGCATGTGTTGAAGTCCTGACCCCCGCACCTCTGAGTGTGACTGTGTCTGGAGATGGGGTCTTTAAAGTGGGGATGGAGGTAAACTGAGGTCACTGGGGTGGACCCTAAGCCAATATGATCGGTGTCCTTAGAAGAAGAGGAGATTGGGACACAGAGACGCACAGGGGGAAGACCACGTGAGGACGGGAAGAAGACGGCCGTCTGAGTGCCGAGGAGGGAGGCCTCCTGACACCCTGCTCTTGGACTTCCAGCCTCCAGATTTGTGGCAAAACATATTTCTGGTCTTTAAGCCGCACAGCCTAGGGCACTTTGTTGCAGCCTCCAGAGCGGACTGACAGAGTGCGTCTCCCGGTCAGGCCAGGTCACAGAGACCCAGGCTCCACTTCCTCTCCCACCTTCTGTTTTCAAGGTCACCTCTTGCACCAAGATGGCTGCTGGAGCTGCCCACTGCGGACGGCAACAAGGAAGAAGGGACAAAACGCGGGTCCCTTCCTCTTAAGGAGACTTCGTGTAAGTCCCCCAGAGCAGGGTTGCGGACATCTTTCTGGCCACCACGCGGTCACACGTCTCACCTTGCTGCGGGGGAGTCTGGGAAATGTGTTCAGCTAGAAGTAAGGGTTTACTCCTAAGGAACAAGGGGAGAATGGGTGCCGGGGGGAGGCAACCAGCCATGTCTGTCGCAGACCGTCACTTCAGTCCGCGTACTCAAGGGTGCACGAGTAGCCTTCTTCACTTTTGACATAGTTCACTCTGATTTTTATTGCAAAACCAAGATGGCATGCATACCTTCCTGTGTGAATGTGTCTAATTCCTGGGTGGCTTTTGAGGCGTCTAGCTATGGTGGGCAGTGCCTGTCCTGAACTCCTCTGTCCATGAGCTGTCTACCCCCGACCATGAGCTTACACAGGCCACCTCGTTTCTGTCTGTGCAGCTCCTTTAGCCTCTTCTCGACCATCGTCAAAGCTCCGCGATCAGGATATCCCGCTGCTCTCATGCCTGCTGGGAACCAAGGCACTCTGGGAAGCATTCTTTCCATCTGCACTTGGACTTCACGAACCTCGCTTTGGAATCCTGCTGCTGTCCCCACAAGAGGTAGGGTTCAGGGCCTGCCCTCCCGAGATTTCCCAAACGCTTTTTTCGTTACCTCTCCTCCTCCTCCCTAGACCCCGGGAGAATATTCCTGAGCCGGAGAGGGCAAGCCCTACTTTTGGCTTTTATGTGTCTCCAGTAAGGACTTAAGGTATCGGGGCACAAAAGCCAGGCTCATGGCCTTTTCTGTTTCTCACCCTCTCATATTCCTCTCTTGAGGTGACAAGCATAGCTTTTGTCTTGGTGGCAGGAAAGAAAAAAAAGAAAATATCAAGAAATTGGGAGGGGGGCCTTGGCTGGCGAAGTCTGTAAAGCATGCAACTCTTGATCTCAGGATCGTGAGTTCGAGCCTCACATCAGAGATAGAGATTACTTAAAAAAACTAAATAAGAAAATATCAGGAAATTGAAAACAACATAGGTCGATGTCCTAAAAAGATTATCCTACCGTATTTACAGTAAACTTTCCTGTGGTTGACACTATTTGGCATTGCCCACTCCTCGCCTTCTACTGCCACTGTAGTCTAGAAAAACTAAATATTTTCTTTCCTAGCCTCTCTCGCAGCTTAAGGAAGCTGTATTTCTCAGTTCTGATCAATAAGACAGGAGCAGATGGCTGCTCAAGGTTTATAGGGAGGCTTTTACTTTATCCCCCCCCAAAGTGGGGGGCGGTTATGGCTGACACATTCTCTTTCCCTCTGCTTCTTACTTTGAATGTGAACACAATGCCTGGAGCTGCAGCAGCCATCTTGCCACCATGAGGGCAAGGCTAAGAGAATCATAGAGATGCCATTGCACCATTGAGCACCTGAGTCTACACAGTGTCATTTATTTACTATTAAGCAAAAAAAACAAAAAACAAAAAAAAAACCTAAAAACAAACAAAAAACCCCCCAACCAAACATGAAAGAAAAAAGAAATATAGAAAGAAAGAAAGAAAGAAAGAAAGAAAGAAAGAAAGCCAGTCCTCATTTTTGAGACTTTGTTACTTGTTGCTGAAAGCATTTCTAATGCATACACTATCACTTTATTTAAATTAGCACGAGTGGATTTCTGTTTCCTGTCACACACTGTGCCGAAACAGTGACAGCCTCTTGAATTCTGGACCACGTGGATGCAGGACAGTTCCTAACCACCCTCCATCCTGCTCAGCCCAGGCCCCAGCCGCCAGTTCTGTCCCGGTGGTTCCCATGCCAGACTCTGTCAGAGTGAGTCACGTGGATAAGATAATACTGCCCAGGGGTCCTAAACAGAACCTTCAAGTAGGTTCTGTAGGTAGGTCCTTCAAGCAGGCTGGAGGATGGAGATAGTCCACTAGCTATTGTCAACCTTGGGACCTACCACATCTCTTCGGCCCCCTTTTGGGCAGCAGAGGCCTCCATTCACTGAATGTTTGAAGGAAAGCCAGACCTGTCTATTAAAGGTCTTCAACAATGTGAGTCATGATATGTTGGGCCGGTCCCTGCTCCAAGAGGAGGGGCCGGGCTGAGGTCTCCCTTTACGTGAGAAGTCCCTTTGCTAGTCTGTCCCTTCTGTATCCTCCCTCACCTGAGGTCATCAAGGCCTGGAAATAGAGGAGTGACAGTGCGGATATGTACCATCCGGGACTTCAAATTAGATTCCACCCAGCTCAAAAGTGATGGTTCAACGGAAGATAACCTAGAGTAAGTTGTAGGACGCTTTCCGGAATAATTCAGGAAGAAAATCATTCTGTCTTTTAGACTTATTCTTGAGAGGGTAAGAGTCCGGTACAGCCGGGGTCCGCCACTAGGGGAGAGCTTAGCCAAGAGCAAATGATAAACTAAGAGAAAGCGAGATCAAGTTTCAAGGACCTGCCAGGAGTCCCTGGATCAAGCTATGCCTGAATACCACTGACACCCAGACGTTTAATATATGTGAACCAGAATATATACCTGTTCCGTTAAAGCCAATTTGAATTGCTTGTCTCTTATACAAACTAAAACAGTCTTGAGAATTTCAGCCCATGACAAACAGCATGGCAGGTGAGCAGCTAGGCTGAGACCTAAATCCCAAATTGCCTGCTGTCAGATCCAGTGAAAGGCACTGATAGGCCAGAGCCTGACTCCAAAATGTCCCCAGGAGAATATGTGTGCACACAGCTTCTCTTGATGTTTGAGTTCTGACTTGTCTCTGAGGATTTCCCAGACCATTGGGTTCGACCCAAAGTGCATCTCTCCACTCCCCACGTTTGTCTGTGCGGTGCCTTTCGCATGGGAGTGTGTGCCATTTCATTCTGTTATTGTCCTGTTCTGGTCTTTAAATCTTGGCAGACGGGCTGCTCTGCGGCTTTTCTTCTCTTTTCTTTTTTTATTATTTTTTCAATTTTTACATGTATTTATTTTTGAGAGACAGAGCACAAGTGGGGGAGGGGCAGAGAAAGAGGGAGACACAGAATCGGAAGCAGGCTCCAGGCTCCCGGCCGTCGGCCCAGAGCCCGACGCGGGGCTCGAACTCACGGACCGCAGGATCGTGACCTGAGCTGAAGTCGGACGCTTCACCAACTGAGCCACCCAGGCGCCCCTCGGCTTTTCTTTCTTGATGTGAACTCCGCCAGGCCAAGGGGCTGGCTGCTACTGATCTCCTTTTCCCACACAGCTCAGGGCTCAGCACACAGATGGAACTTTGGGTGGCAGCACGGGACACTGGAAGGAACGCTGGCTCTGAATCCTGGCCCTGCCACTTACTAGCTGGGTGACCTTCAGCAAGTCGCTTAATTATTCTGAGCCTTAGCACGGTTATGGTGGAGACCGCATACTATCACGTGTCATTCGTTTGTTTGTTCCTTCAGTAAATCTTTATTGAGTGGGCGCTCTGTGTAGGCATGGGGCTAGGGGCTGAAAATACAATGGCAGTGTAACAGTCAACATACAGTTTGGTTGGAGAGGCGCCTGGGTGGTTCAGTCAGTTGAGCGTCTGACTCTTGATCTCCACTCAGGTGCTGATCTTGGGGTCGTGGGTTCAAGCCCCATGTTGGGCTCTGTTCTGGACATGAAGCTTACTTAAAAAGAAAAGAAAAAGTAAGAAAAAAAAGTATACTCTGGTTGGTGGTAAGCAGAGGAAGCAAACACTGTTTCTTTTTTCGTTCTGACACACAGACCTCATTTTTTAGCTTTCCTGGCAGTTGGGAGGGGCCGTATGACTAAGTTCTGGCCAATGGAATCTGGGGGGAAAGTGATGTGATATGTGACCTTTCTCCTCACGCACGTCCAGGGGAATCCTTTACCTTCTCTGTTTGCCAGCAGATGCAGAAGATCTGATGACTCCAGGGACCTGAAGCAGTGTTGAGAGCCAAGATCAAAGGGCCTGGCACCCTGAAGGATTTGCCAACATTCTGTAACTGTGACACAAACAAGAAGTAAACTACTGTGTTAAGCTACTGAGATTAAAAAAAATTTTTTTTAATGTTTATTTATTTTTGAGACAATGCGAGAGACAGAGTGCAAGCAGTGGAGGGGCAGACAGAGGGAGACACAGAATCTGAAGCGGGATCCAGGCTCTGAGCTGTCAGCCCAGAGCCCGACGCGGGGCTCGAACTCACGAGCCGTGAGATCATGACCTAAGTTGGGCACGTAACCGACTGAGCCACTCAGGCGCCCCTAAGCTACTGAGATTTTAGGTTGTTACTGCAGCATAGAGTACCTTGACATCAACTGTGGCCAACTTAAGTAAAAGTGAATTTCTTGGAAGGAAATGGGCTGTTCTTGGGGTCATCAGGAGCCTTAAAAGTGGGCAGCTCCAGAGGCTAAGGAAGGAGGATGTGTCCACACATCCGGAACAATAGTCCAAACATTTCTATCTTTTTGTCCCAATATTCAAATTCCTGGGAAGGGGCTCCACTTATAGCCTAGTTTGGGCCATATGCTCCTTCCCTTGGCTAGAGGAGAGAAAATCTTTGATTTCAATCCCTACTCACTGTATTTAATGAGAGGATGGAAACGTCAGAAGGGAATTGAGGGGGCGATGGATGTTGGGCAAGATGAAAACAAGCACTCCCTGAAATGAACACACTTCCTTCCCTCTTTGCGTTCCAGCCAAGGGGAGGCCCGGACTAATCGGGTCCTCCCGCAGCACAGCACAATGACTGGGG
Source organism: Panthera leo (assembly GCF_018350215.1). Classification (NCBI taxonomy): domain Eukaryota; kingdom Metazoa; phylum Chordata; class Mammalia; order Carnivora; family Felidae; genus Panthera; species Panthera leo. The sequence goes on from NC_056694.1 coordinate 18,990,318, forward strand.
TGATCTCCATGATGCACAAGTACAGGCCACCCAGATGTGGGCCGAGAGGTCAGGGAGAGCTTCCCAGAGGAAGTGACATTTGATCTGGGGTTTGAAGTGCGATAGAAATCTACTATGTGAAAGGAGAGGGGGCGGCAAAGGAGAGAACATATGTAATGGCTAGGAGGTACCACAGGAGAGGTGAATTTCTCTTTTCTTCCTCTTCCCCAAACATGAGGGACTTGGAATCAGGGGAAACGTCCTCTTTGATTTTCAGTCATCTCTAAGATATGGAAAAAGGGAGCTAAAATCAACATGATTGACAGATGATACCGTTTTGTTTGTTTGCTTTTTTTTAAGTAAGCTTTATGTCCACCGTGGGACTTGAACTCACAACCCCGAGATCAAGAGTTGCACGCGGTAAAGACTGACCAAGCCAGGCTCCCCTCAGATGATACAGTATTATACCTGGAAAACCTACGTGAATCTGTTGGAAGAAACAAAACAAAACAAAACAAAACAAAACAAAACAATAAAAATATTCACTTAGTTGGCTAGGTCCAAAATTTAAAGAAATCGATAGCTTCCCTATTTATACTAACAACGACTGCTTAGAAGAGATAATGGAGTGGTGGCCCCGTCTACAATGGCAACACAAAAGATAAAGGACCTAAAAATAAACTTCATAAGAAATGCATAAAATCTATTTGAAGGAGGGGCAGCCGGCAGGCTCTGTCAGTAGAGCGTGCAACTCCTGATCTCAGGGTTGTAAGTTTGAGCCCCATGCTGGGCGTAAAGATTACTTTAAAAAATCTATATGAAGGACACTGTAGAATGCTATTGAATGATGCGAAAGACGACTGAATTTCTTTCTTTTCTTTTTTTTTTCCTAGGCTTTTTCTGGATGCGGGAGCAGCTACCCAGTCCCTTTTCCTGGTCTCCTTGTATCTTCATGCTGACGGGGAACTTGGGCTTGCTGTCTTCTTGCTGTCACCCTACTGGAGCACGGTGCTGCTCCTGCTGTCCTGGCCGGTTCTGGGCACATCTTTTGTTTCATGCATCAGCTTCTGGCAACAGGTCTGGCCTCTTTCTGGGAACTAAGTCACCTTACTCAGTGCCCGGTTTGGGGTTGGCGTCTCCTGTCTCAAACAACAGCTTGGGTTCGTACCTCGCACTGTATACCAATATAAATTCTACGTAGATCAACGATTTACCTGTATTTTTGAATTAAAGATATAAAAGTACTTGAAGAAAGCATGAGTAAATTCCTTTAAATATTGGCATGGGAGCAACCTTATAAAGTTTGACTCAAAATCTGAAGCCATAAAAGATCGATTAATTCAGCTATAAACAATAAATTAAGACTTCTCTGTGGAAGAGTGGAGCCATAAGCAAAGTCAAAAGGCAGCAATCTGGGAAAAATATTTTCAAGTCAATATCACAAAGAGTTAATCTCCCTGTTGCATAAAGAATTCTTAGAAACATAGCGAAAGAGCCCAGCAACTCAATGGCAAAGAGGGGCAGAGCACAAAACTGGACAGTTCACCAAAAAATTGCAATGTCATCTCTCAGATGGGCAAAAATCCGGAAGGCTGACAGTACTGACTATTGACTATTGACCGGTCTGTGTAGAAATAGATACTCTCTGTGTAGCTGGTAAGAGTGTACAACTCCTTTACAGGACTCTTCAGGACAATCCATCAAATCACAAAGGCATTTACCCTTTGACCTAGTAATTCTCCTTTGTGAGTCTATCCTATGGATACACCCGCGCATTTATGTGTATGCACAGGGTAAGTTTTTACAGCATTGGTTTTGTTAATGAACGAACGGAAACCGCGTTTTCGTGGGTCACATGCTTACCTCTGATACTGAGGAGTGGGGTTGGCCCCATCCAAGCTCCAAAAAACCGAGTATAAAGGAAAGGTGATCCTTCATAGAAAAACTGGAGTTATCGGAAGGGACAAGAAAAAAAAAAAAAAAAAACCAACAGATGTCCCCTGCATCGTCTATACCCTTCCTGTGTCACATGCTGAGACAACTTCCTTTGCTGGAAGGCTCCAGAGCAAACACAGTGATACAGCACTTAGATGTGTTTGGGGAACCAGTGGTGGTGTCTCAACTACCTTCTAAGGGCGGTGGGTTCTATCCATGTGAGGGCCCTTAGCTCTGCTGAACACCCATGATGCGTGTGAATATACTAACATGGGGTAGCATCTTGGGCAATGTTGAGGTGACTGCGTCATAGTGAGGAGAGAGGCTTGAGATTTGGAATGAAATTCTAGAGGGGAGAAAGATGAACTAGCCAGCCAGGCATTATGAGGGGGGGAGGGGCTGAGGGAAAAAAGCCATCCAGTAGCAGCCCAGCTGATGAGGGATTGCAGGAAATTGCGGATGGTGGGAATGACGGCTTCAGAGTCTTTGCTACGAGATGTGCGATGTAAGTCCTCTCCTCCGTACATCATCTTCAGTAAAGAAGGGTCCCTACTGCTTTGCTGTAGCGTTTCCCTGTTGAGGGTGATACTGCCTCCAGGAGCACTTGGAAACAGGTGGGCTTCGTTTTTCTTGTCCTGATGACCTGTGGGAGGTGGAGGCATGGTCATTACTGACTTGGTGACCAGGATGACGCTACCTGGTGAGATGTCTCTCGCACGAGGCCAGTCGCACCCCCACTGGAAACGCTGCTGTGGTGTGAGTGGATTGTTTGGGGAAACTTAAAGGTGTTCAGAATTTGGGGTCCAGGTTGAGGTTGGGCAAAACCAAAGCACACAGGAGCCAGAGGACAAAGGACTGACACCTGCGTCGCACCTGTATTTAAGATTTGGATTATGTGTATAATCACTGCTTAATGAGTCTTTTTATAGCTTCCTTCCCCGCAGCCTTAGTTTATTTCCCCATTTGTCATTTGCTTCGTAATAGGCTGTTCTTTTAACTTTCTGCATTTTACACTTATTTTTTGTTAGCTCTAATCTGCATATAAAACAGAGGTATTTTGTACTCAATTTGTATCCGTTGGCCCCCAGACCCGGCCTCATCTTCTCCTTTGTCAGTGCCATATTCTTGGATCCGTTTGTGAACTTTTATCACCTTCCCCATTTTTGCGTGCCATTACTGTTCAATAACACACTGGGTTTCCTAAATTTAGATATTGTTGAGGAAATACTTTTCGATAAAAATAACTATTACACACACTGTTCAGAACCAAAGTATTGCAATTTCGGACTTTCTTCTATTAGTTATACATACGGCCGGCTTTAGCACTTCGTCATTACTTCCGAAGTTTGCCATGCCAACAGAAATCCATTTCAGCATTGGGGCATTGGGCTCAAGCTGGAGGGTCTCTAGCCAGAAGGTCGCCTGGGGCTCACTGAGGCTGGGAGACCTGGGTGTGCTTTGGGGTTGGATGGGGAGGGGATGACCTTGTATGAGGTGCTTCCTGTCCTTTAAGGACGCAGTCCCCAGAGGTGGCACAGGACTTATATGAGGGGGTTGTCCAGCAGCTGATTGGGGACATGGAGAACTGATTTTTCACAGCCCTTCAAGAAAGCTGTGATGGCTCCTCATTAGTTTCCTTAAAGGTCAGATCCAGGGGCTCCTGGGTGGCTCAGTCGGGTAAGCATCTGACTCTTGGTTTCAGCTCAGGTCATGATCTCATGGTTCGTGAGTTTGAGCCCTGCATCGGGCTCTGTGCTGACACCACAAAGCCTGCTTGGTACTCTCCCTCTCCCTCTCTCTCTGCCCCTTCCCACTCATACTCTATCTTTATCTCTCTCAAATAAATAAACTTAAAATAAAAGGTCAGACCCTTACTATAGTGTTCTGGTTATTTATTGTTATATCCCCAAACATAATGATTTTGCATTCCTGCTCGTTTATTATCCCTCATAGTTCTGCACAGTTGATGGGGCCTTAGCTGGGTGGTTCTTATTTGGGATCTCTCATACTGTTGCAGTTAGAGAGGTGCTGTGGGCTGGAGTCTTCCCAAGTCATGACTGGGCTCAAAGGTCCAAGATGGCCTCTTCACTCACATGGCTGGTACCTCAGCTGAGCTACCTGTGATGGATTTTTCTGGTCAGGCAGTACTCTCTCTTTTCACATGGGCTTTCCATTTGTCTGGCTAGAACTTCCTCACAGCTTGGTGTTCTCAGGTAATCAGACTTCTTACTTACATGGTAGCTGGCTTGTCCCAAAGATAATGTCCGAAGAAACCCAAGCAAATACTATACAGCTTTTTAGGAACTAACTTTGGAAGTCATGCTCCATTCCATTCCATTTTACTGGTCAGAAGGGAATTCATAGGGCCAACCCAGAATCAAGGTCAGGGGACTACATGAGGATGTGCATTCCAACAGACATGGTTCAGTGAGGGCATTTTTTTTGGACTACCACACACGGTCTCGTGTGCCAGTCAGGAGATGCCAGGTTTTGTTGCAGTAACAAACCACCCTAAATACCAGTGCCTCGAAACACAAAGTCTATTTCTTGCTCATTCTGTTGACCTGGTGTAGTTGAGGGCAACGTTCCACCTTATGGTGCTCCAATCCCAACATAACGGTTCACAGGGCACTATGGCAGGGGAGAACAGAATCAGAGGGACTTGAAAGGAAATGCTAGCCAAGGAAATGCTCTGGCCCAGAAATGACGTGGGTCACTTCCAGCCAGCTGGCCTTGTCCAATCCAACCACAGGAAGTGGGGAAGTATAAACCTCCCTTGTACTTGGAAGCGAGCCAAGGCAGATATCGCTGAACATTGGAAGTCTCTCTCCCATCATCCCCTGCCCATGGGTAATTCTTGTTGGATATTTCTGGTGGGTGTCACAGCTAGGTAAGACCTCAGACAAGATTTCTCCCTTAATCATATTAATGGGTGTTTGTAAACAGCTCTTTATTCTACATGAGGAGGTCACTCAGTAAGCGATATTTGAGTTGGGTCTTCAGGACGAGTAGGAATTTGAAGGGGAGGGAAAGAGACGAGGAAAAGGACATTCCTAATGATAGAATGACATGAGCACAGGCTCAGAGACGTGGAAGAGACTGTTGCTTTCCAGGAGTCTAGCACGGTGGGCTTGTAGAGGGAGAGGAGATAGTAAGCGAGGCTGTAACTAGGATGGAAACAATAATAAATAAGTAATATTTATTGAAAACCTTTTTAAGGTGCCCGTCACAAAACACTTCACATGCTTCGCCACAGTAATGGTACTGTTCTGCTGAATCTCTTCCATTTGCACCTCCGGGGTCCCATTTCTTCTTCTCTCCTGTGTCCTTCTTCTCGCCCTGTGTCCAGGAGGTTGGCCCCAACCACTATATCACCAGGCTCCCTTGCTCTCTGGCTTCTGGTTGGATTTGTCCAATGGGGAGCCCCAATAGGAGATGGAGGGAAGAGAGTGTGGTCAGGGTATTTATTCCACTGGCTTCCTCCCTACAGGAACACCTTCGCTGGTTGCTTCCTTCACCTGCTCTCGCACGATTCCCCCTAGACAGATTCTGGCAAATGTTCCTCCACTTGCCTCTTCAGCCCTCGGGGTACTCAAAGTCCTGGTGTTACGAGACTGGGGGTACTGTATTATCTTTTGTACGGTTTCCTTACACCCCTTTTAAAATAGCTCCCTTATCAATTCCTCAAATTCTAACTAGAATTTCTTGATAGAATCTGACTGATACAGGTATGTAACTGACCAGGTGGGTATCAGTATTGCTCCCATATTATGGATTAGGAAACTGAGGTACAAAGAGTTGAGGTGACCTGCTCAAGCCATACAATGACCTAAGAGTAAAAACTCGGGCAGAGTATGGCTAGAGAGCTCCAAAGACCTTCAAAGGCCTTAAGTGCCATGTTAAACAGAGACTGTTCCTATCATCTATAGAGGGTACCAGATGCTCCTCCTTTCTTCCTTTTTTTTCATTAAATCCACACTGGGTGATACTCCTATGCCTCCTGAGAAACCAAGGTGCTTCCTTGCAGGGAAAAATGAGAGAGTTCCTCAGGTTCCGATGGCTTCATAGAGCTGTGGTGGCGCTCAGAGAGATTTTTTTTTTTTGCCATAGAAAGAGCTTTTCTGGAAATTGGGGCCGAGGGTGTGACTGAGGTCCAGCCAATCAGAGCACCACAGTCCCCCTGGTCACAGTGATTGGCTCAGGAGTGATCCAATCAAAGCCAACGGGACTATTTTCCTGAAACACTCGTAGGAGAGGCAAGCTTTCCATAAAGCATGGACATGCCAGGGGTGACGGTGTGGATATAGGACCCCCCCCCCCCCCCCCCCCCAATCAAGGAATCAGAACCAATAAATGGAGAGGAACGGAGTTCTGCGATGCCACTTCGGACTCTGCCTCCAGCCGCGTCCGAAATCCAAGTAAACCTTTGGATGATTCTCTCACACGAGACGATAAAGTCTGTGTGATAGCGTTCCCACTCCCAGGGTCACGACCTCGTCAGTTGCCATGGAAAGAGTCGTGATACAGTGGGAGAGAGCTCGGAGTGGGAAGAGGACGGGGCACTCTGCAGCAGGCAGGTGAATTTCTGTTCATCCCGCGAGACCCGATGAAAATGTTACCCATCTTCGTCCAATCCTCCAACCACGTCTCTCTCCGTAGCTGGTTGCGCCGTCCCCTCTTCTTGTGCACCCAGAAAGTTTGCGCACACCCCTGCTATATAGCACCTTATTGTGCGGTAATTGTTGGGGGGGCTGTTTCTGCCGTGAGGCAGCGAACGCTTTGCCTGAGTGTTACTCATTTTGGGATTTTGGGTCCTTGGCGAAAGGCCTGGCGTAAAGTTGATACTGGGTGTTTGTTGAGTGAATAACTGAATGAATGAGACCAAGGCAGCGGCAAAAGGGATGGGCAGGAGGAGCTGGATGGGGGCCATCTCTGCGGTGCCAACAGAAAACAATAGCAGCCTTAAATCTTGTTTTGGAATAGACAGGCTGGAGATTAATATTAATAACAAAGTGTTATTTAGATGACTTGGACCTAATCCCTGGAGCAAAATTAATAATACCTGTGATTTATTATATGCCTCGTGTGCCAGGTGTTCTGCGGACATTCAATTTAATATTAACTCCAGCTTGGCAATGGAGGTGTGCTGATCGTGTAGGGGTCCCACCGCACCCACTTTATTATGGGGAGTTGAAATCGACTCCAGGGAAATAGCAATTCCATCCTCCTCCCATGTGGCTGGTTCAGGGACGGGTAGGCCTGAGCCAAGTAAGACCAGTAGGATCAAGTTTATTGCCACGAGAAAGGGTGCTCTCTCTTGCCGGATGTGAACCCGGAAGTGTGTGGCCCTGTCTGTTCCCGGCAGCCATCTTGAGGACAAAGCCAATCCACGGAGGAGAGCAGAGCCAAGAAAATCCTGGAGGAATGGACCCAGGGCTTCCATCACTCCCAGCATGAACGTGACCTTTTTCTTGTTTTCTTTTCTTTCTTTTTTGTGAGCTCTACGCCCAACATGGGGCTCAAACCCAGGACCCAGGACCCTGAGGTCAAGAGTTCCATGCTCTACCAATTGAGCCAGCTATTGGTAGACCTATTGGCTGACCTATTTCTGGATGTCCAGTTATGGGAGTTATGTGAATCAAAGGCATACCTCTGAGTCTGGGTTGGGTTTCTGCTACTTCAGCCAATTACCCAGCGAGGGAGTCAAGACTTGGATAGTCATGTGCTTAACGTACCTCAGCTAATGGTAAGAGCTGGGATTGCTTCCAGATCCGTCTTATCCTACAGCCTTTGCTCATCCCACTGAACTGAGCCAAGAAAGGTCAAGTTACTTGGTCTCGGTTCGGATTCATCCGTTTACCTTTTGATATGGTTTCCCTAATACAGGCAGTTTCTACTGCCTAGAATATTCTATGCATCCTCTCTTTGCCTAGAAAAGTACAACATATCTTTCAGGCCTCAGCTTAAGTTAATGTCACTTCCTGACCTTCTCCCCATTCCAACCCTGGAGATTAACTTAGATCCCTTGGCCATTAATTCTCATGGTGGTTTGTATTTTTTTTTCACACTTTTTTTTTTTTTTTACATTTATTTATTTTGAGAGAGAGAGAGAGAGAGCACGCAAGCAAGTGGGTGAGGGGCAGAGAGAGGAGAGAGAGAGAGAGAGAGAGAGAGAGAGAGAGATTGAGAGAGAGAATCCCAAGCAGGCTCTACGCTCGATCTCATGAAAGGAGACATCATGACCTGAGCTGAAATCAAGAGCTGCATGCTTGGGGCGCCTGGGTGGCGCAGTCGGTTAAGCGTCCGACTTCAGCCAGGTCACGATCTCGCGGTCCGTGAGTTCGAGCCCCGCGTCAGTCTCTGGGCTGATGGCTCGGAGCCTGGAGCCTGTTTCCGATTCTGTGTCTCCCTCTCTCTCTCTGCCCCTCCCCCATTCATGCTCTGTCTCTCTCTCTCTCTCTCTCTCTCTCTCTCTCTCTCCCAAAAATAAATAAAAAACGTTGGAAAAAAAAAATTAAAAAAAAAAAAAAGAGCTGGATGCTTAACCGGCTGAGCCACCCAGGCACCCCTTTCTTCCACGCTCTTATCACAAGTATAACTGATTTATTATTGTATAATACTTTTAAAATAGCTTGTCTATTTCATAAGGGCACATAGGTATCTGTTTTCACCTTACCGAATCCTCAGAACAGTGGATGTCACTTAGTGGGTGGCAATAAATATTTGATGAGAGAAGGAATGAAAGCTCTTGCTTTCTGTGGTCAGGAGTTCTATTGGTAATTCTCCAAGTGTGGTCCCAGGACCTGCCAGCATTAGCATCACCTGGGAACTTGTTAGAAATGTCAATCATTAGGCCTCTTCCAGACCTACTGAGTTAGAATCTCGGAGAGTGGGACTGGGATGGCAATCTGTGTTTAACAAGCCCTTCAGGCCATTCAGGTTCTTGCAGGAGTTCGAAAGACACTGGGTTATACAGATTTGCTCTAGTCTATGCAGTGGGCACACATTAGGGCTTAGCCTCTGTGGATTGGGGTCCTTCCTTCCTTCCTTCCTTCCTTTCTTCCTTTCTTTCTTTCCTTCTTTCTTTCTTTCTTTCTTCTCTCTCTCTTTCTTTCCCGAGGGAGAGTGAGTGAGCAGGGAAAGGGCAGAAAGAGGGACAGAGGATCCGAAGCAGGCTCGGTGCTGACAGCAAAGAGCCTGATGTGGGGCTCGAACCCACAAACTGTGAGATCATGACCTGAGCTGAAGTCAGAGGCTTAACTGAGCCACCCAGGCGCCTCTCCTCCTGTTTCCTAAAATCAGCACTTTCACAAGGAAAGCGCATTGGAGGATAGGAACAGGAACTCATCACATTCTATGCCCTCTCAGAACCTCTGCAGTTGCTGCTAACTTCAGCTTAAAAAAATTTTTTTTTTTCTCTAAATTTCATTTTTTTTTTCATTTTTTTTTTTAACGTTTATTTATTTTTGAGACAGAGAGAGACAGAGCATGAACGGGGGAGGGGCAGAGAGAGAGGGAGACACAGAATCGGTAGCAGGCTCCAGGCTCTGAGCCATCAGCCCAGAGCCCGACGTGGGGCTCGAACTCACAGACCGAGAGATCGTGACCTGAGCTGAAGTCGGACGCTTAACCGACTGCGCCACCCAGGCGCCCCATCTCTAAATTTCATTTTTAAGTAATCTCTACACCCCACATGGGGCTTGAACTCACAACCCCAAGATCAAGAGTAGCATCTCTACCAACTTAGCAGGCTTAAAGGTTTTATTTTTTTTAAAGTCATCTCCACACTCCGTGAGGCTCAAAGTCGTAACCCCAGGATCAAGAGTCTTCCAGCATGCTCCCACTGACTGAGCCAGCCAGGCCCCCTACTGCTCCTTCAGCTTTGATCACGCTTTCCACTATTACCCGACTTTATTCTTCAGGTGTCAGTCTACATTTTCATCCCCTCCCTTCCTTGCTATCTCGGCCAGCTGCGTGTTTGTTGGGTTCCTAACATTCACAGCACTCCTTTCTTGCAGTTAGTTTATTCATTTGCCCTTCCCTTGTTTCTCTGCCTCCGCCAGCGCCGGGACGACAGCAGCCGTGCTGACTGCACTAGTCCTAGCGCCTGGGTCCTTAGCAGGGCTGGCTAACGTGTGCGTGGACTAAATGACTGTAAGCTCCACGGAGGGCAGAGGCGGCGGGCTCCCGGCCGGGGAGCCAGGCGCGAAGACGCTCCCTAAAGCTCTGCGGAATGAATGGGCCAACGAAGCGAAAGGGAAACCGCCCCTTTACTAAGATGGCAGGCTCGGGCCCTTTACCAACATGGCCGGCGGCCCGCGTGGATGGGCGGCGAGCGCCGGGCGGGGACGGGCGGGGGCGGGGCCAGGCGGGAGCCGTCAGGTGCGGCCCCGCCCCGCGCCCCCCCACCCTCTCCCCGCTCGATTCCGGATTGGTCCGGTTCCAGCGCCGCAGCCCGGCGGCCGCGCCGTGGGGCCGCGCCGGGCGCTCGCCACTTCCGGCGCGTTGGGGCTGTTGGTCGGGGGCGGCCGCGCGGCGCGAGCGGGCGGCTCCGGGGCGGGCGCGCGCGCAGGGATGCTCCGGGGGGCGGCGGCGGCGGCGGCCGTGTGGGCTGAGGCGGCGAGGACAGCGCGGGCCCCCGGGCCTCTACCCTGAGCCGGCCGCCGGGGCTGCGCCGCCGAGGCCCCTTCAGCCTCCGCCCCTTCAGCCTCGGGGCCCGGCCCGCAGCCGCTTCTGAACGCGGAGGCCGGGAGCCCCTGCCTGGGCCCGGAGCCTCCCCTCGGGGGTCGGGCCCGGGCGGGGGGCCCCGAGCCGCTGCCCTCCTCGCCGGCCTCCGAGCCCCATTTCCTGCTTTTTCAGTTTCCTTGGGGAGGGGCGGGTGGGTCTAGATGAATTTGTTCCGGGGGTCCCCGGCGAGGCGGGCCGGGGGGCCGAGCTCTTTTTAGAGGGTCCCCGCGGGGCCCGGGTGGGGCAGCGGTTGTCTTTGCATGGGCGGGGGACTTCCCGAACCTGCCGGGACCATGACCTGAACTGTGCGAGCGGGACGTGTCCGAAGCTCGAGAGCCAGCTCACCTGAGCCGCCCCTCCCCCGGCCAGCATGGTAAGTGGGGTCCGAGCCCCTTCCCGCCCCGGTGCCCGGCCCGAGGGGTGGGAGCGGGCCCCGGGACTGCTGAGCCATCGCTTCTCCTCGGGGCGGGGAGAGGCGCGTGCCGAGCCCAGCAGTGACACATGCGTGCAGGCTTTGCAGCCCCGGCTCGGCGCTCCCATCCCCCCCCCTCCCTTCCCCTCCCCCCCCCCCCCCCCCCCCCCCGGGATGTCTCAGGACTGGGAGGGACCTGGAAACGCAGCCGGCACTCCCCTTGCATCTGGCGTTTGCCTCTCTCACAATGTGGCATGTTTGACGGGGGCTCTCCTGTATTTATTGAGGGCTTACTATGTGCTGAGCGACTGACCTGTGTTATTTAATGAGCACACCAGCTCTCTCCTGAAGTGGGGAGACTGAGGCACAGAGCAACTAATAACCCAGCTCAAGGTCACTCTTACGTGACCGTGGCGCGATTTGAACCTAGGCACTTTGACTTCAGAGCTTGTGTTAGGTAGAACACACAGAGCTGGATTTGGGGGCTTGCTGTCGGCGTATAAACGAGGAAACGGGTTGCGATTTGCAGAGGTCACTGATCTGGATAACAGCAAAGTCGGGAACAGGGGTGCTCTTTTGACACCCGGTCTGTTGTTCTTTCTGCTTCGTGCTCTGGCCTTTTCCCTGGTAGTGCTTGGAAAACTATTCATCCTTCCACATCCAGCTCAGAAGCCACCTCTTCTGAAGATACTTGCCACGTTTTTCAGACCCATAGACACTCTCAGTATTCCCTTAGATTTATGTACTCCCGTCTATTTATTAAGCCTTTTGTCTTTTTTGTTGTAATTGTTTCTGAGCCTTATCTCTCTATGGCAGTAGATTCAGTTCTCTCAAAGATGAAATTGAACCTTTATCTGCCCCAACTCCTGGTACATAGTAAGCCCTTGGGGGAGCGGTTGACTGCTCAGCCTGTGTCTTGTGCGCTTCCAGAGAAGGAAGTGTTCTTCACGCTGCCCAGTTTACCCCTGTTGGGGATTTCGTGGAGAAAGGGACCCGGTGACATCTGTGATCTAGACGTTCAGGCCAGTGGGATTTTTAAAACACTCAAGGAGCCTGTGGGTGTTGTGTTAGGTTCTGGGCATAGAGGGACAACCTCAGGCATAGGCCTTGTCTTCGTGGGGCTTAGGCCATTAATGGTGAGCAGCACTGTGTGGTAGGTCCTGTGTCATGGAGTGGCAGACCAGTTAAGCTCTCTGAGTCCCAGTTTCATCTGTAAAATGTGGAGTTACGAACGCCCTAATGAATAATCCAAAGATTTAGTGAGTGATGAAAATAATACTCGGTATTTCTTCCTTCAGTTGTTCTTTCAAATTAATTTTCTTGTTTTTCTTTTTTAGATTGTAAAATACACAGAACATAAAATGTACCATTTTAATGATTTAAAAAAATTTTTTTTTCTTAACGTTTATTTATTTTGGAGAGAGAGACAGCCCGACAGAGCAGGGGAGGGGCGGAGAGAGAGAGGGAGACACAGAATCGGAAGCAGGTTCCAGGCTCCGAGCTGACAGCACAGAGCCTGATGCGGGGCTTGAACCCACAAACTGTGAGATCCTGACCTGAGCCAAAGTCGGATGCTCAACGGACTGAGTCACCCAGGTGCTCCCCATTTTAATGATTTTTAAGCGTACAGGTCAGCAGCATTAAGCACACTTGACCCTTGAGCAACCTGGGGGTCATGGGCACTGACCTCCATGCAGTGGAGAATCGTGTATAACTTTGGACTCCCCCGAAACTTTACTATTAGTCTCCCCGGAAGCCTTACTGATAACATTAACAGTTGATGAACGTTTATTTTGTATGTTATGTGTATTATATACTGTATTTTTTTTTTAACAATTATTTATTATTGAGAGAGAGCGAGATAGAGCATGAGCAGGGGAGGGGCAGAGAAAGGAGACACAGAATCCGAAGGAGGCTCCAGGCTCTGAGCTGTCAGCACAGAGCCTGACACAGGGCTCGAACTCACAAACCGGGAGACCATGACCTGAGCCAAAGTCGGACGCTTAACCGACTGAGCTACCCAGGTGCCCCTATATACTGTATTCTTAACAAGAAAGTAAGCTAGAGAAAAAAGTCAATCAGAAAATCATAAGAGGAAATACGTTCAAAACCACGTTGTTCAAGGGTCACTGTACATTCCCATGGTTGTGCTTTCATCCCCAGAACTTTTTTCATCTCACAAAACTGAAACTGCATCCATTAGGCAATAACTTCATTCCTTTCTCCCCCATCCCCTGGTGACCACTATTCTATTTTCTCTCTCTGTGAATTTGACTCTGTATCTCATATAAGTGGAACCATACAGTATTGGGTCTTTTCGTGACTGCTTGTTTCACTGACTATCATGTCCTGGAGGTTCAGCCATGTTGTGGCATGTGTCAGAAATTCCTTCATTTTAACACTGAGTAATCTTCTATTGTGGGTGTAAACTCACATAAAACTCCTATAAGCTCATATTTTGTGCGTCCAGTCATCTGTTGATGGACACCTGGGTTAACTTGCACCTTTTGACTTGTGAGTAATGCTGCCGTGCATAGGGGTGTCCCAATCTTTCAGTGGATTTTAAGTCCCCACTATACGGCAGGCTCTAGGGAATGTCAGATGAAAAAGCAGATAAGCTCCTCCCCTCGGGGAGTTTGCAAAGAATGTTGCTTTAGGACCCCGGGCAGACTTTTATTGGTTATTGACTAAGCTAGCCCAGCACCCTTGCATTCAGATTTCATTAATAGGCAGGCAGAGCATCCTGAAAATGGGCACCTGGGAGCAATTATTGTAAAGTAGTTGACTTCATGTTTACCTTGTATGTCTTTTTCTGGGGGGGGGGGGTAAGTTTCAAGTGAAGGTTTTTGTAACCTAGACCTCACATACTTAAGCACCCAGGGGGTGGCCACAATGGATGTGACGAGAAAAGGATCTTTTTTTTAAAATTAAAAAAAAAAAATTTTTTTTTAAACGACTTTATTTTGAGAGAGAGTGTGCAAGCAGGGAGGGGCAGAGGGAGGGAGGGAGGGGAGGGAGAGGGAGTGAGAGAGAGAGAGAGAGAGAAAGAGAGAGAAAATCCCAAGCAGTCTCTGTGCCTTCACAGAGCCCAACTTGGGGCTTGAACTCATGAACCACGAGATCATGACCTGAGCCAAAATCAAGAGTCAGAGGCTTAACCAGTTGAGCCACCCAGGCGCCCCGAGACTAGGACCTTCTAATCACAACATTTTTTCAGTTCTGACGCCAGGGGTTCATATCCTGTAGGTATCCCAGGGTCGGGTGTGGACGGGGCAGGCCTTGTCCTCAGAATGCAAGGAAGTTGTTGCCAGGTGTGTATTTTACAGGAGGAGGAGCTTTTCCCTGGGATCACAGCTCTTTCTTTATTCCGGGAACTTTTTCCTCACTCTTAACATTTTTACTTTTAATTAAGGGCATTAGTTGACACGTTTGAGCCTTTTTAATGTCTTCTTTGTAAAACTTCAATTCTGATGAGATGAAAATGGTGTAATAGGAGAAAACCACCATTTGTTGTGTGTCTGCTATAAGCTAGCTGTTTCTCATTTGTTCATTTTTCTTGTGGTCAGTCATTCAGTATCTGTATCTGGTCTGGTTTACTGGAGCAGCCCTGCGAGGTCACATTGTTACGAGGGGGGGAAATGACACCTGATGGAGGTACCTGGGTGGAGCTGGCATTTGGACCAGGGCGCTCTACTCCAGAGCCTGTGCTTTTGGTAGTTCAGATCTTTCTCGATTTCCAGTGGGGTTGTGTCCTGATAAACTCCACGTAAGTTGAATATATTGTAAGTCAAAATGCATTTACTATCGAACATCACAGCTTAGCCTAGCCTACCTTAAACGTGTTCAGAATACGTAAGTTAGCCTACAGTTGCACAAAATCACCTAACACAAAGCCTGTCTTACAACAGAGTGTTGAATATCTCACGTCATTTGCTGAATATCGTACTGAAAAGAATAGAATGGTTGTGGGTGTATCAGTGGTTGACCCCGCTGATCGTGTGGCTGACTGGGAACAGCGGCTGACTGCCACCGCCCAGCGTTAGGAGAGAATTTCGTACTGCGTGTCACTAGCCTGGGAAAAGATCCAAAGTCAGAATTTGAAGTATGGTTTCTACTGACCGCGCATCGCTTTTGCGTCCTCCTGAAGTCGGACCATTGTAAGTCGGGGACTGTCTGCGCCTTGTGCTGCTGCACGTGGAAGATCATGGAACAGGATGGGGGCTGTCACCCGACTACATTTTGTTGGGTTCTGAGGTAGATAGTGATGGGGGCCGGGAAGTATGGATATTTCCTTTAAACCCTCCCTCTAGGAGGTATCTTGACCTGCAGATTTAGAGCCAGTTAAAAAACAAGATTCGTAGTTGCAGTACAGAATCACTAG
This sequence comes from Panthera leo, assembly GCF_018350215.1. NCBI lineage: Eukaryota > Metazoa > Chordata > Mammalia > Carnivora > Felidae > Panthera > Panthera leo. The sequence continues at coordinate 19,005,752 of NC_056694.1, forward strand.
AACAGCTGTACTGTAACTACATTTGATTAATTCATTGGTGTGTTGTTGTTGTTGAATTTCGGCGAGTTCTGAAGTGATGTAATATCTTGAGGTTCCCACTCCTCTGAAGAGTGGTTACTTCATATTGAATGAGCTGTTGGTTATTGTGGAAGTTTTGTGCAAAATCAAGTTCTTGCTTAAGTTAGTGTTTTTCTAGTTGCTTAGAAAAGTGCTTTGGTTACAAGGACTTCTTATGTTTTTGAATGTTGCCTTCTGTGAGTGGTCCCGAAGACGGAGGCAAAATCACACCTTCCGTTTGGCCACTCAAATGGTGTGTCATCCCCTTGTTCGTTAATGGTGTCACGTGGCGCACCGAGCCCTGGGAGGTATGAAGAGCCGTGACGTTGCAGACAGATGCCAGGGAAAGGTTCAGAAGTGCTCAGGCTCTGTCGTCCGCAACGCGGCTAGAGCTGGGCTGGGAAGCAGGTTAACTAGCCAAGAAATGACATTGCTCAAATGATGGAATTACTTTACTGGTAAAAACACAAACTCTGTAATGCATAGAGAAGTAATTCTCTACGGTGAGCGAGAGCTTTTTAGTGCCTCAGTTCATTCATAAAATAATTTATTGATTTCCCATGTCAAGCGTACAATCCTAGGTACTGTGGATATAAGAATATAATAGTTAATACTTACAGGGCTTAGCATACACCACATATTTTACATATGTTCACTCATTTACTTTTCTAAGCAATGCCAGGAGGTAGAGGCTATTTTTATTTCTCATTTTATGGATTAAAACATCCAAAGCCCTGAGAGGTTAGGCACCTTCCCAAGGTCACATTGTGACTGAGTGGTGGAACCGGGATTCAAAGCCAGGCAGTCTGGCTCCAGAGTCAGAGCAGAGTCAGAGCTCGAAACTGTTACACTTTGACCCCAAGAGGGTTAGTATTGCCCTGTCCTCTAGGAGCCAGTTTAGTGAGGCAGATGGGACTGTCTCCCGGTGATTACAAGAGACTGTGATAAGGGTGATAGAAGAAGAATGCATTGGTGCAAAAGGCAGCATATCTGAGGGAGACTCACAGGAGAGGGGCCAGGGAGGGTTTCCCAGGAAGCGTATTGGAATCTTGAAGGGTTAGGAAAAGTTGTCTGCAGATAGTTACAAAGATCAGATAGGTATCCCTAAAGATAACCAAAAACAGGTGTCAAGGGAAAGTGAAGGAAGGAATTAAGGTAACATTTGTTGAGTGCCTACGACTTTGTAGGGCTTTAGGTACTTGTAGGACACAAACATGTTATTTCTTCTCATTGTAAATACCTTTACCTCTGCTGCCCAGGCCGGCTTCTGCCCTGTTTCTTTGCTCCCCTTTGCAATAGAACTCTGGGGAAGAGTGCTCTCTAATTCCTCACCTTCCATTCTGTCTGCCTCGCACATCAAGGCGCATCAAGGTTCTTCTGTCCACTGGTGCTACAGCTGAGATGATTAGTTCCCAAGCCCTCTCCACGGCTCCCACGCCTTCACATCCCGCTTGCTTGCTTTTTGTGGCATTTACCTTAAAATTTTATTTATTTATTTATTTATTTTTTTTGAGAGAGAGTATGCAGGCAGGGGAGGCAGAGAGAGAGAGAGAGAGAGAGAGAGAGAGAGAGAGAGAAAGGGAAGGAGGGAGGGAGGGGGAGAGAGAGAGAGAGAGAGAGAGAGAATATATATCCCAAGCAGGCTTTGCTCCATCTCATGAACTGTGAAATCATGACTTGAGCCAAAATCAAGTCAGACACCCAACCCACTGAGCCACCCAGGCGCCCCCCCCCCCCTTTGAAGTGAGCTTTATGCGCAATGTGGGGCTTGAACTCATGACACTGAGATCAAGAGTCGAGTGCTCTAGGGACTGAACCAGCAAGGCCCTGTGTAACATTGACTATTTGAAAACATTTTATATACTTGATGTTATTTATGAGGTCTATTTCTTGTTATCTCCTTCTGCTAAAATGTTAACTCTATAGAGCTGGGGATCTTCACTTTGTTCACTGATGAATGGCAAGAATCTGGAACAATTTCTGGCAGAGTAGACAGTTACATTGTAGGAATGCTGTGGATGTGTTGCGTGTTCAAAGGGCCGTTAGAGAGCTGGAGTAAGCTAGGTTCCCCGTGCCCGATAGAACTTGCCGAGAGAGGATATTTCAGAAGAGAAGGGTGTAGCTAATGTTCAAACCATTGAATAGACTGGTTTGGCCATGGTGGTTTGTGTTATGTAATAGCTGGAGAGAAAGCCATAAAGGTGGTTTATGACCAGGTTATGGAGGGCCTTCCGTAGGGAGTTTGGTTTTGTTGGCTGGTTTTTCCTTAAAGGAAAACCATCTGCCGCGTACAGGTTAGATTGGTGTGGGAAACCAGACATGACACCTTGCCTGTATGGCCGTGCCAAAGGTCGGTTTTTAGGTGTGGAATTAGAGTGAGGAAGACTTGAGCGAGAGAGTTGTCATTTTTTAAAAAGTGGGTTCCAGAGTTAAGGGATAAAGAAAAGGGAAAAAAACTCAAGCTGACTTTGGGAAACTGGTGTTTGGGAATAGTGGAGGTTTTAATTAATTGGTGATTTGGATTTGGTGGAATGGAGGAGGTGACAGGTAAAGAAACGGACAGGAAGATGACAGGAGAGGGGCCCCATGCAGATAAAATAAGGGGTTTGCTCTGGAAGGAGGTGGGCATTTGCCACGTTGAGATGCAGGTGATTGGCATCGGGCAGGACAAAGGTCTTGACGGTTGACGAAGCGGAATCGTTGACATACGTGTCCAAGTCAAGGAAGATGTGACAGCATGGGCTTGGGTGAAAAGGGAGGGGGCTCCTGAGCTTGTAGCTGCTGTCCTCCCGCACCTTTTGTGACCCATCGCGGACTGACTTTGTGTCTTCACCACTTTTCGAGATCACCTGTAACTTGTGGGTGCTGACACCAGTATAAGCGGCCTCTTTTCAGTCCTTGTGCCTTTCTGACCTGCCTTTGGCAACCCCTGGACTTCTTTTTCGTTTCTGAAACACTTTTTTTCCCTTGCCCCCCATGATATTACTGTCCTGGTTCAGTCTTCCTTGGTCTTCTCATGGCTTCCGCTAGGACCTGGGTGCCAGTGAGGACTCAGCCTCACTCTCCAGCCGTTGGTCTCCACCTGAGTGTCCTGGAGGCACTCGAAGCCTGTCTGAGCCAAGTCCACCGTCTTTATCTCAGGTTAGCGCCTCCTCCCACCTGCCCTGCGTCTGTTTATGACCTTATTTGCTGTACACTTAAGGGGGAAACCTGAGTCATCTTTAACTTCCTCTTTACCTTATGCCTCTAGACTTGGGGATGCTCTGCTGACCTGTGTTCTGACCCCCGCCCTTCCCTCCATTCCCTCCACTTCGGTCAGGGTTGTCTCTTGCTTTCAGTCTTGGTGTCTCGACGGCTTCCAGGTTCTCCCTCTGCCATTCCATCTTTTGTATTCCTGCCAGAGCCACCTCTTGGAGCTCGGATGGAAGTGTGCCATTCGACCCCAAATCATTCAGAGCAGAGACCCAAGCTTTCCACAGAGCGGCGGGAAGCACTTGGGCCCTGGATTTTCACAGTTTCACTTTTAGTCCTCTCAGTACGGATGAAGATGATGTATTAAATGCTTACAGTGATGTATTTGGAATATCTTTTAAAGACTTGCCAAATTATACATGTTCCCTAGCCACAGCAAACCACCTGTCGTTCCCAGAACACTGAGTACTCTTCATACTTCTGTCTTTGCTCGGTGCTGTTCCCTCTGCTCTAATGTCCTTTTCTTCATTTTTGCAGGTGACACCTTCCCCACCATTTCAAGGTCACCATAAACACTTTTCTAAGGCTTTTCAGCTAGTAGTTTAGCATTTATCATCTTTGAATACAGTTATGTTTTTTCTTTTGACTTTTATTATTTTGATATATTGTTTTTTATTATATAGGAATTACAGGACTACATGCTTCTAGTGTCAATTCAGAAGCGTGAGGAGCACAGTGTGAGATCTTCGACTCGTTTTCTTTTAGTCCCACTCCAAGTCTGCGGGTGGGGAGGATTAGATCTTTGTCTTTAAGAGTCTGTGTCAGGGTGAGTCTTAGGCCTCTTTGCATTTCCAGCCTCTTTGCATTTCCAGCATCTGTAAGCATTCTGTAGATACTGAGGCAGTCAAAAGAGTCAGGTGTTAAAAATTCAAGAAGGTCAAGGAGGCCTTAGACTGTAGTAAATGACAGTGGCAGTTTTTGGAGAGTGTGGTAAGATTGTAAGAGTATGAATGTAGTAGGCACCCTGTTTTTCCAAAACCTACACGCTCACAAACAGGCGCCCTGTTTTTCCAAAGCCAGCACACTCGCATGACAGCATTTTCCCCCTAGACGCGTAGAGGTGGGGAACAGCGAGCCGGGGAAGTTGTTAGAAATGCTGTGTAGATGGTGTGCTTAGGGGGAGGCTCCGGCCACCAATTGCTGCTGGAAGAACTGTTGGGGCGCAGTGGGGATGGGGTGTGGTGAGGGAGGGGTTGTGGATACTGAGGAAACTCACGGCGCAGAGGGAAGTGAGGGAGGTGGCAGGAGGCTGATGGGAAAGGAAGGAAGCTGGGGGTCAGAGGGAGCAGAAGGTCTGTGTGTGTTTCATAATTACACTCCACAGCAGCCATTGTCGATGGGCCCTCACGTTCACTGCGTACGGTACCTCCTTTAATTTAATGACAGCGCTGCAAGGTGGGTCTCCTCTGTTCTCATCGCACAGTTGGGAAGATGAGGACACTGAGGGTCAGGGAGGATAATGTAAGTACCTCGTTCAAAATTACACAGCAGGTTGATAGAAATGCGATTCAGACCCAAGGTTCTAACTCCACAGCCCGTGTTTTTTGTTTTTGTTTTTTTTTTTTTTTTTTTTTTTTGACATCACTAGGTTGTTTCTTCTTCCCCTTCCTCCTCCTCCTCCTCCCTCCTCCTCCCCCCTCCCCCTCCCCCCCCCCCCTCCCCTCCCCCTCCCCCCCTCCCCTCCCCCTCCCCCCCTCCCCTGCCTCCCTCCTCCCTCCTCCCCCCTCCTCCCTCCCTCCTCCCCCCTCCCCCTCCCTCCCTCCTCCCCCCTCCTCCTCCTCCTCCTCCTCCTCCTCCTCCTCCTCCTCCTCCTCTTCCTCCTCCTCCTCCTCCTCCTCCTCCACTAGGTTTCTTCTTAAGCCAGTGCACATTTACAGAGACATATTTACTCGAAATGTAGTCCAGCTGGGTGTATTGTCCCAGGAAAAACAGTGCATCTAGTCATCTAACCTTAAAACTTGTAAAGTAATAGGGCAAGATGGTCAAAACTTTGCTCATAACTGAGGAGAAACTAGGTATCTGCATGTCCTCTACTGTGATAGACTAGAGAAAGCATGACTCTTGAGGGCACAGTGGTAGCTGGATCCCATCACAGCACATCAGCAGAAAGGACAGTGGCTTGATTTCTTTATGCAGGTCAGTTGACCTAAGTCCATTAGGTTTAGCTTATGTGGGAGCTCATTTACATTAGAGTAGCCTGTTTACATAAGGGTTATCATGAAAAAGATCTCTGGTCTCAGACTCCCTGAAGAGGTAAAGGTATTTTATTAGCTAAATGCAGCTGGGGAAACAAAAAAAAAATCACTGGTTTCTAAATTGGTTAGTAATTAAGTAGACCTGGGAAGATCGTTCCATCTCTCTATTTAAAAAAGAGTAACCAGGGCGCCTGGGTGGCTCGGTCGGTTAAGCGTCCGACTTCGGCTCAGGTCATGATCTCACGGTCTGTGAGTTCGAGCCCTGTGTCGGGCTCTGTGCTGACAGCTCAGAGCCTGGAAGCTGCTTTAGATTCTGTGTCTCCCTGTCTCTGACCCTCCCCCGTTCATGCTCAGTCTCTCTCTGTCTCAAAAATAAATAAACGTAAAAAAAAAAAATAAAAAAGAGTAACAACTGGATAGTTTTTTATAAGAATGACATGTGCTTTTTAAAAATCAGGCGTTACAGGTGCAAAGAATATGGCAAAAGAAATCACCCCTAATCCTACTACCCTAAAGTATAATTAGCATCATATAAATATCAGTATGTCTTTGTAGATATGTGTTATCTGGATAGGCGAGATGGAATCCTAAAGTTCTTTCATTTCAAAAGTGATCATGCTGATTTGGGGGATCATTTTTTTTTTTTTTTTTAATTTTTTAACGTTTATTTTTGAGAGAGAGAAGAGACAGAACGTGAGCAGGGGAGGGGCAGAGAGAGGGGGAGACACAGAATCCGAAGCAGGCTCCAGGCTCTGAGCTGTCAGCACAGAGCCTGACGTGGGGCTCGAACTCATGAACTGCGAGATCATGACCTGAGCTGAAGTCGGATGCTTAACCGACTGAGCCACACAGGCACCCCTGAAGAATCATGTTAGTTTTAAAATAAAAGAAAAATCAATTAATTGTTGCATTTTTTTTTTTAAAGCTTTACTTTCTGGAGTAATTAAATACAGAAATTTGCAAAAGGAGGTCCACAAGTTCCCAGTGGTGACATCTTCCATAGCTGTGTGCAATAGCAAAACCAGGAAGTTGACGTTGGTGCCTGTCAGTTACCGACTGGACTGGAGACCTTAGTTTTCACCTGTTTTTAACCTGCACTCACTTGTGTGTATGGTTCCGTGCAGCTTGGTCCACGTGCTGATGGATGTAACTGCACCGCAGTCAAGGTCCAGAGCTGCCCCAGCACCACAGAACTCCTCAAGCCTAGTACTCTCTGTGTCCTGCCCCCACCCCCCAGCATCCACTCATCTCTCTCTCCCTCTAGCTTTGTCAGTTTGAGGACAGTGTAGGAGTGTAATCCGTGTGTGACCTTAAGAGATTGACTGTTTTCATAAGCATGGCACCCTTGAGGGGTCACTTGCATTTCATAGCAAATAAAGAAAGCAATGAAACTGAACAAGGACTTGTCAGATTTCAAGTAAATCTTTGCTTCAGTAATTACTAGCTTTTGATAAATCCGTGGAGGTTAAGAGAAAAGATTATGAAAGACTTCAACAAGATGGAGTCATTTTTATTTTATCTACTAATTTTATTTTATTTTTAAATAAGCTACAGCCCAACGTGGGGCTTGAACTCAACAACCCCAAGATTAAGAGTCCCATGCTTCATTGACTGAGCCAGCCAGGCATCCCAAGAAGATGGCCTCAATTTTTTTTAACGTTTATTTTATTTGTTTAGAAAGAGCGAGAAAGAGTGTGAGCAGGGGAAGAGGCAGAGAGAGGGAGAGAATCTCAAGTAGGCTCTCTGTGCTGTCAGTGCAGAGCCCAGTGAGGGGTTCAATCTCACAAATCGTGAGATCATGACCTGAGTGGAAATGAAGAGTCAGATGCTTAATTGAACCACCCAGGTGCCCCCATTTTTTTAATGTTTATTTTGAGAGAGTGTGCACACTCACGCATGAGCAGGGGAGGGGCAGATAGAGGGTGAGAGAGAATCCATCCCAAGTAGGCTTCATGCTTGGTGCAGAGCCAGACATGGGGCTTGATCCCACGACCGCAAGATCATGACCTGAGCCAATATCAAAGTTGAACGCTTAACCGACTGAGCCACCTAGGCACCCCAAGATGGCATCATTTTTAATAAATGTATTCCATGTTTCAGTTCTAGGCAGTATCAGTGACCTTAATAATAGGAAAAATAAGAACATTTGCACTTCTTCTGTTTTCCCCTTCTCATTGTTGATTGTTGTTTTACGTTACTTTAGAGCATTTATAATTTGTTCCGTAACCATAATTTCCTCAGTATTTAGTTTTAGTTTTAGATTTTAAGGATTCATTGTTCTCCACTGGTTCTTTGAACTGTGGTCTTTTCATACCTGAAGTCTTTTTTCTTTTTAAGTTTATTTATTTAACAAATAATAGAGAAAGAGAGAGAGAGAGAGAGCGCGCGCGCGCGTGCCAGTGGGGGGAGGGGCAGAGAGAGAGGGGACAGAGGATCTGAATGCAGCAGGCTTTTTGCTGAAAGCAGTGAGCCCGATGTGGGGCTCGAACTCATGAACCGTTAAGATCATGACCTGAGCCAAAGTCAGACACTTAACCAACTGGGTCACCCAGGTGCCCCTCCATATCTCCTATCTTTAATTCATCTTCCTGTTGGCTAGATTTGATTGTCAGTTTTTAAAAAGGGTGACTTATTTGGTGAAATAATGCTTTTATACTTGAAGGATATCTTGGCTAGGTATAAAATTCTTGGTTTACACTCTTTCCTTCAGATTCTTAGATATTCTGGGATTGAGTGAGATATTCTGGGATTGGTCCTTTTAATCTGTTCAGCATTGATTAGCTGATAATTTCTTTTCATAGAGTTTTTGGTTGCTATATTCCCTAAATTATTTCATGTTTGAAAATGCCTGCCTGTTGTTCTTATCCATAAATACTCATGGGTCATACATTCTTTTCTGAAGAATTTTGTTGATACTTACCGTTTTTTTGCCATTGAATGATGTTGTGTGGACAAGTGTGTTTAGCCTAATTCATATAATGCTGTCCCTTTACCCCAGTTAGAGATAGCTTGCCTTTTTTTGCATGGTTGTTAGAAGAAATCTATGTTGCTGAAGTTCAGTCTCAATTAGGATATCTTTTAGTGTGGATTATTATTTTTTTTTTGTTATCATTTTGCCCAAGAACGTGGTATGCCTGCCTTAAGGCATAAGTTCCCTAATGTTGGCTATTTTAGATTTCTGGTGCTTGGTACTAATACTGTAGTAAACACATTGAATACATCTTTGTCCACTTTGTGAGATAGTAGGATAAATTTCTAGAAGAATTGTGGAGCAAACCGTGTATTTAAAAATTCTGGTAGATGGTGCTATTCCTACAAAATTAGGAGTTTCTACTCTCATTAATGGGATACTTCCTGTTTTCCTATCTTCTAGCCAACCATTAAAACTTTTTAATGTGAGAGGTGAAAATGGCATATCAGGAATTACATGTGGGATCCTTTCTTTGTAAGTGAAGTGGAACATCTTTTGATATTTTATTGCCATGTGCATTTTTTCCCATGTCTGCTGACCATTTTTGGTCTCCAGATCTTTGTACATTTTTCTGTTGGGTCAGCCAACAATTAAAAAGAATGTAATTTGGCTGAATTTTAGAATCGATAAAATTATGTTTGGAATGGCTTGCACATTTGGTCGATGGCTCTCATGCTGCTGATTTTTTTTTTTTTTTAAAGTTTATTTATTTTTGAGACAGAGAGAGAGCATGAACGGGGGAGGGTCAGAGAGAGAGAGGGAGACACAGAATCGGAAACAGGCTCCAGGCTCCGAGCTGTCAGCACAGAGCCTGACGCGGGGCTTGAACTCACGAACCATGAGATCATGACCTGAGCCGAAGTCGGACGCTTAACCGACCAAGCCACCCAGGTGCCCCTCATGCTGCTGATTTTAGTCAGAATAAGAGCACTAACATTTCACATATGCTAATATTGTAGACCTGACTAACATGATTGTCTTAGTGATGGGACTGTGTAATCTCATCATTTTCTAAACTTTTGTCTGATGATCCATGTGGTTAAGACAATATTCTTCCCCGCTTGGCTTCATGTTTGTCATAACATAATGTGAGAACAAGTTTAATTGTAGGAAAGCAATTCCATGGCCGGAAAGCTGCGGAGCTCACCTTGGTGAAGAGATTTTTCTGGTAATCATTTGTTAACTGGGTTTGTGAACCAGAGTGTGAATTTAGAATGCTAAAGGATACATGAAGTAATTTCATAAGGGAGTTTACCAGTCATGCTTAGGGTTTCTCTGATTTTCTACTGAGATTCCCCTAATGGCAGAGAACACCTATACCTGGTTAAAGGAAGGCACCTGTCCTGGGGCTATAGGTCACGGCCGCTCTCTGTGAATCTGAAATGTCTTGAATCTCTTGGGTTGACTTTAAACATATACTGTTTAAAAATCAATGTATGTATTCTTTCTTCCTTCCTCTCCTCTCTCCCCACCTTTCTGGCCTCCCCAGTCTTCACAAGCAAATTAAAGACCCAGGCACACACGTTATCTTTGAGGATAACACCAGGTGGCCTTCAGCTCATTTTGCCGTGGGGGCGACTGGTCTGTTTCCAGACCTTTGTGGACAGACATGCTTTGCTGAGAGGTGCTAACAAATCCCATCCTCGTGTAACTGTGAAGGAGACTTCTTACGAAGAGAAGAAACTTAAGGCTTTTAAAGACCTCGAAGAAATATCAGAAGACATTTTGAGAAAAAGAATCCCCTTTTATACCTTGATAGTGAACAGATTGAAAGTGAAAGGACTTGCGTGGACCGCTTTTATCGGCACACTCCATAGGACTCTTGACATTTAACACTTGTGGTTTTGATGATTGTCGGTGACCTTCAAAGCCTTTGATAAGTCATTTTTTTTTTTTTTTAAAGATGTGTCTTGCAGTGTCTAGAACAAGTTACCTAGCTGGCTAGTGAGTGGCCCAGCTGACCTCCTAGCTCAGTGCAGCCTGTGGGTTCTTTACCATTCAAGCGTTGTGACTAGGGCGTTATAAAAGTCTTCACTACTTTATGGAAGATAATCCGCCAAAGAAATTCAACTCACGGAATTGGTAATGCAAATGAAAAGATAAGAAGTTAAAGTTCTTAGTGAGGAAATAGAAGTTATGGATAAATTCACGAGTTGAATGTTAAGTTTGGGGTCTTGGATTCACCATGCCCTAGGTGTAGAAAGAAGGGAAAGCAGTTCATAATACTGGTGGCGTGCTAGGCCTCTGAAGATCTTGCTGATGATGTAAGGAAAGTTGAAAAGACATTTAATTTCAGGTGGGAAGTCTGTGCACGGATGTGTGTGTGCTTTGTAATACTTCACCCGAATGGAAAGTCGGGAGGTGAGTTTGGGGAGTTGCTTGTGATAGAGTTGCAAAATAATTGGGAACTCATCTGGTCTACAGTTATTGAATGTGAGGGTGGAAAAGGGTGAAGAAAAGTTCTAGAAGTTTATAACTTCTGGAAGTTTCTAACCCTGGATGAGAAATGATTACTGTCCTGGGGGATGAGTGCAAAAATAGAGCCTTGTAAGAGGTACTCCTGTACTTTGAAAATAAAATAAAAGCCCTGGCCAAATTGGAGAGTTGTAACCGGGAAGGCTTCCGGAAGGAGGTGACACTGGGGCTAGGTTTCAGAGCAGAAGGAGGAAGTCACTAGGCAAAGAATTTGGGGCTTGAGGCGCAGAAGCAGAAGGGCCATTTCGGGCAGATGGAGCCACAGCTACATGTGGAAGAGGGGTCAGTTCACAGCAAGGAAAGCTTTGAAATGTTGAAGAACAGGACGCCCGCCTGGCAGCACTGGTGATTTCTGTGAAGACTGCGACTCCAGAGGCTTTTATTTAGTTCGTGACGAAAGGAGCCCTGTGCTTTTGTACAGCCCAGGAAATTATTCACGTACATTCTGCATTCTGATTTTAGAGAAAGACAACGTAAGGGATCTATCAGGGATTTACGTATTTAATTGAAACATTGTACTTGGAAGTAATTTTAGACCCGAAGGGTTGCACAAATAGTGTGTGGGGCTCCTGTGTGCTTTTCTCCCGTGGGGATTTAGTTTTACACAGAGCTGTAGTCATCCAGCCTTCCAAGATCTGTGGCCAGTGAGTTAGGTCGGTTTCTGTAGCGTCTTCTTTCTTGTACCATTTGGTAATTGAAGTAGGTGCTGGTGCTGTCACAAAGGCTTCTCTGCCACCTTTTGATTTTGCTTAGTCAGTTGTTTTTCCCTGATGGTAAAAAGGACTTTGAACTCTGTTGTAGACTATTGTGATAAGTACAAAATAGATAAGAGCTCAGATTCAACCTCTTGGATTTTGTTTCCTTCTAAGTCTTCTTTCCTATGTACTTTTTATTTATTTATTTTTTAGAATAAAAAAAAATTTTAATGTTTACTTATTTTTGAGAGAGAGAGAGAAAGAGAGAGACAGAGAGAGACAGACTGCAAGTGGGGAAGGGGCAGAGAGAGACACAGACACAGAATCTGAAGCAGGCTCCAGGCCCTGAGCTGTCAGCACAGAGCCTGATGCGGGGCTTGACCCCACGAACTGCGAGAGCATGACCTGAGCCGAAGTCGGACGCTTAACCGACTGAGCTACCCAGGCACCCCTCCTATGTATTTTTTAAACATGGCTGAGATCACGATACTGTAAATGCACTTTTTTTCTTCTTTTTGCATGTAACGTTATAGAAGTGGTTTTCCAAATCATCAAATACTTCATAAGTATTTACAGAGGCTGTGTAATATTGCATTGCATGGATTTTTGGGCAGTTAGATTGTTCCATTTTTTTTTGCCATTGTAAATAATATGTGATTCATGTTTTTGCAAAGAGCTTTTTCTGTATTTCAGAAAATTGCCTTAGGCTAGATTCCCAGAAGGACCCAAGGGTATGAAGATTTTTTAGTAAACCTTTTATTTTTAACATAGTTTTAGATTTAGTATGTACATGTTTAAGGTACGTCATCAGATATTTTCTGGAAAGTTTATACCAGTTTATTCTTCCTACCAGCTGTAGATAAATACACTCCTTGGCATTGGGTAGGCTTAAGAAAATTGTTGCAAATTTAATAGGTTAAAAAATGGCTTCATTGTAATATATTGTTTGGGTTGGAAGGGTAGGAAAAGTTATCACCAACTTCGATTTTATTTTTGTCTGGTTTTTTTTTTTTTTTTTTGCTACCTACATCCTTCCTTATTTTTGTCTCTTTATAGGACTTATAGGTCACATTTATAGGTTTATTTAATGTTTACCTATTATTTACTTAAGCACCCTTTGTAGTTATTTTAATGTATTAGAAATGGTGCCTTAACATACTTTTTCCCCACAGCCTTAAGAGTTTTCTGTGTGTGTGTGTGTGTGTGTGTGTGTGTGTTAAAATAAACATAAAATTTACCATTGAAAAATGTACGACTCCGTGACATTAAGGTAGGTACGTTCACTGTGTGGCGCCAGCATCCTCATTCCTAGTTTGGTGTGCGTTCGAGCAGTTGTCCCGTGTACCCTAGGTGGCAATGGTATTGGAGCACATTCTTCTGAGCTCTGGCTTCCCCCTCTCATTTTTTCCTTCCCCCAGGAGGGATGTAGTTCCTGATTTGTTTATGATGGGTGCACTGGGGAGAGCCCAACACCATTGCCCACATTTCCCAGGTGTGAGGTCACGGCATCAGAACCCTCCTAGCTTTGTCCTTGGACTTCTCACCTGCTTATCCTCAAGAGAAGCTTGTCTCCCGCCGCCGTGTCCTGCCTTCCTATTGTTGCTCGGCCTGGCTGGATCAGGTCAATTCAGGATGGAAAGGAGGAGGCATTGCAGCTTTGCAAGTCATGAAGAGGATATTGGACTTTGATCGCACTCGGTTGCTTGAGACTGTAGCAAGCTATAGACCTGGGCCGGAGAAAGGAAGTGATTATGCCCCTTCGAATCCCAGCAGGCTGGAATACAATCTGGAGATTTTTGCCAAAATGAAATAAATGTTATTTAAACTGTTATGTAACATGCCACTTCTGGGGCGCCTGGGCAGCTCAGTCGGTTAAGCGTTCGACTTCAGCTCAGGTCATGGTCTCGCAGTTCGTGGGTTCAAGCCCCGTGTCAGGCTCTGTGCTGACAGCTTAGAGCCTGGAGCCTGCTTTGGATTCTGTGTCTCCCTCTCTCTCTCTGCCCCTCTCCCACTCACATGGTGTCTCTCTCTCTCTCTCTTTCAAAAATAAATAAACGTTAAAAATAAAATGCTGGTTGTGTCTGGGAATAATTCTGGATGAAGGTGGTACAGGTTTTACAAGACTTGCTCTTAAACAGTTACAGGTAGTACGAGCAGCTGCCATGGATTCTTTATGTATGAGTTGTAGTGTTACTTGGGATTTTAGATTTGCAGCACGCATAGAGTGGGCCTGTTAACTTCACACTCATTCATTGCCTGATTTCATCCCATGCAAGGTAATGCCAGCTCGCTCATCATACTTACAGCCCTAGAACTCGCTGTCCTCCTTTAAATTTTTTTTTTAACGTTTATTTTTGAGACAGAGACATAGCATGAGCAGGGGAGGGTCAGAGAGAGAGGGAGACACAGAATGTGAAGCAGGCTCCAGGCTCTGAGCTGTCAGCACAGAGCCCAACGCAGGGCTCGAACCCACGGACTGTGAGATCGTGACCTGAGCCGAAGTTGGACGCTTAACCGATGGAGCCACCCAGGCGCCCCTCGGTGTCCTCCTTTAAAGGATAGAGGAGCTGTCACTGGGAGAGGGCTCTGGTGGCCCTGCTCCAGGGCCTTCACTTGACCAGTAGCTGGTCGACTTTGGGCAAGATACTCTTCATTTTCTTCCTCTGTATGTTGAGGTTGGACTTGCTGTTCTCTGGGGTCTGTATTTCTAAGATTCTGTGGTCCTGTTTTAGGAGTTGTTGATAGTATGCTTTGTGTTGATGGTCTCGGCATCTTTTGGATTTAATTGACTAGGCATGCAGATAAAAATATCCGTCCTCCTGGGATATGTACCTGGGAAAAAGAAGCAGATGGAATTGTGACGAGAGAGCCTATTTTGGGCTGTATTACTCATTTATTTTAGACAGTTTCTTGCCGAATAACTATTCTTATCACTTGCTTTTTTGGCTGTGTAATTAAAACCTTCTACTGTAATATAAATAAATAAGCATATAACTTACATGTATTTCAGCTCCTAGCGGGATATGTTTGTTGCCCAACCAGCAGATGCAAAATTTTTAATGCCTATGCTGTATGTGTGCTAGTATAGCCCTGGCATCTGAGAGGTTGATGAGTCCCTTTTGCCTGTCATATCCTTGTCTTGCTTTCTCTTTCCTATTTGCCCAGCCCGCTGGGAGCACTGAAGAGCAAAGTTGGAGGGGTACCAATCCAACAGATGAAGTTTTTGTTTTGTTTTTTTTTTAATATTTATTTGTTTATTTTGGGGGGGTGCAGAGAGAGAATCCCAAGTAGGCCTCATACTGGTAGCACAGAGCCAGGACGTGGGGCTCGATCCCACGAACCATGAGATCACGGGCCAAAGTTAAGAGTTGGACATAGGGGCACCTGGGTGGCTCAGTCTGTTGGGCGTCCGACTTTGGCTCAGGTCATGATCTCATGGTTTGTGAGTTCGAGCCCCGCGTCAGGCTCTGTGCTGACAGCTTGGAGCTGGCAGCCTGCTTCGGATTCTGTGTCTGCCCCTCCCCTGCTCATGCTCTGGCTCTGTCTTTCAATAATGAATAAACGTTAAAAACAAAAAACAAACACAAAAAAGCAGTTGGACACTAAACCGACTGAGCCACCCTGGCACCCTCAACAGATGAAATTTTCAAAAACTTTCTATTTGGAAATAATTTCCAACGGACACAAAGATTGCAAAGACTGAGTAGTACAAAGAAATCTCTTCTACCCTTTATCCAAACTCTGCCAGTGTTAACATTTTGCCCTGTTTGCTTTATTATTTACAGTTTCTCCACGTATATATGTACACAGGTTCTTTGGCTGAACTGTTTGAGAGTAAGTTGCCTACGTCATGGCCCCTTGACCCTGTGTCGTGTATTTTCTAACGGGTATTTTCTTACGGAGCCACAGTGCAGTTAGCAACTTCAGTTAATGTAACACTGATTCAGTACTTTCATCAGATCTGCCATTGGTATTCCAGTTTTGTCCTTTGACCCAATTATGTCCTTGTAGTATTTTTCCCCACTTTGGTGCAGGATCTAGCCTTAGAATCGAGTATCGCATTTACTAGTCATGACTCGTTAATCTCCTTTAGATTTGTTTTAAGTTTTGGAAACCAGTGCCCCTGTCCATTAGTAGCTAATTGGTGGTTCTTGTTTTTCTGTATTGTCCAGTATAGTACATGGATAGGTTTTTCCCAGCATTAAAACATACTGTCCTCTCTGTACAAGATGTTTCCTCTAACTGGTCCCCAGGGGGACAGACAATGCTGCCTCGACCTTCTCACTGCCACAGTGGGACCAGTTGGGCTTTCTGGCCCAGATGCCTGGCCGTTTTCCTGCTTCTACCTCCCAGTCCTCAGCAGTAAACAGACCCCTTTTGTTCACGGGAGAGACAGAATCTGACCCAAACCCGAGAAATACTGTGCAAACCCAAAAAATACTGGAAGGTATTTTTTGCCATTGATCAGCTTGATGGTAGCTTTAGACTAAAGCAGAAAAGTACCTTTTAATGATTAGAATTACCTTTAGATGCGGCTAAACCATATGTTTTAATCAAATAATTATCTATATGATGATATTATACAAAGTTATATCTGTCGTTACTCCCAAAGGGCGAATATTTTCAAAGTTAAGCTGTAGGCAACAATGAGGAGCCCTTCTGAGGCAAACGCAGAACTTCATTAAAAAAAATTTTTTTTTAACGTTTATTCATTTCTGAGAGAGACAGAGAAAGAGAGGGAGAGAGAGAGAGGGGCAGAGAGAGGGGCAGAGAGAGGGAGACACAGAATCCGAAACAGGCTCCGGGCTCCGAGCTGTCAGCACAGAGCCCGATGCAGGGCTCGAACTCACGGACCGCGAGATCGTGACCCGAGCCGAAGTCGGACGCTCAACCGACTGAGCCGCCCAGGCGCCCCTGTACATAATTTTTGAAGTTAATCACTGCACTGCACATCTGTAGTCCCAGACAACCCCTCTTCTTAGCGTTGCCTCTACTTTCCCATCGCAGATGGGCTAAGGGACACCCGGACTCGGGCACGGATGCGGCTGAGTTGGGAGACGCGGCTTGCGGCGCGTGCCAGCTGCGTACGTGTGAGCCAGGCACTTGGCACCCCCGGCCTCAGCGCTTGCGCTTCTGAGGGCTGGACTTCAGAGGTCCAGCCGGTTTCAACAGTTTGCTTTTAGAGAAGTAAAACGAGATTTCTACTCATTAGGATGTGTTTAGGGTTTTTGTTTCTTCTTCTTCTTCTTCTTCTTCTTCTTTTTTTTTTTAAGGATAGTATCTGCCATTTGAGACACACAGAGCAGAGACAGGAAAGGAGGGAGAAGACCTGTGAATCCCTCCTGACCGGGGCTTCCTCTCCAGGCTTTCCTGCTTTCTGGCTTTTTGAGCCGAGTGACTTCAGAGGGGCCACATAGATGTCACGTTGTTGATTCCCGTCGCACATTCTTTTAAGCTGCTTATTCCGTCTCATGCTCTTACAGGCCTGAAGGCCAGAGGGCCTTCTTTCCTCATCTGTTTCCTCTTCCGTGAAGAAGAGCGTAAGGGAGAAGAAGTGTTCTCTTCAGAGTCGGAACACCCACAGTAATCCTGTTAGCTTCTGAGAAAGTTTCTAAGAGATTGAAATGTCTTCACTAATGGCATCTGTTGTAACACATCGGGTATGCCTCGCATACTTTTGAGCCTTGGTCAGAGGCTAGTGCGGAATCCTTGTTCCCAGAAACCTTTCTATACAGGCAAATAGAGTGATAGCATTGTTCTGGATATGCCACAGGGTATTTGAGTGGGACTCTGGGATGCTGGTCCTCACGTTTCTGGGTTTGGCGGCAAGGAGGCCACGAGCCCAAGTGCAGGAGGCTCATCTGATTCACCTCCTTGGAGGAACATACTGGAAAAGGTGCCAGGAAGCTTGATAAAAGCTTCTTTAGAAAAGAGTCATTTTTCCCCCCTGGTATTGATTTTGTAAAAAGATTATGCTTCGGTGGGGGGCATTTTAGAGGCAAGTAGATAAAAACATTACAGATTTTAGGTGGGGTTTGAGAAGCCTGCCATGTACGTGTCTTAAGTTAAGGACCAAGCACCATATTATCCGCTTTGGGTCTCAGTGTCTTTTTAAGATGAATGGTTAGCATTCTCCCGTTTTTTCCAGAAATGTTTATTGAACGCATGTGAGCAGTCCGAGGCCTTAAAGGGGGAATTTTAAATAGTCACGTGTATTTTAAATTCGGAAGGATTACCAGTATTCCTGAGAAACTAAAAGTGATACTGTCTCGTTGTTCCTTTTTTTCTCCTGAATTCGGACTGTAAGACATTTGAGCACCAGTCCATGCTGGATGTGGTAGAAAATACAAATGTGTTAGGCAGAGTGTCTTCCCAGGCATTTTATGTTCTGGTTACGGAGAGAGGCCCACTACCTATGAAGTATTAGCAGTGACAGATGGGGCTTTCAGCCCTTTATTCCTGGCACTATGTTCACCGTGTGCTTTACACAGATTATTTAATCCTTAGAACGATCCCATGTGTTAGGTTCTCTTATCCCCAGTTGTGCACAAGAGGAAAAAAAGTGACAGATTAAATAACTAGGCCGAGGTTGAGGTGCATTTGGGCTCAAACCTGAGGAACGCAGTCTCGGAACCCGTGCACTTGAATTGTGCCGTGCTGAACTGACCAGAGAACAGGGCCATGGGCAAAACTGTTGGTACTGATTGCAAGAGATAAAAACACGAGGTACACACAGCGAAGGGAGCCATGCTGTGAACTTTCATTTTGTAAGAAACATCATGAAGGTAGAGCTATGAATTGCAGACCCAGGAGCAGGTGCAGGATGGGAGGAGACACTTGCTGGGGAGACCATGCGTGCTCAAAATGGAGGGATGGCTTCCTGTGGTGAGTGATGGTGAGTCAGGCGTGCTTTCCTCCTTTCATCCTAGTAAACTCTGCCTTCTTCAAAACCCAAAATGCATGTTCTCTGTGAAGCCTTCCTTCTCTCCCTCAGACAGAGTTCGTTCCCTTGGGATCCGGAAGCCATTTATACATCTGTCACTACTAGATCTCGTAAACCATCCTATTCTACTTTTTTTTTTTATCATAGGCTCTTCCCTTCTCTCCCCCAGGCTACCTCCAGTCCCTTGAAGTCAGGGGGTCAGTCAGTCTTGTTCATCTTAGTCTTATCGATATTCATCTCCGGGGCTTAATGCAGAGTCAGTTACTTGGTGAGCATTGGGCTTATTTGTTTGTTGAATGAATGGCTGAGTTTCTCAGTCCAGATTCAAAGGCCCTTTAAAGCTAGATTTAGAATAATTGGGACAGAGAATCCATGTTTAGAAGAATTCATCTGGTGGTGAAGCACGGGTTGGACTGGAATTGGGAGAGCCGACATCAAGGCAACCAGGGAAGAGAAATTATAGTAATCTAGGCAGGAGGGGATCAGGGCCTATAGAAGTGATGAGGGAAAAGGTGCAAATCTGAAAGACAGTGTAAAGCAAGAACCAGGTGGCCTGGTGATCTTAGAAGATGTAAGGAAGAGTCAAAGATTTCAGATGATGTGATCCTTCCCTTTTCAAGTTTTCCTTGTAGTTAGGCGATTATGGGTGTTGGTTGACTTTGTTGTTCCTTAATAAATGAGTCAGTAGTAGGTAGGTCTCTGAACCACTGAACCGTGAGCAGTGCAATAAAAGGAACAGATAAAGTCAGAGCAGGCACAGCCGAAAGCTCCTCCGCGCTGCAGATTTTTAACTCTTTGTGGAACAGAAAACTTTATTTTAGAGAGATACATACACTCCGAGAGAGTTTTCTGAGCCAGGTTTATTTTCTCATCGTGCCTCAGGGTTTTAGTCTGCTGCTGAGGTAAGCCGAGGAAGTCTTGGGGAGGTATACACAGGCTTTTGGGATTGTAATCCTTCATGCTGTCACCCTAACAGCTCTGAAAACATAGGTGATGGTGCCCAGCAATCCAGGAGTCTCCCACTCAGACCTGACCTTCAGGCCCCCAGTTGCTCTCAGTGGTTGTGCTGATAGAGGAAAAAACACAACTTTTAAACTCACTGGCTGAAAATAACAACCTGAATGCTAAAAATAAGTATGCCATTAAGGTTTTTAAATGGTGTATGTATACTTGCAGAAAAGTGCACAAATCCTAGTGTGCATCCTGTGTGCTAACACTCAGATCGAGAAAACAGAATGTTCCCAGCATCTCAGAATCCCTCTTCCCCAGAGGTGACCACTGTTCTGATTATTTTGCTTGTTTTAAAAATTAACATACAACGAATAATGAAGAGTGTGTTTTGGCTTCTTTTTACTCAACGTTGTGTTTGTGAGATTCATCCATGTTGTTGCATGTGGCGATATTGATTCATTCTTATTGTCTTATAATATTTTCCTGCTGAATGAACCACAATGTATCCATTCCACTGGTGATGCTTATTTGGGTTCTTTTGGCTTTTTTGGATATTATGAATAATGGTGCTGTGAACATTTGTGTACAGTTTTTTTGATACACGTGTACCAATTTCTGTTTGAGTTCTCAAGGAGTAGAATTGCAGGGTCATAAAGGATGCATGTGTTCAGCTGCCAAGGGTTTTCTCTCTTAAAAAAGTATTTTAAATTCCAGTGTTAGTATACGGGGTTACATTCGTTTCAGGCGCACAATAGAGTGATTCGGCACTTCCGTGCGTCACCCGGTGCTCATCGTGACAGGTGCCCCCCTTCATCTCCGTCGCCTGTGTCACCCAACTCCTCACGCACCTCCCTTCTGGTAATCAGGAGTTTGTTCTGTATAATTAAGAGTCTTGTTTCTTGGTTCTCTCTTTTTTTCCTTTGCTCATTTTTGTTTGTTTCTTAACTTCCACATAGGAGTGAAATCATGTATTTTTCTCTGACTGACATATTTCGCTTGGCATCCTACTCTCTGGCTCCATCCATGTCATTGCAAATGGCAAGATTTCTTTCTTTTTTGCGGCTGAGTAATATTCCATACTCCTCCATACCGTTTTCCACAGTGGTTACGCCAGTTTGCATTCCCACCAACAGTTCATGAGAGCTCCTTTTTCGCCACATCCTCGCCAACATCCGCTGGTGCCTGAGTTGTTAATGTGAGCCATTCTGACAGGTGTGAGGTGGTATCTCATCGTGGTTTTGATTTGTGTTTCCCTGATGACGAGTGACGGTGAGCGGCTTTTCATGTGTCTGCCAGCCATCTCTGGCTTCTTGGGAGAAATGTCTGTTCATGTCTTCTGGCCATTATTTGATTGGATTGTTTGTTTTTTGGGTGTTGAGTTGTATCAGCTCTTTATATATTTTGGATGCTAACCCTTTATCGGACATGTCACCTGCAAATTATCTTCTTCTGTTCGCCGTTCAACCACTCTCTGAAGTGGTTATGCCAGCGTATGCTTCGCCGGCAGCGGTATGTGCATGTTCTAACTGCTCAACAGCCTTACCAACTCTTGTTCTTGTCCTTTTAATTTTAGCCGTTTTGGTAGATGCATAGTGCTGTCATGGTTTTAATTTGCATTTTCCTGACAACGGATGAGGTCGAGCACTTCTTTTCTGTATACGCTTAACATTTTTTATTTTTTGTTTTTTATTTTAGAGAGGGTGTGCATGGGGGAGAGAGAGGCAGAGGGAGAGAAAGAGAGAATCTTAAAGCAGGCTCCATGCTCGGTGTGGAGCCTGATGTGCGGCTCGATCCCGTGACCCTGGGATTATGACCTGGGTGAAATCAAGAGTAAGATGCTCAACTGCCGGAGCCACCCAGGTGTCCCTGAACAGGCTTTTTGCATACCTTCTTAGAATTAACTATTTGTCAAAAAGTTGAATCCTTTGTTTTTCCTTATTGATTTGTACTCTAAGTCCTCTGTTGGAAATCTCTTTTCCCATTTTGTGGCTTTCTTTTGCGTGCTCTTCCTTATGCCATTTGATGAATATTCTGATTTATCAATCTTTCCCTTTGTTTAGTGCTTTTATGTGTCCTTTTCAAGGAATTTTTCCCTACTCCAAAGTCATGAAGATGCTCTACGTTATCTTTTAGAGGCTTTATTGTTTTCTCTCTCACATTTTATATCTGTTGTCCAACTGTAATTGTTTTGTGTGAATGTGTCTTACTTGGTTTTAATTTAATCTTGTCTTTCCTTAGTTCTTCAAGGTCCGGATCTTACATCCCAGGCACAAGCTGGGAAGCAGTCGGGTGTATTGAGTCCTGAGTGTGCTTCATAAGTTAGTCACTACAGGGCTTGAGTAGTCTTTGGGAATTGGAGCCTGTTCTTCCTACCACATCATGGCACGTGGGTTTTGTTTTATGTCCTTTGTTCCTTCATTACTGGAAAGTGAAGTCTGCACGGAATCTTACCACTTCCTTACTTGCCTTTACTCCCTAAACCCACAGCAATCTGGATTTTGACTTCATCCCCTCCTTGAAACATCTGGCAAAGGTTCTAGTAGCCTTCTTGCCAGTCGGGAGGAATTCGCCAATATCCTTCGAGCTCTCTGCCGGTCTTGAACCTATCTTTTCTGTCTTTACATCTCTGTTCTGTGTATATGACTTTGATCTCCTTTTTGTCTCCTGTAAACTTTTACATAGTTTCATTTTGAAATCCAGCTGGAAAAGCCTCATTAGAGATGTTTGGACAAAGCCCGTAAAGCCTGAGGACATGAATCTCCAGTTTCAAAGGAGGCCTACCACTTCAATTTTTTGTTTTGGTTTGTTTTCATTTGGTATTTAAGACCAAATAAAAATGATAGCGGCCATAACTATGAATTAGGTAATTCTTTAGAGTTTACATAGTAGCTTTACGTGGGTCATCGTGAGGTAGGTGTTAATATTGCCGTTGTAGAAGTGATCGAAAATGTAAACAGCATGCTATTTGTTTTTATTGGCAAGCTCCTGGTGATACTACTGGGTTAGGTTTTGGAGTTTCGTTTTTCGTGTAACCGTCATTCGGTGGGGAGCGTCCATCCTGTGATCCATGTGGATACTTTCATCTGTCCACTTTTCTGTTGGAAGGTTAGCTTGGGTTTGGGCAGTGAGGGTGGATGGGACCGGGAGTGGAGTTAGAGGTGCGTTCTTTGGAGAGATTGTCCTGGACTTGTCCCAGCAGCATTTAATACAAGGCTGGTGATTGTCAAGTTCACAAACTTGTCCCTGAAGAACCAGTACAAAATAGACCTTGGTGGTAGTTTGCCTCAATGTGCTGAGCTCGGGTGTTTTCTAGGATCTACCCTGAAATGATTCACTACAAGAAAAAGTTGTGGAGCAGGTGTGATTTGAAGATGTGTCCTTAATTTTCCAGGACCCATTTTGACTCCAGAGGAACTACTGATTTATTTTTGACTCAATAGATGACCTAATTTCAACAGGTGTCTCTTAATTTATGTTAAGTTTTATTTTTTTGCCAGTAAGTTAAATGGTGAGATTTTCCTTTGATTCTTTCAGATCTTTCCCACAGACTATTTTTAAAACAACAACTTTTTTTTCTTTCACAAAACATTTTTAAGCTTATTTATTTATTTATTTATTTATTTATTTATTTTGAGAGAGGGGGAGGAGTCAGGGGAGAGGCAGAGAGGGGGAGAGAGTCCCAAGCCAGCTCTGCACTGTGAGCACAGAGTCCGATGCAGGGCTTGAACTCAGGAACCGTGAGATCTGTGACCTGAGCTGAAAACCAAGAGCCTGATGCTCAGCCGACTGAGCCACCCAGGTGCCCCAACAAATCTTTTTTTTTCCCCCCCCCCGAATTAAATGGGTATACCAAGTCGATTTATGAAACAGATCAAAGCATTCTTTTACTTACGTCAATTCATTTTAGGAATTTGAATATTTAGCATTTACTTAGAAAGCGAGAACAGTGAGATGTTTCGATCAACACAAAAAGTTGAAAACAGGTTAAAAAAGATTGTGGGCTATTTTAGTCTGACCTTCCGGTTATTTCTGCATTTGAAAAAAATGTGTGTATATGTATGTACGTACACACACACACACACACACACACACACACACATATTTAAGTAGGCTCCATGCCCAGTGTGGGGCTCAAACTCATGACCCCAAGATTAGGTCACATGTTCTACCGATTGAGCCAGCCAGGCCCCCTAAAATACGTAGTTTTTAATAGCTTAATTTGCAGGGGCACCTGAGTGGCTCAGTTGGTTAAGTGGTTGACTCTTGGTTTTGGCTCAGGTCACGATATCACAGTTCGTGAGTTCGAGCCCTGCATCGGGCTCTGTGCTCACGGCTCGGAGCCTGCTTCGGATGCTCTATCTCCTCTCTGCCCCTCCCCCCCAGTCGTGCTCGCTCGCGCTCTCTCAAAAATAAATGTTAAAAAGAAAATAGCTTAATTTGCAATCCAAGGATATTTTTCGGTTGAACTGATGCATCGGTTTGAAAACAGAGTAAGAGGGGCTAATCCTGATCATAGCTGTAAACTTCAGACAAATCCCAAGTGCTGTAACTATTGTACAGTAATTCCTCACTCGGCGTGCCATTATGACACATCACGCAGCCGTTCACGTATGACTGCGGCATGGGAGGGACAGCCGTGCCTGGCACTGCTTGAACGTGACCCCTGTGTGCTCTGTGGCGTGCTTGTGCATGCCAGTTGATGTGGACGGGCTGGTGGAAGCCTGACTTGGCCCCTGTAATTGGTACCAGGCCCAAGAAATGCCGGTGTTGCCACAGAGATGGCCCCAGTTCCTCGGGGTCTTCAAAAGCCGGTCGCCAGGTGGAGGCCTCTGGTAACATTACAGATTGATTACATAACACGTTTGAGTGTGGGCTTGCTTTAAAATGCAATTTTTATCATCGGCTCTTAACTGTGGAGACAGTGGAGAGGATATGGAGGAGGGAGGAGCGGGGAGACTAGAATGAAGAGATAAGAAGTCAGAACTGCTCTTGGCTCTTGATGGTCTCTGGGTATGTAATGCCAACGCAGATTCAAAAATGGTCTAGGAATGCTCGCCTTCCCGCAGATGGGCAAGTGAAGGAGGGCGGACCCAAACTCATTGCTGCAAACGATGCCCCTGCATGCGTGGGAGAAGAGGGAGTGGGCTTGGAGCCCCAGACGGAAGAGGGAGACGGTGGGCTCTGGGGCTGAGAGCACCTCCCCTCTCATTCTCCACCTGAGCGGTTCTGCCCAGCGGTTGCCTGTCTGCGGGTCCGTGGCTGGGATCCTGTCTGCGGGTCCGTGGCTGGGATGTGCCGATTGGGAGTTCCTGCTCAGCGTGTTTCCTAGCTGCCTTCGCCTTAGCCTCTGGTGGCTGCTCATTCGAGATGGACAGTTGTCAGAACGTGTGGCTCCTGAAGTGCCTTCAACAACAACCCCCAGGAATCCACGCAGCGGTTTGATTGCAGTTGTTGTGAATCAAAATATGGCTAATTATTTAGACTGGGGGCAAATGTATAGTTGACAGGAAGTCTGTAGGGAGCCCTGACCTTCTCCCTGGGTCTCTTCAGCCTATTCAGTCAGGGCCAGGGGCTGGTAATTTGCTTTCGATATACTCCCAGAATTAAATTTTGAGTCATTTGTTCCCTTTGCCTTAGCATAAATAATTGAAAATCGATTGCACGGTAGCATGGATATGTAGAATACACTGAGAATTTGGGTTTTGAACCAGCTGGGAAATTCCCTTCAGTTTTTCTGAATCCCGTGTATTTGAAGAATGTTGAAACAAGATGTTTGAGGAAGTCAGTTACTCTTGGGTTGAATGTGACCTGGAGGGAACTGAGGAAAGTAGAGCTGGAGAGACAGTTACTGATTTTTTTGTTTTTCCTAAATACCTTTGTCAGGCCTCTGAAGAAGCCTCCCTCAGGGCATTGGAAAGTCTGATGACAGAATTCTTCCACGATTGTACAACCAACGAAAGAAAACGTGAGATAGGTAAGTGAGGTGCCGGGTGTCGCCAAGAGTCCCTTCGAACACACCAAGTGTGTGGTGAGGAGGAAGGAGTCGGTTGCCCGGGCTGGTCAGGCCTGCTTGTTTCCCCTTCAGTTCTTGGCTTTTGTTTGGCTCTTGTTTTGCTGGTCGGTGGCGTCTGTAAATCCAGGGCTGTGGTTCGCGGAGCCCGCCATAATCCACGCTGGTGGGTTCTCTCTGGCCAACGGTGGAAAACCCCTCCCGCCGCTCTCTTCTTAATTTCAGCAAAGTTGAACTTCTGTCACAGAAGCCCGTGACTGTTCCCTTAAGAAAACAGCTCCTAAAAGTGTCAGAACGACATGGTTTTGGTGTGTAGAAGTCCAATCCAAACCTTATCTGGTGCCTAGAGGTCCTTTGTGTGACTGGTATTCCCTTGGGGGCTGCTGCTACATCTTTATCTCTATGATTGTCTCCCCCATTCTGCAAGTTGTGATGAATAAAGGCTTCAGACAACAGAGATGAAGATATAATTACCTTGGGTCTCCTGGGAACCTCAGCACCTTCTAGAATTTCCTTTTGAATTCCATACTCATTTACGTGAGCGTTATCCATTGAAGCGCACTGTGAACTGTCAGATCTCTGCCTCAGAGACATGCTGCACTGTGGTCCTAGAGCACTCTTTTCCCCCCTCTGAGTCCTCACTTAACCCCTGAACTTGAAAATGGAAAATGTTTTCTTCTCTGTCCCAACCTAAAAGCTTTTCCCTCGGATGTTTGACTGCTGGGTAATAACTTTACATTCATTGTTTTCACCTCCAGGGAGGCCTTTTTTGCGTGTCTCTAGGACTCTGGAGGCCCATTTCTCTGCCCCACTTGGCTTCTCTAAGTCATGTTGGCCAGTTGGGTGTTGTGGCTGATTTCTGCCTTTGGTCCAAGGTTTGACTAAGGTCTGGATTTCCAGGTAGCCAGTAGACCTTTGGCTGCAGCCCTTTTTCTCTCGCTTTCTTTGAGCATCATATCAGCTTCTGGTAGTTGAACTTCTTACTTTTACTTTTTTTTTCTTAATGCTTATTTATCCTTGAGAGACAGAGTGTGCGTGGGGGAGGGACGGAGAGAGAAAGAGAGGGAGACACAGAATCCGAAGCAGGCTCCAGGCTCTGAGCTGTCAGCACAGAGCCCGACGTGGGGCTCGAACTCTCGAACCGTGAGATCATGACCTGAGCCACAGTTGGACACATAACCAACTAAGCCTCCCAGGCGCCTCTTTACTCTTCTACTTTTAAACTTGGTGCTCTCTTTTGGGCCTGCCCCATATATGCCTGTCTTTTCTGACGGAGTGTCTATAGAGAACCAGAGCTTTCATAAACTAGGGATCGTTGTTAGTTTTATGCTGCCAAAGTACCTTATACTTAACAGTAAAAATACAACTGGTGATTTTTACCAAAGCAGGTGAAGGATCTTTCTCTTACATCAATCTGCTATATCCCAACACTAATATCTTTGAAGTCCTATTTTTAGCTTATAATTGAAGTGGTTTTGGTCTTTCTCTCAATTAAAACAATGTTTCTTTAAAAGTATTTATTTATTTTCGGGGTGCCTGGGTGGCTCAGTCGGTTAAGCGGCCGACTTCGGCTCAGGTCATGATCTCGCGGTCCGTGGGTTCCAGCCCCGCGTCGGGCTCTGTGCTGACGGCTCAGAGCCTGGAGCCTGTTTCACATTCTGTGTCTCCCTCTTTCTCTGACCCTCCCCTGTTCATGCTCTCTCTCTGTCTCAAAAATAAATGTTAAAAAAATTAAAAAAAAAAAAATAAATAAAAGTATTTATTTATTTTGAGGAGGGGAGGGGCAGAGAGAGAGAGGGAGAAAGAGAATCCCAAACAGGCTCCACACTGTCAGCACGGAACCCGATGCAGGGCTCGAACTCCCACACTGAGGTCATGACCCGAGCTGAAGTCAAGGGTTGGACCCTTAACCGACTGAGCCACCGAGGCACCCTGGGTTTTCTCTCAGTTTTTGGTTTGCCAAGCAAATATTGCTCACCTTCAGCGTTCATGAATTTAAAGTGGAACCTCTTAACTAAACTTGTATTCTAATCTGATTTTAAAATAGCTTTAAATAACCAGATACTACAAATGTCTAATTTAAACACAGGCTAAGGAGAGTCTCCAGGGGTTTGGTTCTATATGGTGGGTGTGTCTCACTTGGCTTCTCTTTGTGCCTAGTCTTTGGAGCTTTGAGTGTGTGGGCTGGAACCACGTGCTTCCTTTTCCATAGTTTAGGATTAACTAACTTTCCTGGCGAGGTGGCGGAAAGGAGGCACGTTATTAGTACTCTAGAGGTACAGCTGTTAGCAGGGAACCTCAAGGGACAGTCTGGTCATTTTCACAGTGGAGGAAGCCGAAGCATCAAAGAGGAGCAGTGATCCCTCGGGATCAGACTCCATGAGTGAGCAGCACAGTCTCCAGCCCAGCGTTCCTCATTTCTAGCCAGAGCTCGTTCTGTTTGCTCTTCCAGTTTGACTCCTGCTCTGGGATTCATACAAGCTTTTACTTAACCGTAAGGCTGCTACAGTGAGGCCTTCTGCTAGCAGAGCCGTGATCTTAGGGTCCTTCCTGCTTTTCCAGGGGCTTCCTAGAATCTCTGGGGGTTGTTTGTCTTTTATTCATCCTTTTACTCTTTAAAATTTTTCTATTTTTAAACTTCCTTTTTAACCTTTTAAATGTATGTTTATTTTGATTTAAATTTTTTTACCCCCTTTGTTTTGTATTTCACGCCCTGTGTAGCAGGTCAAGATGACTAAGGGGCAGTGTGTTCGGAAACGTGGTGACAGACTTTCAGTGCTTGCTGTCTTGGGCTTCTGGCTGATGGTACCAGCAGCCTCAGGAGGGGGAAAACCGTTTCTAACTGATTTGATGTGGACAGGGCTGCTCATGGTAACTCCCATGATTGTTACTCTTAACTTACAGACTGTTTTTCATGTGGTAGTTTAGAATGAAACCAAACGAATACCAAATACAGAGAATTAGCCATCTGTAATTCTCTTGCATTTTTTTTTTCCTGTCCTGTGTTTATAAGGTTAGCCTTAATGTTTTCTTGTCCCGCTTCTCTAGCCATCATTTTGTGTGTGTTTGTGTGAACACTGTTGAGTCCTGAGGAAATACATATAGCCCGTAACCCAGAGGAAACAGGTTAACAATTAGCCTTCGTTTATAAGGTAAAATGATACTTTGATCACCGTCTGCCCACACTTTAGGCTAAGTAAGAACTTTATCATTGAAAGTTTCTCTGCCTCAATTAGTGCCCTTAGGCTATTGGATTGTAGCTGGCTGAACACATTGTCCATGTTCATTGTCACCTCAGAGTCAGAAAAATGTTGTACAGTCTGTCCTTTCTATCTCGAAGACGCAGCCTGATTTTGCTATTGTTTTGGGGGCCATTCAATTATATGGAGAGATGTGTGTTTAAAGACCTGATGAGACAGCCCAGCCATGTGTTAATTTCATGTCTTTTTCATAGCCTTCTTTGTTGCTATTTAACTTTTTCAGAGGAGCTTCTTGATAACTTTGCCCAGCAAATAGGAGCCTGGAGACTCTGCCTGTACTTCCTCTCCAGCACCCGGAATGACTATGTCATGATGTACAGTTTAACGGTGTTTGAGGTGAGTTGTCAGATGCCTTTATACTGTTCTGAAAAGTCTTTTGTAGTCACGACGCCAGGTCATTGGCACTAGACTTTGGCTTTGAGGTGCAGCTGATGGGGAAACAGCAGTAGCTCAGCTCAGGGACTTCCTCCCACACGCCGCCCCCGTCAAGATGTCTGGCTTCTGGGGCACCTTTCCATCTTCAACCCAGAAAGGTGAGGCAGGGCTGGTTTGGTAACGTGTAACTTTGCCTTCCACGTCATCATTTAAAAGAGAAAGGTAATGAAAGAGAAACAGTTTGGGAGGAGAGGTGATACCCATAATGCTGTTACCCAGCCAGAAACATTTTCATTTATTTTAACTCTTCCAAATTTTGTCTTCCTGTGTATATCTTTTCTTTTCAACCTAATTATAATCATGTTGCTCATGCCTCTTTGTATTCTGCCCCCCCCCACCCCATTTAGCCTTTATATTATATTCCTATATAAGTGGGTATACCATTATTCACCAAGTGGGCCTCCTGTTGTTGAACATTAAAGTTGTTTTCTTCATTTTTTGGTGGCCATCAGAGACAGTGGTGTAATAAAAAGTTTTTGCACATGCAGCTTTTTGTTTCTGTGAAGTTATTTAGTGGATCTTTTGAGGATGGGATTGTTGTATTCTAGGGTTTGAATATTCCTAGTACTCTTATTGCTAAATTGCCCTAAGCCTTTGTTTAAAAGCAGGGTCTTTTGTTTGAGATGATGTAGCTAACCGTTGGATGAAAGCCGGTTATTGTTGTGTACAGATGGTTCACTTAGAAGACGTGTATTTGTTTTTCAGAATCTGATCAATAAAATGTGGCTTGGGGTCCCATCTCAAGATAAGATGGAAATCCGTAGCTGCCTGCCCAAACTCCTTTTGGCTCACCACAAAACCTTACCTTACTTTATCCGGAACAAGCTCTGCAAAGTTATTGTTGATATTGGCCGTCAAGATTGGCCCATGTTCTACCATGACTTTTTTACGAACATTTTACAGGTAAGGATATACCTAAGGAAACTTCATCTCATAAACTGTTTGTTTGTAGAAGTGATTATTTCCTTATCTTGAGGGGGAGTGTTCAGATTAGCATTTTGGAACTGCGGTAGTGAGGTCATCGTAGGACAAATTACCCACTTCGTGTTCTTGAGACATGTACCTTTGTGCGTGTTGAACGGGGACGGGGGCCGGGGGGGGGTGGATAACCCAGTCGCTTTGTTAACCTCATGGGAAATTTTGTTCAGCAAAGATCTGAAAGCCTGTTAGGTCCTGTGCCAGGTGTTGGGGTGCACGGCTGAGGCCTTTGACGGTTACGCTTTAGTAAGAAGATAGCTGTGCAAACGATCGTCCGACACTGTGGAAGTGTGTGTGGCGTGCAACGGTGGCATACAGCCTGCAGACCCCAGAAGCTGAGGTGTCCTCAGCGTTGTTGGGTGAGGCGGTGGGGTGCTGTTGTAAGAGACCGGATTGATGGGCTGGGGCCAGGCGGGGAAGGGCCCTGCTCTTGCAGGGGGGCTTCAGTTTGTAAGCTGTAGTCCTTCCGTGGGAGCTAATGAAAAGTGGGTAGAAGGGGGGAAGACAGGGCCACATTTTCGTGTTGGAGCCACAACTCTGGAACAGTATGGGGTGTGGATCGAAGAGGGGTGAGGCTGGACCCCTGACGCTGCTGTTGGAGAGATATGAGCTACCGTGAGGACCTGGCCCCCGGGCCTCTCTGGCGGGTGGAGGCGGGGCACTTAGGAGACCCAGTCAGGAGGCTTTGGTTAGTGCCTGGGTGGTGGAGGTGAGGCAAGGGCGGGATCTAGAATGCCTTCCCGGTTTCTGGCTCAGATAGCAGATTCTCCAGGCCAGGGGTGAAGGAAGAGGAAATGAGTTGGGGTGGAAGATGGGGAATTCAATTTGGCAGAAAAGGCACTTGATATTTGTGCCCTCCTTCTTTACCGGAGACATTGGGAGCTGTGGATCTGGGGCTCGGGAAGGTGGTCGGGGCGCAGGTCAGGATTTGGAAGTCATCAGGGCAAACAGAAGGTGGGACCCAAAAGCCAAGCGGGAGATGCCGTTGTTCACTTGAATCCTATGCGGAAGTTGGAAACACTTTCATATTATTGAGATAGTCACGGGTATACAGGAAATGGGCATTAGGTATCGTTTATAGAATAAAATTCTTCGTAAGTTAGTGTCTCGGTGACTGTAGGCTCAGGATTTTCTAACATTCTGTCTGCTCTTGTTACAAAGAATTAGAAACTAATTCTTTCTTAGCAACTAAGAAAAAATAGAGCATCCTTATTGCTTCTCTCAGTTCTCTTGAGAACTGCCTCAAAGTGATACAGAAATTCTTCATTCAGTATTGTTTTGTGTAGTGACTCCATTTATCTAAAGGTTTAAAGGGTTGATACTGCAAAGGAGATTCATGCATTTACTCAGTAAGTTGTTTGTTGAATACGAGCCCTGCGCTAACTAAACGTGTGGGGAGATGGTAATGAAACAAAACAATGGCTCTGCCTTCTGGAACTTATAATCTCAAGGAGGAGACATCCGTAAACAATAAACAAATAGACTTATAGGTGCTTCTAAGTGTTATGAAGAAAATTAAATCCAAGGCAGGGAGAAAGAGAGCATCGGGGGTGTTGTCTAGACGGCGTGATGAGAAGGCCTTTTTTGAGGAGCAGCCATTCGAGTAGAAGCCTGAGTGGAAGTGATGGAGTGAGCCATGTGGGTATCTAGGGGAACAGTGTTGGAGGGAGAGGGAATAGTAGGTGCAAGGACCCTGAGGAATGGCAAGGAGGCCGGCGGGCCCGAAGGGGTAGGACACGAGGGGAGAGGTTTTGCTGGCTCTCTGTGGTATATTTGCCTTCACTCCAAGATGAGGACAGTTGTGGTCACTCTCCACGGCCTCCCTGGAGGGAGACTGCGTTCCTGGGTCGGTTAGTGGCAGGTCCCGTGAGAAGCAGCAGTGGACCGTGAGCCCGAGGCCCCCGGTCCTGCCGGTAGCAGTCGGGGGAGCCGTGTTCCCACCCGGCTGGGATCACTCCTTTCGATGGAGAACAGATTTCCTGTCAACCCTTGAAATATGATTAATGGTGACAAATGACCGTCTGGAAGAGCGTTTTTTAGGCGAAGTGCTCAGGGAGGTTTAGAAAGGCTAGTTGTTGCCCCCTGTTCTCTACCACTTCCCTCTTTGCACCCCTTCAAAAATGACTCCGTTTACCTCATGCAGCCTTTGTGACTTTGGAACGCCCCATAGTGGAAAGAGCAGCGAAGGGGGCAAGCGGGTGTGGGGTCTGCGTCTGTTGTCACAGATCATCTCTGGGTTTCGCCGCTCCTTCTGCTTCCGGGAGCCTCCTTTTCCTTCTCTGTAAAACGAGAGGATTGGAGTAAGTGATCTCTCAAATCCTTCCACTTGTAGTAACGCTCTGCTTCTTCTCATTTATCCGTACGAAGCAGTCAGTGGCGTGAAAGCCAGGTCAAGAATAACGGCGCTCCGCTGCAGACGTGTCTGGTAGTGATAAGAAAGTAAGCTTTTCTTCAGGTAGAGAGCTGCCCAGTTCTGGAACCATCCTCTCCATCCTGCGATCCTTTGGATAAGCCGTCTCTAAGAGGTTTTTTGCGGGCTCAGTTCCCTCACGGTCCGCTTGCTGTCTGGGGCACATCGTTGTTTTGTGGTGGTTGTTTTGTTTTTTAACTGACAATTTGGTGGACATCTATGCAGTTCATGCCATTGTTGTGGTGACCACCGTACCAGGCAGAGAGGAGTTGATTTGGGGCCCCAGCGGGATACTTGGAGTTCTCTGTGCTGGCTTTGCCCTTTCTAGGCCACTGGAAAAGGAAATAGCTGAAGTTGAAACTGACCTCTGTTGCCCCCACTCTGCCCTCCACCTCCCACCCATACACTAGGCCAACTATCACAGCTTTGTAGAGTCTGTTCTTCAGATTCCTGAAATCTCCTGAGCTCAACCTGTGGTCACATTGTGCCTGGCACCAGGTAATTAAGGGGTAAGCAGCATAGGAAAAAAATTACCATTTCTTTTCTGGTTGGGTGGTGTAATAAAAATCATTGAGCCTTTTCAGAAGCTCACACTAAGTGCCTGAACTTGAGGGGGGGAAAAAGGATCTGAACTTGATCTTCAACCTAAAAGTGCTTATTTTCTGTTAAAGTAAATTGCAGAGAATTACCAAAGTTACAAGATTAAATTATATATGTGAAGATGGTCGAGAGAAATGCTAGTTTACAAACAAGCTTTTTGGACACAAAGCTGGTGAGAAGAAAAATATTTGATCAGGCTGTTCTTTTTTTTTTTTTTTTTTAAATGTTTATTTTTGAGACAGAGAGAGAGCATGAACAGGGGAGGGTCAGAGAAAGAGGGAGACACAGAATCCGAAACAGGCTCCAGGCTCTGAGCTGTCAGCACAGAGCCCGACATGGGGCTCTAACCCACGGACCGCGAGATCATGACCTGAGCCGAAGTCGGACGCTTAACCGACTGAGCTACCCAGGCACCCCTGATCAGGCTGTTCTTTCAGGAAAGAATAACTTTCGTTTTCAGTTGGCTTTTTGCCTGTCTCCCCTTTTTCCAAATGATGAGAGAAAGGAGGGCTTTGGATACATTTTCCATAGCGTAGGATTTTTTTTCCTATGGGAGCACAGAGCATCTCACACCTACAGGAAAAGTTTACTGCCAAATTGGAAGAGTCGGTAATACGAAGCATTCCCAGCCGAGAGAGTAAAAATGAGGGCTGTGGGGGAAAATAGACACAGAAAGAGGTAGAGGAGAAGGACGGGAGTGAAAGAGGGGGAAGGAACGGGAATCTTTAAAGTACAGATTGATAACCCACAGGCCTCCGGATGGGAAGAGATGCTTATGAAGGGTCAGTAAAGTTGCTTCAGGGATTTCCTGTTCCTCCTGCTGCGTTTTCTTTTACGTTGTTAGAAGTAGCCCAAACTTGGACAAAAAGAAGAGAAAACTTGTGGAGGCTGTATCTGAAGTTTCAGTGTTCAAGATAATTGATTTAATAAGAGCATTTTCAGCATGCCCTTTATTGCCAATTGTCTTACATCACGCTGCTCCCAACGACAGTTGAATTTATCCTCAGTTCCCTGAATTTCCTGCTCTTTGGGATGAGCTTTGCCTTAGTCTTCAGAGGGGAGAGCTGTTTGCAAGGGAAAGGCAGGTGCCCTGTATTGCTTGAAGTGGAGAAGGTGGGTTCTGTCCTGTCCGGCTGCAGTTCCTGGTGCCCTCCTCTTCTCTGATTTTTGTGGACTGAATAAATAAACAACTTATTTGTATCAGAGAATGAGTGATTTTTAAAGTTCATTATGATCAAAGAAGATGGTCGAGTGTTCCTTCAATTGTGGACGTATTCTTGTATAGATTGTAGCATAGAACTCCACAGAATTTTCGTGGCAGCTTGCTTTTACCATTTCTG
The DNA here is from genome assembly GCF_018350215.1 of Panthera leo. Classification (NCBI taxonomy): domain Eukaryota; kingdom Metazoa; phylum Chordata; class Mammalia; order Carnivora; family Felidae; genus Panthera; species Panthera leo. The sequence goes on from NC_056694.1 coordinate 19,040,324, forward strand.
GAAACTAAAAAGTAAATTGAATTAGTAACACTGTGAATTTTTGAGAAATTGACTAGAGAGACAAATAGTGTTAATGCTGTTGAAGGTGTACCTTTCTTTCTGTCTCTTGCTTAAGGCGACTAGTACAGTGTAGTGGATATTGTCGGTGGTAGAAAAATAACTCAAATCTCTATGTAGGTATTTGCAAAATTATAACCGTAGCCCTCATTATGCATGTTTCTGTTCTGCCACGTGTTTAATCTTGAACTTGCATGGAGCATGCAGAGCTTAGAAACGTAACATTGATTTAACCCCTGAATGTTGAAAAGATAACACACATTCCCTTGTTGCTAATACACGAATCTGGGCAAAGGGACCAGGGCTTTGTTGGGAATCTGGACATGTAGAAAAATTGTCGTGTTAGGTGTAAAAGAGCATTGTGTTCATGGTTCGAGTTTTGTCTTTAGAATAAAATGAGAACGTACTTTGAATCAGTAAAAAACGTACAGAAATGCGCTCTGAAGCACTGGTTTACGCGGCCCGTTCCTGTGAAATTAAACGCATGGAGGGACTCACGGGTTTAATGTTTCGTGGTCCTCCTCGTCCTTCCATCGGCTGGACAGTCTGCTCAGAACTTCTTCTTCCCTGCAGTTGATCCAGTCCCCCGTGACAACCCCCCTCGGGCTGATCATGTTGAAGACGACTTCAGAAGAGCTGGCCTGTCCCCGTGAGGACCTCAGCGTGGCTCGGAAGGAGGAGCTGCGGAAGCTGCTGCTGGACCAGGTGCAGACTGTGCTCGGGCTGCTGACAGGTGAGCCGTTCGGTGGAGGCCAGGGACGCTGGCGGTGGCGCTCTGAACTTTTGAGCAGTTTTGCTTGTGACCGTGGCCGAGTTGAAAAACAAGGAATGTGGCGGTGGCGTGTGCGGTCAGCACTGAGCCCCGTGTCCGGCACGTGGTAGGACCTCCCCAGATGCTCGTAACCTACTTGTTTGTACTGTCTTTATGAATCGGTCCTCACTGTCACTGTCGTTAAGGAGGTAGAGATCAGGTCACGGGAATGTGATTGAAATGCCAAGCGCCGCATTCTCAGTAAGGTGGGTGGCGAGCACTTCATGTAAAATAATTTGAATATAAGATCAGGAGAAGTTGGAGGAGGGGGGATGGGGAAATTTCAAAATCCGCTCAGGGAGGCGAGACCAGATGTGGCATCCGCACCCCGTGCGCCCGGTCGTGGTCGTAAGTAGCATTTTCCTCGTCATCTTGTCCGTTTTATCAGAGCCTCGTAACCGTGTGTGAGGAGTAAGAATAAACAGAAAGCAAAAGCAAGCCGCACAACGAGACGGGAAGGCGGGACGAGGGTGGAGCACGCCGGCTCGCCAGGGCCCCGCCGCTTGCTTGTGACGAGGAGCAGGTGCAGCCCTAGACTCGGGGCCCTTGAGGCGCCGGGGGCCCGCTTGCTGCTTGAAGGAATGCCGCAGCGCAAAAAAAAAAAAAAAAAAAAAAAAAAAAAAAAGAGAGAGAAAAACAGTTTTTATCTGCAGCTCCTCTGCCCAGACTTCCTCTCGGATCTCTAGGAACTTGCTTCTTTTGTCTGTGTTACAAAAGTGCTGGGCGTGCGGTGGGCACTTAAAATCGGTTGAGAGTGCCCGATCAAAAGCAGACTTGTCGTTTGCCCCGTGTCCTTCCCCACGTCCCTAGGGGAGACCCACACCGCAGAGCATTTGTTCATTCAGAGCACGTTCAGCGATGCCCCCGACTAGATGTCACATTTCTATAGTTAAGGACCACGTCTGATATCTCTGTGTCCTGCCGTGAAGACGTTAACATTTTCTCAGTTGGGGTTAAATCCTCCATCTGACGGTGTCACAACTAGGCTTTTAATACGTTCACAAAGTTGCGCAACGATCCCGCGATCTAATTCCAGAACACTCTCATTACTGCCCTTTCCCCCTCCAACCCCTGGCAACCACTAATCTGTTCATCTCTGTGGATTTTCCTATTTGGCCTTTTCGTTTAAAAAAAAAAAAAAAATCATACACTATGTGGCCTTCTTAGTGGGATACTTCAAAGCCCATCCGTGTTATAATATTAAATGTTTTGAAAACACCGTACTTTCAAAAGCTTTTACAGCTGATCATCTTATGCAGTAGGTTCCATAAAGAGGTACCGAGAGGAATAAAACAGTCCCTGTCTCTAATGAGGGGTACTTGAGTTGGGGAGAAAGACAGCTAAAGCCAGTGTGTTAAGAGTTTAGTAGAGGTGCGTTTTACTCACAGGCAGAACTGAGCAGACGAGACTTCCTGGGGACGATGGCGGCTGGGTGGCGCTCTGAGGGATGGACAGGCAGCAGCCTGGTAGAAAGGTCCAGCTTGGATTGGCAGGAGGAGAGCAGGTCAGAAGTTGGTGTGGGAGGAGTAGCACCCCGTTGAGCGTGCGCAGCCTTTGTATGGAGGTGGGGGTGAGGCCAGGTGGGGGAGCAGAGGCCTGAGGGAAGCCATGTTCCATGGGTGGCGCTGTTGGCTGGGCGAGGGGCGGAAGAGAAGCAGTGGCAGGTTTGTGGGGGAAGATGAATTGAGTTTAGGACATCCAGGTGGTGGTGTCCGGGAGTGTCTAGTTGGACCTACGGTGGGGAGAGGGAGGTTTAAATACTGACGTTTGATCGAAGGGATCAGATCTGTTTTTAAATCTGACTTTCATAGGTTAGACTTCATTTCTCTCTTAAACTCCATTTCTCCTTCCTCGCTAGGTATCTTGGAGACTGTCTGGGACAAGCACAGTGTCACTGCTGCCACCCCACCACCATCCCCGACCTCAGGAGAAAGTGGTACGGTCTGCCCACCACGTATGCTGTTCCTCTTTTTAAATGCACTTGGGGGGCTCGATGGGGTAGCGATTGCTTATCTATGCCAGATACAGATGCTGATTTTTCCTTCATCACTTTTTGGCCTCTCTGCCCACGTTTTCTGAGTAGGTAGCTCTACTTGGTTCTTTGTAAGTACTTGTACTTCCTTAATGTAACGTTTTGAACAACATACATTGTTTCTTCCTTACCCATCAGAAAAATGGCACCTTTGATGTTCTGTCATCTATTTCCGTTCCCTTCAGCTTACAACTGTGTTGTCCCTCCTGGTTTGTTTTTTGCTCTTTCTCAGATTTCATGGCTGTATTGCTCATGCTCACGTTGGCATGAGCCCGTGGGCCTGAAAGGTCTGCTTTGCAGTTATGCAGGGGTCAAGGTCCGAGGAGCTGGTTGGCTTCCTGAAGCCGGGGTGTGTGGGGGGGGAGTAGGGGGGCAGGGGGGATGGTAGGGGGGGCGGCACGACACACGGGAGAAGAGGATGTGGAATGCTTTCTTCCCTTCGGGGCTCGGGGAAGATGGGGCCAGTGTGCAGTAATCACATCACCATCAACTTAGATCAGTTCAGAATAATTTGATAAAGCATGGCTATATTTACAGTGTCACTAAGTAGTTTACTGGAGGCTGATTATCCACAGTTACATTAATCAGTCTTTCAGAAGTGAGTGCAGTTCGCCTAAAAATGGCTACTTCAAGGATAGAAAGAGGAAATTGTGTCTGAGCAGAAACTTTTCGTTTCTGAATGCTTGTGTTTACACTAAATGATCACAGGTGCTTTTCAAGTAGAGTACATCCTGTGAATTGCATATTGTTGCTTCCTCTGCTGTAAAGGTTGGTTGGTATGGCTGAGGGGAAATATTTCTCCATCTTTCTCCTTTACCCCAGGAAATGGGCTGTTGAAATCAGACACCTCTAAGCCCGAGCTGTTTCACGTAGCCTGTTATTGTTAGTATGTGGAAGCTGAAATTCTCGCAGAGCTGAAAATACAGCATGACGTTTTGAGGACTGCTCATAGTCTACCAATTTATTCCAAATTCCATTTGTCATACTTGGATTAAAAACTGTTAGCCACTTGTCAGACTTCTTAGATGAAACACTATTACAGAGCTTTAGAGTGTTTTAAAAGCCAACAGGGATTTGAACTTTATTTGTACTTGGTGGCAGACTTTCATTTTCAACGTGGATATTTGAGATGACTTAGCAGTTTAAATTTTGCAATACGTGATGATTAAAGGAAAAACTGCAAATGAGGCAGAGCCTTGCTTTCATGAGGGTACACTTTGGAATCTCTTGCAGGTTAGCTGATCTTAGAATATGTCATTTCGTTTAAATAGTAGCTTGCAAAGATTAGTTCTGTTGAATTGGATTTGGTTTTAGGTGGTTGAATAGTGGCTTAGCATCCAGTTTCAGTTAGCAGTTTACTCTAGTAAAACTTGTTTTTCTGAGATCATTTCCCAATGCCAAAAGTGGTATGTTTTAGTTGGCTTTGTTCAGCTACATGTTCTGAGCGAACTCAGTTTATGCTTTGATAGACTTATTTTCCTGGAGGCCAGGTTGGGGAATATCAGATAATACAAATCAAAAATATATTCTTGCCTCTTTTCTATGTTGCCTAGGTTTTGTTTATGAGGTTAGGTAAAATACAGTATGAACCAACTTGACATTTCCATATAAACAAAACCTAAAAATGTGGTGTGTATTTCTTGAGAATTGCCTCTTAGACAGTATTAAGACATTTTTGAAGTCTTGAATTTTAGTATTTGAGAAAGAACAAAACAAATGGAGACTGTTTGGAGCCTGGGAAGTTAAGCAAGCTGGTATACTTCCCTTAAAAAAAAAAAAAAATAGGGGGCACCTGGGTGGTCCAGTCAGTTGAACGTCCAACTTCAGCTTAGGACACGATCTCACAGTTTGTGAGTTTGAGCCCCGTGTTGGGCTCGCTGCTGGCAGCACAGAACCTGCTCTGGATTCTCTGTCCCTCTCCTGCTCATGTTCTCTTGCTCTCTCTCTCTCTGTCTCTGTCTCTCTCTCTCTCAAAAATAAAACATTAAAAAAAATACAGGATTGCATGTTCATTTGACATGGCTTTTTCTCTGACAGTTGCAAGTGTAGCTGTTGGATCTTGTTCCATTATTTGGATGATGCTGAGGATTTAATTAACATTTATTTTGATGGTTTTGCTCAACTGCCTTTGTGCACTTAAGACACCAATTAAGCAGTAAGATTTCTAAAAAGTTGTTGAGCTTTATTGACCTAATAAGCTCGCTGTTACGGACAAAAATTATTCTGAGCAACCTTAGGGCCCAGTGAATAAAGCAGATAATTCCTATACCCACCCCACCCAACCTTTATTTAATCGGCAATCCCTGCCGGAATCCCCGAATCCCTCCGCGGTGGGTTTGGTGTTTTTTTTCCCCCCTGCATACTTTCTGGTAGCATCGTTTTTGTCTGATCATTTTCAAAGAACAAAGCCCGGGGACGAGTCCCTGCGGTGGCTACTCTGGCAGTCTGGAGATAGAAGAAGCTTTGAAGGGTGCTTGTGGTCTGCTTCTCAGAATAGTTCCTCAAATTGTTGCCTTATCTTTGAAACTTGCCTCATTAGACCAGAATCCTGTGAAGTAGATGACGGTTTCATCTCTCGTTTACGAACGAGGAAACCGGGGCTCATGGGGGAAATCACGTCACCAGTAAGTGGTGGAGCAGGGGCGGCCTCGGCGCATGGTCTTCGTCCGAAGTTTGCCTTCTCGGCCGCTCAGCCCGCGTCTCTCTGCCTCCCCCTCCCCCTGGTTCAGAGCCCCGGCTACCCCGCATCTGCTGGGCGCCTTCCCGGACTGCGGCCGTCCTGGGCTGTGAGACGAGCAGGAGAGGAGGAGCAGTGCTCCGAGGACGGAACGTGACCGTGCCCTCCACACACTGGGGCTGCGGCTTCCTGCTGCGCCCGGGCGGCCTCAGCCCCCCTGCTTTCAGAGCCTCTCCTCGTCCTCCCCTCTCTTTGCCTGGACAGATGGGGTGGGGGAAGCAGGGAACAAAATGAAATGGTGTGAATACTGCAGCTCTGAGTTAGCTTTCACTGTTCCGCAATAAAACTCGAGACCGTACCTTTCATCGGCGTGACGTGTACTGTCCAGTGTGGGTCTGTGCGGATACCAGTGATGGCAGGAGTCCGGGGTGCAGGTACGTTAGAGAGCTCAGATGGTGGGGACCAGTTTGTGCCTTCCTGTTTTCTCCCACACTTTGCAGATCGCAGATCTTTGTGCACTTGGAAATCTTGTCACGTGTTCCCTTGTAAGCTGCTTAGAGGAGGATGTCTCTCGGGAGGGTCACTCAACTCCTGTGATCTCATTTTCTTAGCCTAAGGGCTCCTTGACTGGAATTTCTCTCCATTTCGCTGGACTGAGGCTGCAGTGAGATCCCTGGTTCTCAGTGGGGAGTGATTTTGCCCTGCAGGGGATATCTGGCTGGCAGCACGAGAAGTATTTTGGCTAGCGTAAGGGAGGAGAGGGTACTGCTGGCATCTGATGAGTGGAAGCCGGGGGTGTTGCTAGATATCCTACGACGCGCAGAACGATAACGAATTATCCAGCCCTGGATGTCAGTAGTGCCGAGGTCGAGAAACCCTGGATTAGAAAACGTAGAACTGAATAGAAAACACGACATTTAAAGAAATAAAAAAGTAAAAAAGCCCAGGGGATCTTTGCATGAATGCCTGACCTGTCTGGGTTACTTCCAAGTGAGTAAATGCACCAGAGTCGTCCAGGCACCTCTCGGCAGGGATGCACATTGCCGCCAGAGCCTGGCCTGATTCAGAGAAGCCGGTCATTCACAGGCTCTACAACCAAGATGTTACCCTGTTGCATAGGTAGCTTGTCAGGCTCTCTCAAGTTTGCATTGGAAATGCAGCATGAAGCAATGTCTGTTCTGTGGTAATTCCTTCCCCTTTGTTTAAAGTACAGTTTTTGAGGGGCTCCTGGGTGGCTCAGTTGGCCGAGCATCCAACTTCGGCTCGGGTCACGATCTTGTGGTTTGTGGGTTTGAGCCCCTCATTGGGCTCTGTGCTGACAGTACATGTCCTTTGTCTCCCTCTCTGCCTCTCCCCTACTTGCTCTATCAACAACAACAACAACAACAATTTAAAAAAATACAATTTTTGGAAAGCTCTTTGTAGTCTACTAAAATACTTTGAAATATTTAAAGTCGAATAAAATCATCACTTCTCAGCCTTTTGGCTAAGATCAAGTGTAGTATCTGTTCATATCAGTTTAAAGTTGAATAAAATCATTTTCATTGAGAACAACCTTAAAAGAGTCTTGTTTTGAGGGGCAAAAATCATAGGTCATCTTACACACTTAAAGAATTTTGCATAATCCCATTCAGCATTTGCCCTTGGGCTTACATCTTTCTACAGTTGTGGTCCTGGTGCGCACGCTCTTTTAATTAGGACTTTAGAGCATACATATTTTCCCGTATTTGAATCTTAGCTTTCTTATCGCTTTGCCTGGCTGCCTGATCCTTCCAGTGGGTCTGCTTTCTGGGAAGGAGCATAGGCTTAGGGGCCAGACCTGGGTTTCCGTTTCAGCTCTACTTCTTATGAGCTGAGGAACACGGGGCAAACAATCTACCTGGGTCTTATTCTAACAGTTTTGTAAATGCAGATAATAACATCTACCTTAGAGCTGTGGGCATGAAGCGAGAATATGTATGTAAAGTGCGTAATGCAGCACTAAGCAAATAATAACAACACATTAGACGGTGGCTGTTCTTACATAATTATTGTTGTTGTTGTTTTGCTTTTTCCCCCTTTGGCAATCCTCGTCTGGAAAAATTCTTCTGAGCTAAAGCGTAGAGAGACAACTTTTTGGTTTTGCTTTCGTTTTTAAAGCCAGGATTTATTTCTAATTAAAAATGCTCAAGAGATTTAAAAGGTCCAAGGGCCCAAAGATGTCCAGGTCTCATAGAACATAGATGGTATCTGTTGGTTAAGTGTCCATTTGATCCTGGTTAATTATTTGGCCCCTTAATCCTTCTAGTTGGGTGGTGGTGGTTTCCTCTAACACCAACATCTTTCATAAATGGCCCCAGTCCATGAATGACAAGAAGAGCGACACCAGAAACAGTTACTCTCTTTGAAAGAGAGAAAGTTGAACATATGACTCAGGTGGACAGCCACCACAGCAGTTCCAGAAATCAACCTTATTAATCCAGCAACAAACTGAAATATGCCCAGATTGTACTTGAACATCCTTCTTGCGTTCTTCTTTGAAACCAGGTCCTCTGATGATCAGTGTGGGCAGCTGAGATCATGATGAGTCTTACCTAGTACTAAATGCAGCTCTTTCAGAGCAGAGACCACTGGACATCCTACCAGCTAAAATGCCAGGGGACAGATTTTTAATCTGCCTGTTTTTCAATAGGCTCCCTGCCCAAGGTGGGGCTTGATTGAGCTCACGACCCTGAGATCAAAAGAGTTGCATGCTCCACCGACTGAGCCAGCCAGGTGCCCCCCTTTTTAACCTACTTTTAACAGTAGAAATTAAACCCCTTATTAATAAATCACAAAATCCTCATGTTACTGGCAGAGGAGATGAGGCTGAGAAAGATTAATCCGTTCGTATTCATTCAACATTAGTATTAAAGTAGCAGTTTTCAGTAGGTCTGGGGGTCCCTGGAGGTCCCCCAAGCCCTTTCAGGCGTCCCAAAGATCAAATAGATGTTCATAAAGATACTATGACTTTTTTTTAAAGTGTTTATTTTTGAGAGAGAGAGTGCAAGTGGAGGAGGTGCAGAAAGAGAGGGAATCAGAGGCCCTGCACTGACAACCGAGAGCTCGACGCAGGGCTCGAACTCACGAACTGTGAGATCCAGACCTGAGCTGAAGTCAGACGCTCCAGCGCCTGAGCCACCCGGGCACCCCATGTTGTTTGTCATTTTTACGCATGCTCTCATGAGTATACTGGATAGAACTCAATCAGATCCCACATTGCAGTTAACCTTTAAGAAATTTAAAGTGAAAGTTTAATACTGGAGAATAGCTGCAGTTACCCAGAAAGGCCGCCGAAGAGCTGCTTTCTTTTTCAATTGTGTATCTCTGGGAAGCTGTTTTTTCATATACTTCAGTGAAAATAGCATATTGCAACAGATTGAAGCAGATGAGAGAGTCTAGCGATCTTTTTTTAAGCCAGACAGGCATTAGAGAGATTTCCAAAAATGTACAAACGGTGCTACTCTTCTCACTTATTTTTTGACGGCAAAGTACACTTTATCACTTAAAAATATTTTATGCTAACATGTAATGGGTTTAATATTATTAAATGAATATTTAAAATACAGTATTTGAAAACTTCAGTTTTAAATTCTTGTGATGAATATCAATAGAAATAACCCGCATAAAAGTTCTTTGGCATCCTCAATAATTTTTTCTTTTAATGTTTGTTTATTTATTTTAAAAAATTTAAAAAAGAATTTAATGTTTATCTTCTTTGAGAGAGAGAGAGATAGAGAGAGCAGGGGAGGGGCAGAGAGAAAGGGAGATAGAGAATCTGAAGCAGGCTCCAGGCTCTGAGCTGTTAGTGCAGAGCCTGATGAGGGGCTCGAACTCACAGACTGCAAGATCATGACCTGAGCTAAGGTTGGACGCTTAACCAACTGAGCCACCCAGGCACCCCTATTTATTCTTGAGAGAGTGGGGGCCGGGGGAGGGGGGGGGCGGGACAGAGGATCCAAAGCGGGCTCTGTGGAGAGCAGAGACCCTGATGCGGGGCTTGAACTCCCGAACTACAAGGTCATGACCTGAGCCGAAGTTGGATGCTCAGCTAGCTGACTGAGCCACGCAGGCACCCCTGCATCCTCAATAATTCTTTTTTATTTTTTTTAATGTTTTTTTAACGTTTATTCATTTTTTGATAGAGAAAGAGTGTGAGTGGGGGGGAGGGGCAGAGAGAGAAGGAGACACAGAATCCGTAGCAGGCTCCAGGCTCTGAACTGACAGTACAGAGCCCGACGCGGGGCTCGAACTCACGGACCGTGAGAACTCACGGACCTGAGACTCATGGACGTGAGAACTCACGGACTCACAGACCTGAGCCGAAGTCGGATGCTTAACCGACTAAACCACCCAGGCGCCCCCTCAATAATTCTTAAGAGTGTAAAAAAGTTCTGGGATCAAAATGTTTGAGAATTGTTTCTGTAAAGCACAAAATACAGTGTAAAGATTTAGCCACTCTTCCACCATCCAGAAATAACGTCATTCCAGATGCCTCTCTCTATATAGATACAGAGAGGTTAAGCTAAATAAAAAGACAAAGTGGCATCATATCATACATTTTAATTTTTTTAAAGATTTTATTTTTAAGTAATATCTCTACCCAACGCGGGGCTTGAACTCATGACCCCAAGGCCAAGAGTCACATACTCTCCTGACTGAGCCATCCAGGTGCCCTAGTTTTTATTTTTCATAGCAACAAATTGTAGTTTTACCTGAATTGAATGGGAAGTATTAACCCTAAGGGAATTCCTGACCTTGGGGTGGTTTTGCCACAGGAATATTAGTTTGTAAAAGACACCTCTAGGATTAAGAAGAAAAAAAAAGATTATGAAAACCATTTTCTTACTACATGTTTTAATCCTAGCCCATATGTTTTGAGACAACGTGCTTGTGAAAGAAGAGGGAGTTAGGCAGCACACCCTCTGTGATTCCTACATATGTTTAGTCTTGATTCTATATTTAATCCAAGCTTGCTGTAGTCCCCTTGCCACAGCTGCTCCATTCCTTAATTCTGCGTTTTTGTTTGTTGCTTTATTTGCATGGTTTCACGAACAGGATCCTCCTTAAGAGGCTGTGGGCAATATGTTACCTGAGTTTTTGTGTTTGAGAAAATGTCCCCTTCCTTCGTACTCAAAGGAGGGCTTTGGGTTAAGTCATTTTCTGCCTCAGAACTTGTGGGTACTCTGCCACTGCTGTCTGGTTTCTTGCGTGACTGCGGAGAAGTCTGAATGTGGTGTTTTATCTTCTGTGCTTGTGCTTTTTCTGCCTACGTTCCTTCCTTATTCCTAAGATTCTTAGTCTTTATCATTTCTTCTTGAGGCAGAATAAGCCCCTTTATTTTGTATATGCATGTCTTTTTTTCAGGAAAGTTTTCTTCTTGTTATAGCTTTGAATGTCCGTCTTCTCTAAAATCATGATACCTTTTTTTTGCAATCCCCATTTCATCTCGCGTGCTTTCCGTTAGTCTCATGCTTCTCAAAAATGAAGCATGTTGGAGGTTCCTCAGAAAGTTAAAAAAAGAACTACTCCAGGACCCAGCAGCACTACTGAGTATTTACCCGATGAATGACAAAAACACCAATTCAGAGGGATACATGCACTCCTATGTTGATAGCTGCATTATTTGTAATAGCCAAGATACGGAAGCAGCCCAAGTGTCCCATCAGTTGATGAATGGATAAAGAAGGTGTGGTATGTCTATTCAGTAGAATATTGTTCAGCCATTAAAACACACACACACACACACACACACACACACACACACACAAAGAAGAATGAAATCTTGCCATTTGCAATGACCTGTATGGATGGAGCTAGAGGTATTATGCTATGCGAAGTAAGTCCAAGGAGGACAAATACCATATGATTTCAGTCATATATGGAATTTAAGAAGTAAAGCAAATGAGAAAAGCAGAAAAAGAGACAAACTAAGAAAGAGACTCTTAACTGTAGAGAACAAACCGATGGTAACCAGAGGGGAGGTGGGGGGTGGGTGAAATAGGTGACGGGGATTAAGGAGCACGCTTGTGATGAGTGCCAGGTGATTAAAATAAAAACTTAAAAAAAAAAAAGCTAAAAAAATTAAGCATGCGCAAGAATCACTTCTTGGAAAGTATGTAAAAACCCGTGTCTCGACCACATGCCTCCAGGATCCCCAGCAGCACGTGTGGGCGGGGCCTGAGAATTTATATTTCTGACAAGCTGCCAGATGTGCTGACGATACAGGTCCACAGACTTACCTCGAGCAGCGCAGTAGTTCTCAGTGTTTTCGTCTCTGGACCCCCTTATTTAATTGAAATATAATTGACCTATAACACTGTAGCTCCAGGGGTACAACGTCATGGTGTATGTATTGCAAACTGATGGTAACGGAAAGTGGAGTTAATATCCATTACCACACACGGTTAAAAATTGTCTTTCTTATGATGGGAACTTTTAAAATTCACTCCCCTAGCAACTTTCAAATACACAGTACGGTCTCGTTAACTAGCTGTAGTCACCACCGTACATTGTATCCCCAGGACTTCTGTCTCTTCTAACTGGAAGTTTGTATTTCTTGACCCCCTTCACCCGTTTTGCCCACCCTGCCACCCAGGATGGCTTTACTCCTAAAAGTCGCCATGGTCCTCAAAGAGCTTTGTGGGTTGTATCTGTTGACATAACACTGAGGAAATTTACATTAATTCATTTAAAAAGAACTGTGATGAACTCGACATACGAACAAAGAATGTATTTTAACGAAAGGTGCATTCTCCGAAGCAAACGAAAGTTTCCTGAATGGCATTATTTTCCGTTTCTACAGGTATCTTTAATGTGTAGCTTGGTGAAAGGTGGCTTTTGTTTTCTCTTTGTGGTACTTAAACTGGTTTGTAAGAGACTTGGTAGGGTGGTTGTTAAAACCTTTGTGTATTTCCAGGTGACTTACTGAGTAACCTGCTGCAGAGTCCTAGTTCAGCCAAACTGTTGAACCAGCCAATCCCCATCCTTGATGCGGAGAGTGAGTATATGTGTTCCCTGGCCTTGGAGTGCCTGGCCCATCTCTTCAGTTGGATTCCTCTGTCTGCCAGCATCACCCCGTCCCTCCTAACCACCATCTTCCACTTTGCGCGCTTTGGCTGTGACATCCGGGCCAGAAAGATGGCATCAGTTAACGGCAGCAGCCAGAACTGTGTGTTGGGTCAGGAGCGTGGCCGTCTTGGGGTCCTGGCCATGTCCTGCATCAATGAACTCATGTCCAAGAACTGTGTGCCTATGGAATTCGAGGAGTATTTACTGCGTATGTTCCAGCAGACTTTCTACCTCCTGCAGAAAATCACCAAGGATAACAATGCCCACACGGTGAAGAGCAGGCTAGAAGAACTCGATGAGAGGTAATGAACACGGGTGTGGAACCGGCCGCGCCCTAAGAAGGGGCCTTGACCGTTTACCGTGTTGTGCCGCATGGTGTCTGTAATCCTCTTTGGTTTCAGAATTTGGGGCCCCTGATGAGGAACGGACAGGTAGGTGTGTACCAGTAAGTCTGAGCTTAGCTGGAAGGGCTAGGGTGGTAGAGGGGAGCGAGCCACGTTTGGAAAGTGACTGTGAATTGTGCAGGTTTGTTGTCTTTTCCCCCGTCTGTCTCCTGTCCTCCCTTCCACCCCCTCCCCTCGTCCTCACGATTCGCCTGCAGGTCTGAGTGGCGCAGGAGCCGAGTCTGCTGCTCGTGCGTAGCCAGGAACGTGGGAGGAGGCCGCGGAGGTACAGGAGTTCTAATCCCCCCTTTTCACTTGACGTTGCTTGTCAGTTTTGACTCCGTGACTTTCCCCCAGTGCACACCGTGCAGCGTGTAGGCATGTCGTTGTTACTGTGAGTTTTACACACACGGCACATTTCCATCAAAAGCAAGAGATGGGAATATGGGCACGTCTTAGCGTGGCACACACCGTGTTTCTTTGTGACCCTCCCCTTGAATGGAGCTGAAAATTACCTCGCTTTTCCTTCTGAAGTACTCACACAGATGACGCTGTCACGGTACCCTGAGGCGTGGTCTCATGTATCTCCCTCCAGATGATGTCATTTATCTGTCTTAGAGCTTTCATCGATGTGACGCTGGCTACTGCTGTGTAAAAGCAAGAGAGAAAATTAGAAACTTACATTTAAAAGCATCATGTTGACTGTTCAGAAACTTCCAGGCAGATACATTGTATTGAGTTAGAAAATTCTTCTAGAGCGCTGGGCAGCAAATGTTGTTAATATGTTAATCCACTTTCCTTGGCTTGCTTTTTGCTATTAAGCTGCGTAGAGTTAAGGCATTTTCCTTTTCCTTAGAGTAAGTAGCAGAATGTAAAGTCAAGTGCTTACAGACCATTTTAGTGCTTTTTAATTTAGCAACTTTGTTAAGGTTTTTCTAAAGTTAAAAACATAGATGCCTAAGATTGTTTTGGTTTGGTCCATTGTAAACAAGCTTTGTGTGACATTTTCTTTGTATAATCACAAAAGAGCTCGTAATCTCTTATGGTGATATGTTGGTTTTATTTTTCATTTTATAATAGCTTTCTGTATGAATTCAGAGGCATCGGCATGCAAACAGACAATTTCATATCCTTTCTAGCTTTGATTAAGAAAGGCTGTACTTTATATGTTAAAAAAAAGTCTAGCCGCTCGTACCGACCGTCAGGTATCAGTTGTTTTGAGTTTTCCGTGAGGCATAATGTTCGTGATGGCTGACGTTCTGATGGCATAGAGATGTCGTCGTGGGTTACCTATGTACTGATTTTGTTACGTGTAACTTCTGTGCTTTTGGTTTTATATTTTAATCCTATGCTTCCTATTGCCCTGTGAAAGCTGAGAGGTGCCTGGAAGCAGAAAGGTGACATGAACAATACTGTGTGCTTGCTTCCTGGCTCTTGGGCCCCTGACCACTAATTCTAAACAGCTAAGTCCATTCTCGGTTGTTTAGGGGCTACTTACCCCAGGGCCTTTGCTTCTCTTCTCCTTTCCTGCCTGTTTCTAACTTTCAACTGCTCATTAGCACCTGTACCAGAAGGTGGGCAAGGGAAAGAAAATGAGGTGAAATAAAATCTATAGTTTTAGCTGCCGAAAGGCCCTTGTTTGTGTGCCCAAAAACTTGGGCTGGAGAGTGAAATAAAATCGAGATTGCGTGACATTTACCCAAGCTTCTCTTTATTTCATGGGTGGCAGGGAATCGAGTGCATCTTCCTAGAGAGCAGTAAACTGGGTGACGGCTCTGACTGTCACGTTAGAAGCAGAACGAGGAATAAGGAGCCCCTGCTGTTGAGTGTCTGTGGTCAAAGGCATCGAGAGAAGTCTCTTCACGCCTGACTCTCTAAAAACAGTTGATTCAAATGCCTTAACTGTGTTTCAAGTTTTTGGTCCCATGATCCACAGAGACGGCCGTTCTCCTGATCAAGCAGATTAATGTTTTTGTTTTTGTTTTAAACTGCAAAAAAGTTTACATGTGTGTTAGCTAGCCGTTTGGAGGTCAGGCAGGCAGGTTGGCCGCCCTCAGGGTGCTGGGTCCCAGGCACAATATGGGACATTTTATTTATGGGGCAATTTTGTTCTTCTGAGTAGTTGTCTTTTTCTCCCCCATTATTATTGCATAGATCCTTGCTTTAAAAAACAAAAAACAAAAAACAAAACTTTTTGCAGTTAGGACTTTCAGAATTGGTTTTAGCCATTATTTAATTTTTGACTAAGGCCCATAAGTAAGTCTTTATCGGTGTCCGCAATGTGATCCGTGGAGGTATGTCCATCTCATTTTCGAATCACCTTTTGGTATTTAGGGGCTTAAAATGACAGTTTGTGACATGTGAGAGTGATGATGTGCTGTGTATCTAGTAACAACAGTCTCTTATCCTTGCAGCTGGGACCCACACTCCTCTGGGAAATGATATTGTACATACACATGAGTTGGGGAGCCACTGTGCTGTGAAAGGAAAGAGCACTGGCGTGGGAGTGGATGCTAGTTGGTAGTCCCATTTTGCCATGAGCTGGCCCAGTGACCTTGGGCAGGTCACTGGATCTCCCTGGGCCTCGTCTGTACAGTGAAGCGCCAGACTGAATTGTCCCCGAGGCCTGTCCAGCTCGGGCAGCTTCTTCCCATCCCTTATATTTGCAGTCACTTTCTGAGTAGATCGGGATGTGCTTACGTTTATTGAGGGCTGGGAGCCGGAGGGTGGCGGGGTGGGGGGGTGGGAAACGAGCATTAGGTTCCAAGTCTGCATATACGTTATCCAGATGCCATGCCTTTGGTATAGCCTTGTTTTGTTCTTAGCACATTCACGTTAATATTTTGGGCTCCTAGCAAAGGCAACCAGCCTTCCAGACTTGCCACATTGACATGACGCACATGCTCTGCCCCTTGACTTTTTAGTATCATTTTCTTTCCCTTGAATCGGTTGTAGCATGAAGGACTTAGAAACCGCGAGAGCCCTAGTTTATAAGATGTCTTAGTAGAGAGTGCCTGAGGATTAAAGTTGCTTTTCTGCTATGTTTCAGGTGGTAATGGAATGAAGGGTTGCCTGACCTGTAGGTAATTGTTGCAGGCCTTTATCTTTTTAACTGAAAAGCTGTTTTAAATCTGTGTAGTTCTGTACTGAAAGCAATTTGGATTGAATTTGAGTTCTCTTCCAAGGAGGTGGCTGGGTTTCTGATCGTCTCTTCTCGTCTTCTTGTCTTACTTAGCTATGTCGAGAAGTTTACTGACTTCCTGCGGCTCTTCGTGAGTGTCCACCTGAGAAGAATCGAGTCCTACTCCCAGTTCCCTGTGGTGGAGTTTTTGACGCTTTTGTTCAAGTACACATTTCATCAGGTAAAGCACCAGCACCGCTCATCCTTTTCCTCCTGAAAAAGCGCGCTTTGTTGTTTCCAGGGTAAAGAGTTTATTTCCCGAACGTTTATATAGTGTTGGCTTTGTGAAGATTAACACGTTTGTCCTTCCTAATGACCCTTTGAGGTGGGTGTTATTATCGTCATCTCCACTTTCCAGATAAAGAAACTGAGGCGCAGAGTAACCGGCTCAGGGTCATACAGTTAATTAAGTGGTGGGGCCAGGCGTTTGAACTCCTAGAGTCTGTGTTCTTAACCACTGTTTTGTTGGAGAAGCAAAAGATAGAAATAGTCTGAAATTAGGGCCTTTCCTTCTGTAACTGGCACTAAAACTTCCTACAGGGAAATTATAAATAATGAAGCTCGGGGCGCCTGGGTGTTCGGTGGGTTAAGCGTCCGACTCTTGGTTTTTCAGTTCAGGTCATGATCCTCGTGGTTTGTGGGTTTGAGCCCTTTGGGATTCTCTTGTCTGCCTGTCTCTCTCTGCCCCTCCCCCACTCACTCTCTGTCTCTCTGTCTCTCTTAAATAAATAAACGTTTAAAAAAAAAAAAACCAATATTATAAAAAAAATAAATACTGAAGCTCTGAGGAGTTAAGTTTTGGCGGATCGGATTTTTGCTCCCATTCAACAAATACTTTTTGAGCTCCTGGTGTATCAGGAGCTGGGCGTATAAACCCTCACAAGCAAAGTCCTTGTGCCTTGTTTACATTTTGTGGCCCAGTGTCTTTTCTTTATATACATATTTTAAACGGTTTATTGAGGTAGGATTATATATCTCATGAAATTCACCCATCGTGATTGTACAGCTCCCTGATGTTCACTAGATTTGTAGACTCGTGCAGTCATCATCAGCCTGGTTTTAGACGTTTCTGTCGTGTCTTCTCCCTTGTGCATTTGTGTGTGTGTGTGTGTAATTTATTTTTTAATTCCAGTATAATTAATTCAGTGTTATATGAGTTTCAAGTGTACAATATAGTGATTCAACAGTTCTGTACATTACTCAGCGCTCATCCTTCTGTGAGTGTCTTTAAAATAAGTTTTCTATTGAAGTATCACACCCATTCGGAGAAGCGCATAGATCCTGCGAGGACAGCTTGATGAATTTTCCCAAAATGAACACGGCCACGTAACCACCACCTTCGTCAAGAAGTAGAACATTACTGCCAGCTCCGCCTTGGGTGCCTTCCCCTTCACTTCCCGTGCGTCACCCCAGTCTTGACCTTAACGTCCCAGATTCCTTTTGCCTGTTGTGGAACTTCTCTCAGTGGATGTCTCCAGTATATATTTGTTTTGTCTGGCTTTTTCATTCCACATCACGTTTGTGAGATTCACCTGTGTTGTGTGTGTGGCAGTAGTTTGTTTTCATGGCTTTATAGTAAGTCATTATCTGAAAATCTGTCCCACTGCAGATATGAGCTGCTCGGTTTTTGGTGATCATGAATTCTCTTGCAGTGGGCGTTCTCATACATGCTTTTGGGTGTACCTGTGTAGCTCTTTCTTTTGGCGTAACCTGGGTATGACGTTCCCGGGTCAGGGAAGGCATGTGATTTTATAAGTTGTGGATTTTACGTGTCGTGGAAGTTTAAACCACCGATGATGTAGCTTCACGAGGGTAGAAGAGAGACAAGGGCCTAGGCTGGGAGGGGTGTGTGTGTGTGGTTGGGGATTTGGAGCGAGGGTTTGGTGTGTGAGCTAGCCTTTCTCAGGGGGGTACTTGGCACATAAAAGTAAGCTCCCCCAGTGGGTAAGGGTGAACCGCTCCTGGGTGCAGCAGGGAGGGTGGGGGTGGAGGAGGACTAGGGTTGAGGAAGTATCAGGATGTCTGGTAGAGGGGCCAGTGAGTGCAGGGCAGGAAGGACAGCACTCTCAGTTCACCAGACCTAAGAAGGGATGGGAGAGGTGATGAGATGTGGGAGGGCGAGGGGGTGGGAGAGAAGCATTCCGGGTAGGAGCGTCTTGAGATGGATCCAGAGACCTCCCGGAGGGGACCGGGAAGAAAGGATTCAATAGATACATTAGAATAAGTGTAGCAGAAATGAAAGAGATGGGGAGCCAGTGCTGAGGTCACAAAGAAGGGGTTTTGGGGAAAGTGGAATGAAAATGTTTTGCAGTTTGCTCTGCCTGTGAAGTTTTATATCTGCCCTTTATATAGGACATAGAAGAAAGCTAAGTACGAGTTTTAAAGTATGCATGTTTTATGCCTACTTTTTTGGACCTGAACCCAACAAACAGTTCTGTGTTGGAGCTCTGGTTGTTTCTATGCGGTCTGTGTCCTTGGACCAGTCTTTTTAATTGCCTTCTATTTCAGTTTCCTCACTTAAGGAGATCGACTGTGGTGGGCATCTTCACAGTCTTGCCCCTGTTCATCTTCTGTGGTCCTTTGCCTAGAATTTTAGGTGTTGGTTTTCCATTGAAATCAAAGTGGTGGTTTTGTATGTTTATATATTACATGTATATACTGGGAAAAGAAATGAATATGGTCATGAAGCAGACAACAAGCTTCTTTCTTTGTCCTTTACCTGAGGTTACTGTCAGCTGAGCTTCCTTGTACTCTCTTGGTCTCCTGTATGAGGACCTTCCTTCCTTCTGTTCTTTTTTTTCTCTTTCAAAAAATTAAAAAAAATTTTTTTAAATTATTTATTTGTTTATTTTTTAATTTACATCCAAGCGAGTTAGCATATAGAGCAACAATGATTTCAGGAGTAGATTCCAGTGATTCATCCCCTATGTATAACGCCCAGTGCTCATCCCAACAGGTGTCTTCCTTATGCCCCTTCCCCATTTAGCCCATCCCCCCTCCCGCAACCCCTCCAGCAACCCTGTTTGTTCTCTGTATTTAAGAGTCTCTTATGTTTTGTCCCCCTCCCTGTTTTTATATTATTTTTGCTGCCCTTCCCTTATGTTCGTCTGTTTTGTGTCTTAAATTCCTCATATGAGTGAAGTCACATGATGTTTGTCTTTCTCTAATTTTGCTTAGCATAATAATACCTTCTAGTTCCATCTGTGTAGTTGCAAATGGCAAGATTTCATTCTTTTTGATTCTTTTTGATTGCCGAGTAATACTCCATTGTGTGTGTGTGTGTGTGTGTGTGTGTGTGTGTGTGTGTGTGTGTACACACCACATCATCTTTATCCATTCATCTGGAGGCGCTTCCTTTCTGGGTGCGGGCTCTTGGACTATGGGAGTCAGTGTCCTTTGAGGTCCAGGAAGAAGCAGATTTGAGCATTGGGCGGAGGGGCAGGAAGCTAGAAGGTGTTCTGTGCAGTTTACTGTAGGCTCGGCTGCCTATCGTAAATGGGCAGGGTGCACTCCAGGGTCAGGAGCTGGCGGTAGTAAGGGAGTTCTTTGGGGTAAGACTTAAGAATAAGAAATGAAGTGCCCTCAAGAGACAGTTTTAAGTTCTCATCTGGTCATTAACAGTGTGATCATACTTTATCATGGTTTAATTATCTGCAAAGCTGGAAAACGTTCTTTCCTCTTGTCTAGAGGGTTATGAGTGTACTCAGTATTTTTGCCTTTTGTTTCTAAAATTCACAGGGGTGCCTGGCTGGCTCAGTTGGCGGAGCATCTGACTCTTGGTGTCAGGGTCGTGAGTTCGAGCCCCATGTTGAGTATAGAGATTACTTAAAAAAAATTTCATAAGAAATTTTAGTACTGGTCATCATATATTGAAGGAATAGTAATAAGACAAAGGTGGTGTTAGTATCTTTCTATAAGCATCTCCTCTCTCTTGTTTCTTGTCCTGCATTTTTTCTTTCACCGAAGTGTCCCACCACAGCCCCTCTGGCCACTAGTGCTCAGCAGGTGTTTGCCTCTGGCGTTGCTCCCCTCGCTGTGGTGTCCCCTCTGAGCATCTGATTTCTGTCTTCCTGGTCCTCTTACTGCATCCTTAGCAGTTCCTTCTGGGCCTTGCATTTTCATCCCGCCCCCTTTTCCTAAAACAGTGCCTGGGGTGGTGTGGCACCGGAGAACAGGGCTCTACACCAGGAGTCTGAAGTTCCACATTCTGGTTCTCTTTCTGTTCCTTATCTTTTCATCTTGCGCAGGTGACTTTGCTTTGGAGCCTTGGTTTCTTTTCTTTTCTTTTTTTTTTTTTTTAATATGTTTTTATTTATTTTTGAGAGAAAGACAGCACAAGCAGGGGAGGGGCAGAGAGAGAGGGAAACACGGAATCCGAAGCAGGCTCCAGGCTCTGAGCTGTCAGTACAGAGCCCGACGCGGGGCTCGAACTCACAGACTGTGAGATCATGACCTGAGCTGAAGTCTGACGCTTAACCGACTGAGCCACCCAGGCGCCCCCCAAAAGCACTTCCTGATCAGCTATGTTCTGTGGAGGAGAACATGGGTGTTTTTATTTATTTATTTTTTTTTTTAATTTTTTTTTTTTCAACGTTTTTTTATTTATTTTTGGGACAGAGAGAGACAGAGCATGAACGGGGGAGGGGCAGAGAGAGAGGGAGACACAGAATGGGAAACAGGCTCCAGGCTCCGAGCCATCGGCCCAGAGCCTGACGCGGGGCTCGAACTCACGGACCGCGAGATCGTGACCTGGCTGAAGTCGGACGCTTAACCGACTGCGCCACCCAGGCGCCCCAACATGGGTGTTTTTAAACCTAGGAAGGCCAACTGAGTGATTGACTCAGCAAGCTGAAGCCAGGGAAGACTCCCATTTCCTGGCTGTGCAAATTGAGTGCCTGTCTACAAGCTACTTATATTATTTCCACGTGGCTTATTGTTTTCTGTGCTTATTCTTCTGGTTCACTTCATGTCATGGACATCCTGGATTTTGCAAAGGATGAAGTGGAGACAGGAAATGGTCATTTTCTTTTCAGAGGATGGCCCTGTCAGGTCCTGATTGTCCGTTCCAAGGCAACCCTGTGAGTTGTGAGGTTGGACTCTGCCCCAGTCTGCCCCGGAAAAAGTTAGCTTTCTGTCTCAGACTGCGTACAGAACTCCCATCTCCTGCTACCACCCAATGGGCAAATCCCACACATGCCCTTATAAGCCTCTGGATTTCCTTGTGGATCCGAGATGGAAGGAAACTGATCCAAGAAGATGATGGTCTTACTTCTTTCCCTATCTGATCCTGCCGCCCAACATTGCTTCAATGAAGCAATCACAAAACCAAAGAGCTCTTATACGTAGCAAGAAATTGAGTGGATATAGAAGGGATTGGGGGGGGGGGGCATAAGTTGAAATTGAATATGCGTGAGAAGGACTAGACGTTGGAGAATGTAGTGCCTGGAGTTTACATGAAATAGAATCTCAAGGCTCTTGAGGAATCAGAGCGCAATGAGTCAGGCACTAGACCCTACAGAGACTTGTTCTTCTCTCCTCACTTTGTCTTTGTCAATACCTGGTTAGAGGTTGCTCTTAGCCCATTGGACACCCCTCCTTCTGCAGATGAGATCATGCCTGAGAGTCAGACTTAAGCTAATTTTCAGTCTGTTATGTAGGAAGACTGCAGATGTTACTTTTCTAACTTTCAAATATGTAAACTTGTCACCTTCAGAACCATCGAAACTTACTTCTGGTTTCCTAATGATATGTAGAAGGAGCATTTACTGGGGTGGGGGGGGGGTGGTAAAGGGATCTGGTTTGAATAAATCATGTCCCTGGATCTCAATTTCTTTTTCTCTAAAACAGATTTGAATGGGATGATCTGTAAGAGTCCTCCCCATCGATCTCAGATTTAAAGATTGGTGTCTGCTTGGCTTATTTTGTAATTAAGTTTGTCCTGCATAGAATCTCCCTAATGATATGTTCCATGGCACCTTTGTCTTGTTAGGTTCACCAGGGCCCAGTCATGAAAACCATTTGAAAGATTGCAGTTGCGGTTACCAGGAAGTGGAGGGAATCTAGGCTTCGGGTTGTACCATTCTGATGGAAATAAACACTGGTGGGGACGTTTCTAAGGAGGAGCTGCGTTAAGTAATTTCATTGTCTGGATTTCTTTTGCATCATAGCCCACTCATGAAGGTTACTTCTCTTGTTTGGATATCTGGACGCTCTTTCTGGACTATCTGACAAGTAAAATTAAAAGCCGTCTGGGAGACAAGGAAGCAGTTCTCAACAGGTAAACCTCAGAAACACTGATAAATAGAAATAGACATTTTTGCGTTCTTCTTGTGGCTTAAAGGGACAGCCGGGCCGTCAGACCTCTTCAGTGAAACTGGGTCACACAAGCTGGGTAGGTAGTAATGTCATTGAGCATTTTCATTTATTTTTTTTCCCCCTTTAAATATTTCATTTTCTTAAGACATTTTATTTTCTGATTAAAAATGTAATTTGTATAGTTCTTCAGCTGTGATAACTGTCTCAAGGGTTTGTTTTTAAGTGGCCCTTATTTTAGAGATTAAAAACTGAAGTATTTATTGGATGGATGAAATGATAGGACGTCTGGGATTTGCCTTAAAATAATCCACTGGGATAGAGGGAAAGGAGGGTCGGCCGTGTGTTGATAATTGATGTTGACCTTTATTGATGGTAACTTGGGGTTCATTATTCTAGCTCCTTTTGTATGTGTGTGAAAATTTCCTAAATAAAGTAGTAAATACCTGCTGTGAAAAATAAGTATTTTAAAAACTAGGAAAAGATAGAAAAATATAAAGAAAAGATATCCATAATCCCGCAGTCCAGCGATAATTACTTTTGTACTTTCTATTGTATTTATTTCTATTGTATTTATTTATTTAATTAAAAAAATGTTTATTTATTTTAGAGAGAGAGCGCGAGTAGGGGAGGGGCAGAGAGAGGGAGACACAGAATCCGAAGCTGGCTCCAGGCTCCGAGCTGTCAGCACAGAGCCAGATGCAGGGCTTGAACCCACGAACTCCGAGATCGTGACCTGAGCTGAAGTCGGATGCTTAACCGATTGATCCACCCAGGCGCCACTCTATTGTATTTTTTAAAAAACAGAAAATGGGGAAATGTTTTTCCCCTTATGTTCCTCAAGGTCATTTTTCTTGCTTGCAGGCAGAAAGTGTAGTTCCTGTCCACCATAGTTATTTAGTTAAGAAGTGAAATATTGAGCTAATGAATCTAGAACGCTTGGCACATTACGAATGCTCGCTCAGTAGATGGCATCAGTGGCTGGTGGTGAGTGAACACCCCTTCCTAGCAATGTGCCCCGTGGGGGGCGGCGAGGAGAATCCTGGCCTGGGAAGAGATCGGACCCTCTGGAAACCCACCCTCGTATTGGTGAAGTTTTAATGAGTTTTTATAATCTTAAACTGAATATTTGCATTTCAAGTTAAAAATCTGCACTTTTGTTCCCAAACATTATTTGTGTGATTGCAAAATAGCTTGCAAGTTTCTTTGTTGTCAGGTCAGATGTGCTTTGTGGGTGTATATTCGTGTATCCGAAACTCTTACACAACAGTAGATCCTGTTTTTGGTGATTTTGCCAACTAAAAGTTAGTTATTGTGTTTTTGAATGAGATTCTTCAAAGGAAAGGTATTTTTGCCTTATTCTCTATTTCGTATGCTGAACAGTTGGGTCCTGTAGTTCCGGGACTGTGCTTGATTTTGCTATGTTTAGTGGGAGATTTGACATCTCACGCTTGTTGGAAGAATAAACTGAGGAAATGATTAATATGAAAATGCTTTTTAAAGCACAGTACAAAAGTGTTTTAGGTGTGGAGAATATGGTTCCATTGAGAAAATCTGCAGAGTGTAGTATTAAATAGATTTTAGTATTAATCTGGCAGATTATTGGTGTTAAAGATACCCTTGTGCACACCAACCTACCAACAGAAGGAGCAGTGGTATACAATTTAAATTCCTTTTCTGCTTCATGGGAGCAGTGTTACTTTTGGTCAAGTTATATGCTGATCACATTTCCTCTTGCAAAACGTGCATGTTGACCTCTCTCTCAGGATGGTTAGGATTCAAGGAAATCACATATATAAAATGCCTGGCACAGTATTTAGCCTGTATTAGGCACTCAGTAAATGGTCCCAGTGATGACTGCAACCATGATAATAAGTAGTAGAAGACGTTGCTGCCATCGGACTGTGGTGGTGACCATGGAGTTCAGTGACCAGGGCCCCCAGGTGGCCTAAAGGCCTTTTAGTCCACCTTCAGATGTTGACCTGTCTGCCCAGGCATCTGTCATCTGATGTCACTGGGTTGGCAGGGGTGATGGCTGATCACTTTCAACACTAGGAATTTTTTTTTGATGTTTATTTATTTATTTTGAGAGAGAGTGTATGAGTAGGAGAGGGAGAGGGAGAGGGAGGGAAGGAGGGAGGGAGGGGGAGAGAGAGAGAATATGAATCCCAAGTGGGCTCTGTGCTGTCAACACAGAGCCCAACGATTTGGGGCTCAATCTCAAAAACCATGAGGTGAAACCTGAGCTGAAATCAAGCACAGGACGCTTAACTGACTGAGCCACCCACATGTCCCTAAGAATTTTTTTTATTGATCATTTGATTATCATCCTAAATGAGGCTTTCTAATTCTTTATGACTTTTTTTAGTGTTTATTTTTGAGAGAGAGAGAGAGAGACAGTGTGAGTAGGGGAGGGGCAGAGAGAGGGGGAGACACAGAATTCGAAGCAGGCTCCAGGCGCTGAGCTGTCAGCACAGAGCCCGATGCAGGGCTCGAACCCATGGACCAGACCACGAGATCATGGCCTGAGCTGAAGTTAGACTGAGCCACCCAGGTGCCCCTATGACTTTTTTTTTTCCCCCAAACATACACTTACAACACTTTTAAGCCCTTGAAAAACAAAAAAAGCCTTGAAATCTTCAAAGCTGGTCTGGGGTTTTTTGCTATTAGTTAACCATCACCAGGGAACTGTTTATTGAGCAGATACCACCTAGTATCTGGGTTACAGATTACAAAGAGGGCTGTCTAAGGTAGTCCGCTGAGGGGCGCAAAGAAAATAGTTGAATTTTAACGTCTATATTTTTCCGGTCACCTCTTAAACACTGTATATTTATGCAGGTGTGCGCTCAAGTCCTTAAATGAAAGTTTTGAAGTGTGGCAACCACTGTTCTAGGTTCTAAGAGACCCTGATACGTCAGAGATGTGCTGTTTCACATAAGTAGTTGATAAAGACCACACTGGCTACTGGTCGTGACCCACTCATTTTAACTAAAGCACGTAAATGTGATCAAATGTTTTTCGGCTGATAAAATGCATCTGAAAGAAGTTGAGGTGCTCTTGGAATCACATTTGTGGCTTAAGCCAGAATTTCAGAAGCAATTGATGTTGCAGGAACTCGTCAAGAATGTTTTCTTGGTGTCTTAAATGGGAAACGTAGGTGTGGTTAAGTCACTCAGTTCCTGTCCCTTGCGGTTTACAGGTTTTGCATCATCCATCACAACAAAGTGGTGTAGGCATTGTAGGCTACAAATTTAGAAGCACAAATGTACATGAGTTTATTTTTGGACCTAGGAGCTTGGAAATTGGAGCTCCTCATGTTCCTCACTCCGTGAGAATGCTCCAGAGTTTCTTGATCAGAGCTGCTGGGGACTCGGGTCCCTCTGTCCGAGGACTGTGTTCTGTAACTTAGCAGAACAAAGCCGCTGCTGGGGCTCGTGGTCCGGGTTGGCCATCTTCAGGTGGTGGTTTGGGAAGACCTGAATTTCAGTTTCCTTTTCCTCCGTTGGACTCTGGGGAAGGTTGTGCCGACTTACAGGTTGTTGAGTAAACGAAGTGAACCGGTGCGTGTCGAGTAGCTTGGCCGACAGTAGGTGTTCGGTGAAGAACTGATTCTCTTCTGCTCGCTCCCTCTCACTCCCTTCTCTCTCTGCTTGTCACTGTGAGAGGAGCCACCTGTGTAGGAACTTCTTGCAGGAAGAGGAGGAAACCTGAAGGGAGTTAAGCAACCTCTAAAGTTCTCGAGTCATGTCCTGTGACCGCTTCGTCGTGAGAGTGCTGGCCAGGACCGGCCACAGAGCGGCCGGGGATCCCGAGTGACACCGGGTTGGACTGTAAACACATGTGGGCGAGCGTGAGAACGATTGCCGCCCTTTGTTTCCGGGTGGGTTTTCTGCTTAACAAAAAGGAAGTGCCGTTGTGACCCGTGACATTTTGATACACTTAATAAAAGGTGTCAACTAGGTTTGTATCAGGGCTCCGGTCGTTTCCTAGCTCCTAGGAAGAGAAATTCATGCTGTTGACGGCCCCAGAGAGCAAGTGAATGGGGTCTCAGTGACTTCAAAATTGGGCCGGCGTCCCACCCCTGTCCTTGGTAGCCCTCTCTCACTTGGACTTTTGTCTGTTTGTTGCCTGCATTTATTCATGTTTTTGTTCATTTGTTCTTTCACCGTCCTTTGTTTACTGAACACCTACTCTGTAGTTGTCCTAACGTGTGCAGTTTTATTTAACTCAGAAGTTGGGGTGCTTCGGAATCACATTTGTGGCTCCAGTCACAGAGGTCTGTAGGTTTATGACCGTTGCATGTTTAAACATTTAATGCTACACATTTCTCTCTGAGTACTGCTTTAGCTTCATCCAAAAAAATTTTTAAGTTTATTTTTGAGAGAGAGAGAGAGAGAGAGAGAGAGAGAGAGAGAGAGAGAGAGAGAGAATGCTCAGAGAGAGAGAGGGAGGCCCAGAATCTGAAGCAGGCTCCAGGCTCTGAGCTGTCAGCACAGATCCCGGCGCGGGGCCCAAACCCACCAGCCGTGAGATCATGACCTGAGCTGAAGCTAGATGCTCAACCAAGTGAGCCATACAGGCACCCCTCACTGAAGATATTTTCTAATTTCTCTTGGGGTTTCCTCTTTGCTGTTTAACTTCCAGATATTGGAGGTTCTCCATCTGTCTTGTTACCATATTCTAGTTACCATGATCTGCAAACGTAGTTTGTGTTCTTTTTAATTTCAGTTCTTTTTAATTTGTTAAGGTTTGTTTTATGACTTAGTTTTCTTGGTGATTGTTCATCGCGCACTTGAAAAGAGTGTGTATTCTGCTCTTGTCGGATGGGGTGTTGTGTAAATGTCGGTTAGGTCGGGTTGGCAGGTGGCATTTCTGTGTGTCCTCTGTCATGTTCAGTCAGTGACCGGGAGAGAGGTAAGCTCTCCGTGTGTAATTGTGGGTTTACCAATGTCTCCTCTCAGCCCTTATCAGTTTTTGCTTCATTTATTTTGAGACTCTGTTGTTAGTTTCCCATAAATTTAGTTTCCCTTTTCAGTATGTTTGTTTGACTCTCTGTCTTTATCTGAGGTTTTTAAGAGGTTGCTCTGGTATTACAATATGTCTACTTTTCCTTTTAGCCTTTCACCACTGAGAGTGTATGTGGAAGAAGCCTTGTCACCGCATAGATCCTTTTGCCCTCCCTTTATACCGAAGTTGCCACACGTTTTATGTCTATATACGTGGACAACCCCAGCAGACAGTGTTTTATTTTTGCCTTCATCCGTCATTCATATTTTAAAGATCTTAAGAGGAGAGAAATAGTCTGGAGAACACTAGAGAAATGGTATTTACCCAGACATTTGCCAGTTTCTTGCTTTTGTCCTTCGTCCTTAAAGTTCCAGGTTTCCTTCCTATGATCATTTACTTACTGTATTAACGAGCTTGGGCTGTCCTGACAAAATACCACAGGCCGGGTGGCTTAAACAGCGGGAATTTACTTTGTCACAGTTCTGGAGACTGGAAGTCCCGGCTCAAGGTGCTGGCAGGTTCACTTCCTGGTGAGGACTCTTCCTGGCTTGCAGACTCTTGCCTTCTCCGTGTCCTCATGTGGCCCTTCTGTGCTTGCACGGGAGAGCGAGTGGCACGCATGCACTCTCCCCTGTCACTTTCTCTTCATGTAAGGCCACTGTCCCGTTGGATAGGGTCCCACCCTTATGACCTCACGTAACCTCTGTTCCCATTTTATAGGCCTTCTCTCCAAGTACAGTCACACGGGGGATAGGGCTTCAACATAAGAATTTCCAGGGGACCCAGTTCAATTCAGTGCCTAGCAGCCCCTGCCCGAAGAACATTACGGAGGATGGTTATACCAGCTGCCTTAAAAGTCTTTGATAATTCCAGGGTACTGGCGTCTTGAGGTTGGCTTCTGTTGATCGTCTTTCCCTTGATTAATGGGCAGTGTCTCCTCATTCTTTGTATGCTGACTAGTATCTCGAATGCTTTTACCTCTTTATTTGAACCAGCCTTAGGCATGGCTTCCGTCACCACGGTCACCTTATGCTCAGAGATGCTTCATGTTGAGACCTCGCACCCGCAACGCCAGGTAGCAGGAATGAGAAGGGGAGAGTTGGACAAAAGGCTCTTGTCCGGAGGCTCTGCCCTGTGACTCCTCTTAGCATGTCCTCGACCACTGCCATCTGCGAGGGAGGCTGGGAAATGTGGTCTTCCACTTGGCCTCAGTGCCCAGTGTTGTCTTGCTGAGGAGGAAAGGAAGAATGGGTCTTGGGTAGGGAGCCGGAGTCTGCCACACCCGAATACTCTGCCCACCTTCACCAGCCACTTGGGGAGAGCAGTTACTACCTGAGTGTGTTTAGCCTGGTTCCTGGTTGGGGTCCATTTTCTATGGGATAAGCTTTTTTTGCAGCCAGAGCTGCTAACTGCCGGTTGGGGTTTAGGTCTAATTTAGGCTTATTCTGTGCATTTTACAAAGTTTTTAAAGTCCCTTTTGAGCTCAGCAGGACAACTTGTAGATGACGGGTTTCATCTGTCCTCTGGTCTGAAGTGGATTTTCTTTCCTAGCAAAATTGTGAAAATGCACTGGTCCGTCGTAGTGATTTATAGCATAAAACTTGTGTAACTAACTTTAGGAATTTATGTCTGAGCAAATGGCAAATGTAAGCTCCAGGCTTAAGTGTTTGATCTTACCTTTCTCTGAAGTCGACTGAAATAGGATTTTGAGTCTGCTGGCAATTCTTCCCACAGACGTTGCCTATTTTGTGAGTGATCTTCCCTGCCAGCGTTAGTTTCTGGGCGGCCTTGCTTGGTTGCCCGTCCAGCCTGGGTTGTTAAGTCATTTGCAAACACTGCGGGGAGGGGTGGTCAGTGTTTCTGTCTTCGTGAAAAAAAGAACTCTTGTGCCCACCAGACTCTGCAGTGTGACAGCATAGGAGGATTTCCAAGTAGTCTCGAGACTGTGTACAGAGTCGTTACAAGGGTTATCGCAGACTAGGTGGACTGACTGTATTTGATCTTGGCACTGGATTCCTTTTAGCTGTGGTTAGCTTGTCTGGTACTCACCTGTGTCGGATTAGATGGTTCATTAGGTAGAGTCCTGTCAGGAGAATGGACACCACACTTAATTGTTTTAAGAATTTGGTGTAAGAGATTGACGAAACCGGTGTTGGAGGGCCGGAAGAGCGAGAAGGAGACACCAAGATTCAGCAGATGAGAACTACAGGAGGCAGCCCACCCCCAGGGCTGAAGGAAAAGAGTGGAGCTGTTCAAGTCTGGATCGCAGGGATGGGCCCCGTGCAGCTCAGGTCTCTGAAGAGAGGGCACCCAGGAGCTCGGCCAGACGGGGGGTGGAGGCTTGGAGCTGGTGCTCACTCCTGAGAGGACGGGGTGCGACCTGGCTGCTGCTGGCACCTCCGAGAGTGCGTGCGGCTGGCTGTAGGAATGTGAAAGCTGAAAGTAGGACCAGTTCTTACCTCCAGGTGACCGTCACTGGGGTGACACTGCCAGGGCAGCGAGCCCACCAGGAGAATGGCATCCCTGTGCTCCTGCTGCCTCTTGGTCTTCCTCCAGCGCCCCTGCTGCAGAGCCTCCAGGCAGAGGAGAGGTGTGCTCTGTGCAGCCTGGGCCCCGACGTCACAAAGTGTGCGGCTGGATCGGCGCCGGACGCCTGACGCGAGTGCCCGGCTTTGTGAGTGGGAGCGGTCCCTGAGCCTGTCTTGGAAGCGTTTCGGGACAGACATTTAGGCTTCGGGATTTGTTCTTGAAAATTAGGGTTTGGTGGCCCTTGGGTGTGACTGCTGCATGTAACTTGGTGTTTTCGGAGGTAGGCTGTCATCACACGTGGGAAATAGCCAGGCCTGGAGCTTTAGGTGTTTCTTTGAGAAGGGGCAGGGTTCCTCCAGACCTTTTCCATTTCTTCCTTTAGGTTTTAAGTGTTCTGACTGAAGGTTTTGGGGGAGTGAGCGGAGCAGGCTCGAAGACCATTGGTGGTTTATGCATAGAGAGGAGGGCATAGGATGTTGAGTTAGGGAGCCCCAGGTTCAAATCACCTAGCTTGGTGACCATGGGCAGTCTGTCTAACTTTTGTTAACTCTGGTTTCCTTGTCGGAGAAACACCAATAATATATCTACCTCTCACAGATGTTAAAAGGATTGAATCATGGAGTTGAACCTTCTATTGAATCGGTGTAAATTGATATTTATATATCATTACTTATAATCCCTCGGGCACCCGTTGAGAAAATAACTCAAGAGTATATGGTGAAAAGAATGCCAGGGGAGTGAAAAGAAGTATCTGTTTAACACAAAAGAAGGCATTAATGGAGGAGCTGAACAAAAGATACTGGCAGAAGTCCTTCCTTACCAGTAATTACATTAAACGTAAAGAATATAACTTCTCTAGTTTAAAAAGCAGTGATTAGCAGGATGGATTGAAAACACATGATCCCACTACATGTTGTCTATAAGAGACTCACTTCGGTTTCAAAGACACAAACAGGTTGAAAGTAAAAGGATAGAAAAAGCTATTCCATGTAGACAGTAACCAAAAGAGATTCAGGGCAGCTATGCTAGTGTCAGACAGAATAGACTTTAGGACAAGAGTGGCTGCAGGGGACAAAGGACAGCGTCTAATGATAAAGGGTCCATCCGTCAAGAAGCTGTCTGGAACGTAGCAAAATAAAGAGATACCCCTGCCACCGTTCCACTCTCACATATGCACTTGCCAACCCGTAAGCTAAATCTAGTTCAGATACTGCTTGTATATGGTAATCCAGCAGCGACGCTATTCTTCTTCAGAGTGTAGGAGGCCTTTTCAAAACCCAGGCTAAAGGCCTGCTGTCACCTGTTGTTGAATTTCTCCCTGCCGCATAGGTACGAAGACGCTCTAGTCCTCTTGCTCACGGAGGTGTTGAATCGAATCCAGTTCAGATACAACCAGGCCCAGTTGGAGGAGCTGGATGACGAGACTCTGGATGATGATGTAAGCGGCGTGGCCTAATCAACCGTAGTCATTGTCATTTTCGGTGTGAGTCCAAGTAAGCTCTCTGCTCTGGAGCCAGAGTAGTCTTACAGTTTGAATTGTGTGTTTGAACTTTACAGTTGACCTTGACCAGTGTGGGGCCTAGGGGTGCTGACGACCTGTGCAGTCGAAAATCCCAAGTATAACTTTTGGCTCCCCTAAAACTTAGCTGCTAACAGCCTGACTGTTCACCGGAAGCCTTATCGACAGTCGATTAACACATATTTTGTATGTTACGTGAGTTCTATACCATATTCTTACCATAAAGTTAGCTGGAGAAAAGAAAATGTCATGAAGAAAATGGTAAGAGCAAATACATTTCCAGCGCTGTACTGTTTGTTGAAACAAAAAATCCTGTGTAAGTGAACATGCCCAGTTTAAACCTGTGTCATTCAAGGGCCAGCTATATATCCTACTCGTCTTTTGGGGTTTGTTAATTGTAAAAAGAAGTTGACAGACGTTTTTACCTGTATGAACTAGGGAGATAAGTAGAGACACCATATGCACAGTGAGAAATGGTTGAGCAAGGGCTCTGTATTGCCTTGCACCCACACCTCTGCTCCCCACTCTGGGCAACGAATAAAAACTAGCTAGATGCGGGGTGAGGGACAGGGCATAAAGAGCTCCCGAAATGGTAAGGCTAGGATGAAAAGAAGTCTCTTTTGAGTATATTTTGTCGATCAGTATCTTAAAATCAATCTTGAGTTTATTGACACTCGTGTGCCCAACATGGGTAAGGCAAATGTGTTGAAGGACACAATTCCCATGTTCCTTTTTCTTAAGCACCGTGCACTTTAGAATTTTCAAGTCACTGGTAGGGCTCTCAAAATAACTGTGACCGTGGCATGGCTGAGACCTTGAGGGTGGCCGTGTTTGGGTTAGAAAGAGCCTTGTACTTGGAACTCAGAGGCCTGGGTTTGAATCTCTGAAACCTTGGGCCACAAGGAGATAGAAGTCTGGGCCTTAGATTTCTCTGAGCTTCATTTTCTCCTCTCCCAAAAGGGAAGCGATGTGGCTGACTGGCCTGCGCTGACGGTTACATGACGGTAATGTGTGGAAGGGCTGGCTGCATGCCTGCTTATGTCGTGGGTGCTCGGTAAACTTGAGCTTCGCTTCTTGTTAGCTGTACGATTTAGTTCAGTGCTTCTCACGTTGGAGCATGGGTAAAAATCGTTGGGACAGCTTGTTCAACAGACTTTGATTTAGGGGTGGGGGCCACAGAATCTACGTTTCCTACAAGGCCGTGGGAGATGCTGGTGCTACCGTGTCTGTGGACCGTACTTTGAGTGGCACTGACGCAGTCCGTCACTGCTAGGGACCTAGTAATGCACTGTTTCAGAAGGTAATGAACGAGCGACCAGTTCCTATAGCTGCGTTCTCATAGAGGGGCCTTGAGCATCTCACCAGTGGCTTTTTAAAATCTCTGTGTCCCTGTGACCGTAGGAAAAAGTAGGTCATTCTCTCTGGATCATGTGCTGAGGAAACAGCTTTTTAGGAAACTAATTCATTGGATTAAAAAAAAAGATTCCAGGTTGGCCTTTTTAAAGTACCAAATGACCTGGTTCCGTCATTTGCCACTTCTTCGAGATTTTACGTCCGAGAGTGGACTTGAGGTTGAGGCTAGATGGGCAGGGAAGATGACAGGACTGCCTTTCCGGGAGAGCTGATCCTTCTGTGTTTCCCCCACAGCAGCAGACAGAGTGGCAGCGGTACTTACGCCAGAGCTTGGAGGTAGTGGCCAAAGTGATGGAGCTCCTTCCCACACACGCCTTCTCGACACTGGTAACTCACCATCGGGAGGGGAACGAAGAGCCTGATTCTCTCCCTGCACATGTAGCACGAGTAATAAGGCTTTTTTGCTCACCGGTATTTTAAAATACATAGGTATACATTTTAAACAAAGAATAATGATGACCATCACCGACCTTCAAAGTTTAACAAATGCTAACATGTCCCCAAATATTTTAAATCCGCTTTTGGAAGCCCTGTTTTTCTTCCTGAACTCTCACATGTAATATGAATTTTACTAATGCCTTCAGGCCTGCATCAGTAGCTCAGAAACGACCAGGCCACGCAGAGGACTTCCTGCTAAAGATCGATTGCTGCAAAGTGAGCCTTTGTAAAGCCCGTCGCTAGCACCCTGCGTATATTCATGTGCTAGAATCTTAGTCATAAGGACCGCTTTCCTTCACTCAGTGGTGCTTGTTATTTGGGGAGATTTCATTAAGCCTATCTCTTCTTCAAGGACAAGATGATTTGGGGGAGGGGGTCTTGTGTTCTCTTGTAGACAGTTCTGTTGTGTTTCGCCATCTGCCTTTCATAGGGACCTGTCACATTGAAGTCTGATCTTTGTCCTAACGGTGAGTTAGCAGCTTTAGAAAGAAAAGATACTGATAGCTCTGGTTATGAGGGTCCTGTCTGCCAAATGAGTAAGGGAATCAGACTTCTAAAAAATTGGGCCTGTCTTTTCACTCTGCCGTGCACTTAAATAAGGCAGATTATCTGACAGTTCTTTCCAGAATAGGATTTCCCTTGGATTTGAAGGGAGATAGGTTCCGTCTTTAAGCTCTAGAAGGTGTAGATCATTTGGGGTTTGGTGTCCTCTTTTAGGAACCGTAATAGTCAAACCCAGCATCCATTGCTTTGTTTAGAAAAGAGTTATCTACCTGATAAGTTGTTGTTTTGTTTTGTTTTGTTTTGTTTTTTTCTGATTCCAAACATTAATTGGTGGTGTGAATTGTAGAAATTGTTGAAGGCAGGGCACTGAAGGGAGCCACTCCTTAGCTGGCAGTAAAGGTTCTCAGAGAAAAGGGTATTTTTAATCTGATGCCCCTCCCCACCCCCCATAGATCTTGTAATGTTTTAACGTTAAAATGCTGTTAAAAGTTGGACTTATGTTTGTTTTTTTTTTTTTAATCTTTGTTTTTTTGTTTTCAGTTCCCAGTTCTTCAGGACAATTTAGAAGTTTATCTGGGTTTACAGCAGTTTATAGTTACTTCAGGGTCAGGTAAACTGGTTTTTATTTTCTAATTTAACCGACATTAAGAAAACTACCGGGCTAATATTTAATTATTGCCTTCTTTGCTGTCGCAACATGATTTCTCCACTGCCACCTCCCCGCCGCTCTGTCTCTCCCCACTCCTAAATGGAAAACTTTCTTAAAGAATCAATGACAAAAAGGAGCCGTGGGGGAGGTCAAGGATGAGGCTGTGACAGTGCATTCCGAACAGGTGTTTCAGTGAGAAAGAAGCAGCTGATTTGGAGCAAAGAGGGGGGACTTAGCGGGGGAAAAAGAAACAAAAAGCCATCAATTAGGCTATTTCCTTATGTCTTTGAAACCAGCAAGCACGCTAGGGAAAAATGGCTTTGGGCTTTGCTGCCGTGTGCTCTTTCCTCCCTGGCGTTAAGCAGTAAGAGGACCCAGGAGCGGCTCTGGAGTCGGCCGACCTGTGCGGGCACACGCCGACAGCTCGTGGCTGTTAACTCTCCTCCCGTAGCTGGCCCGCGGGAGGCCTGGCTGCAGCTGGCTGGGAAGACTTTGGGCTGCCCTTGGTAGGTGGCTTCACTCACCTGCTTGGGGTTTAGGGTCAGCAGTTTTTGGCCGTTTGGTTGATAACAATAACAGCTTCCGTGTGTAGAACACACGTCACACACCAGGCACTGTATTCTTTGCCTACGCTGTCTTTGACTCTCTCACCTGTCCTGGTCTCCTATTTTATGGAAGAGGAAATGGGTGTCCAGAGATGTCACTTTGTCCCAAGATGGTATAGTAGGGAAGGATTAGAAAGTTGAATGAACTAAAATCTGCCGTCCATTTTTTGCTAGCTAGTTGAAAACACCAAAAACTTCTTCTTGTGCCTGCAAATGCACCCGTGCTTCCCCGTATCCCCCCAGCCTCCCCCATCTTCTTCCCAGTGTTTTCCTTCCAGGAGTCCTGCCTGGCCCCGGCCCCCAGCCCCTCTACTGTGTAATTGTCTCAGCCTGGCACAGAGCCGCTCAGGGTATAGACCATCTCCTGGGCGAGCTTGTTATTCATGGCAGAGCCTCCACGAGAGGCTCTGTCTGGGGCTGCCCTTCTTGGTGGCCTGTGACGGTTTGTTTCCATGACTGTATTATTAGCTTCTAAATAATCCGCTGGGCCCCAGGAGGTTGATGGGACTTGGCATGCCCCTAAGTTTGTAGATAGGTTAAGAACAGCTTACAAAGAACTTTAAAAAGATCACTTTTCAAAGCAAACATGCCTGTAAAATATGCTGTCAACATTAACAAAAATCATTTGACTGTATAAATGCTACAGATGTTTTCCAGCATCCATTCTTGGGGAAAATTGTACCCTGGTGGTCTCTCCCTCAGGGCCACTCATCAAATTAGAATGTACTCAGCATCCTAAAGACCCGGTCTTGATCTTATTCTCGATCTTTTAAGAAACTGAACATGTACTCCTCCACCCCCCCAAATTGACCCCTACATAAAGCTTACGTTGAGTCTGTCTTGAGGAGAAAAATCTGAGCGACTCCTAAATCCTTTTTCTGAGACATACTGGTAACTTAGAGTTTCTCATCCGAGAAGGATAATCTGATTTATTTTTCCCTGAATGAAATATCATATACCTGTTCTCACTGAAACCCGTTTACTGGCGGTTTCCCAGTGTGCCTGGCCTTTCCAGATCGTTTATAAATCTCATCCCTAGCACTGCTCCTTGGTGCATACTCCTCTCAGGCCAGAGAAATACTTACTGTTTTAAAACGATCTGTCTTATCCGTGACGAAGCATTCCCCCATCCCTTAGTGGCTCCAAAGCCAAGTTTCCAATGCAAAGCCTATTAAAAAATGGAAACTCTGAATACATTTTGTTCCCTGGTTCCCATGGCCATCTAACCTCTCCAATAACCTCCATGCTGGATTAGCAGCCTTCCTGCCTCTTAACAGAAACTGTGGCATCTTCCTCTGAGAGGGTGGCCCCTCCATTCATGTGCTTTACTTCTCACCAGCTCTTAATTCTCGAATCTCCCCTGGAGGCTGTGTAGATGGGAGACTGACTGTTTACACCTGCTGCCGATCTTCCTGCCTCTACTTCCTCATTAGGACGGAGACAAGGCCTGAGGTCGCTGTGGCACCTCAGCGGCTGTGTGCGGGTCTTGCCCCTGGGAGGTCATCCTTCGCCCGCATTGCCTATCTTTCTCAACCGTCTGTGGTTTGAAAGATCCCACCTTTGGTTGTTGTGTCTCTTCTATTCTTTGTTCTGCTTGGCTTCATTTATGACCTACTTGTTCTCTCAGAGTAGAATTCCTCAAATGGGGATTTTCACATCTCTACCTCCGCAGCCCCCCCAACAAAAGAAGACTGAGTTATATTTAACATGAAGATGTTTTCTCCCCCCGGGCATTGATTTGCCAGGGAGCTGTCCTTTGGACGTGGTAAAAAGCACATGCACCTAGATGGCTTCAGGGCGACTTGCTTGATGGAAGATCGCGCTTCGGTGTGGCCGCGATGTTTTCTGTCCCGCAAACCTCCATGTGGCAGTGATGTCCTTCTGAGGGTTCCCCTTTGCGGCTGTTCTTTGCTATTAGGCGGACATCTAAGCCTTAGCCAAATAGGAGGAGAAGGGGGTGGTTCTGAACAGCTTTCTCAGTGGGAACTCAGGTGATTGCTTGCAGCATTTGGTGCTGCTGGCGGTGTGAAGGTTCTAGGCTCGGGGGTGGGCGCAGAGATTTTCATTTGGGGTGCCTCCTGCCTGTGTGCTTATGTGTCTTGCAGACGGTAGGCGAGCAGCAGTCGCAGTTTGCATTGACACGCGCTGTAGATGGTACGTGTGTCTTCAGTTGAATTATACGGAATTGAAGTTTTGTTCTGTCAGAAGTGGACACGTATCAGCAGTTTCTTATGGTTCGAACTGATAGTTTAAAATCACAGCGGTCCTGAGCTGGTTTTCATTCCAAGTACTGCTCTTTGACAAATTCGGGCAGGTTTAGAAGGGAACGAGCAGGATGGCAGGGATTCTCAGCCAGAGGGTGACACGGGAAATGAAGGGATGCAGGGGTGTATTTGAGCCGAGAGGAGAGTCTCTGTCTTTGCCTCTCCCCAAGGCTGCCATTCGTAAGCAGGCCTAGGCTCGTTTTGTGTTCTTCCCTCGGGGTGGGACCAGGGATGCCAATAAGGAATTGTGGGGGGAGGGACACTTTTTCTCTGTCGTTTCTGGCCCAGCTGTTTAAACATGGAGGACTCCGCGAAGAGGCTTGTGGGGAGAGGCTGGGAGGAGGCCCCGCACCGGCTGCAGCCGGGTGGACTCAGGGGCAGGCGGGGAGGCCTGCTCACAACGACTCCAGGACTGTTAGGACCCAGACGCCAGTGGAAACCCGATTTAGGGCGGTATCTTGGTTTGGTTTTTGTTTCCCTTCATGTTTTAAACTGTTCAAGAACCTCGTTCTTGGGTAAACCTAAGGGCACAAGAAGTTGGGAAGCAGTCGGCAGGGTGGAGAGCCTCGTGGGCGAGGGCGAGGCGACGAAGGTGCGCGGGGCGGGCGAGTGCGGAGTCAGAATGTGTCCTCGCTGCCCCCGGGGAGAGAAAGGCTGGTCTCTTTTCGGCCGACACTAGCAGCACCACACCCAGTTCCAGGGCAGATTTTTCTTAAGGCTTTGTTTCCCACAGCCCTAAAGCTTGGTGTGCAAAGGAAAACAGGTTTTAGTTTACCCTGGGAGTCAGTTATATAGCTGTAAGCCTGAAAATCCTTGACATTCAGAAAGTGCGTGATTGTGGTGCTTTTGTTAGCTGGGAGAGGAGGAGAGGCAGCGTTGTCTCTCGCATGATCAAAAATACCTCTTGGTTCTCTCCGTTTTGTGGGCTCATCTGGCTGGCGTGGGGTGGTCGTCCTCTTGCTCTGACTAGAGGAGCTGGCTCACCCTCCTTAGGCGCCCACCCCAGTGACCTTGGCAGGGTGCCTGCAGGCCGCGAATCCCACCGCTTGGTGTTTTCCTGACTGAAGCACTGCTCTCTGTGCGGGGCTGGGGGTGGAGGACCAGGTGAGGAAGGCAGGGGTGGGCCAAAGCTGGCCTTTGTCACCGGCTCTGTCCCTGTAAAGACCTTCCTTGATTTGCCCCTTCCTTTTGTCCTCCTGCTCCTGGGGATGTGACCCACACCTTTTTCCAAACCCATGTCTACCCTTGGGGGCTGTCACAGGTCTGTTTCTAGCCTCATCACGTGGAAGCCAGCGTAGGATCCGAGGCATCAAACTTGCCGCTTCACCTGGCAATTTCTTAGGTGTGCAGCCTTTGCTGTTTGTCTCGCCACAAGTGTTGTTTATCCATAATCACATTTAAATAATCAGGGAACCTCAAGCTCCCCAAGCCTCCCTGTACTGCTCTAGTTTGCTCTGTATTCGGTCGTATCTAATTCATTCGTTCGTTGTGGTCACTTCTTCCGTACCAGGCGCTGTGCAGAGTGTTGGCCACAGCCCCTCCCCGTGAAGGAGTTCATGGTCAGTGAGGAGACTTGTAGCTCATTAGTTTATCTGCATGTGTACTTGAGGTGCCCTGGAGGGGGATGCAGGAAAGGAGGGAAGCACATTCCTTCTGTCGGGCAATGTGGAGAGAAGGTCTCCCAGAAGACGTGGTGGTTATATGAATCTGGAGAAGACCATACAGGGCGTGAGTGGTCAGGGATGCAGTGGACAGTCTGGGCAGGGACCTGAGGCACTGGGGGTTAACAGTGGGTCCGGGTGAGATATTGGAGTGGGGGTGGGGGAGGCAGTGAGGTCACGAGAGCCCTGGTGTTGATGGAGGCGCGGGGGGTGGGGGGCGGGAGGGGGGAGTGGTCCGGGTTCTCCTGCCTTAACTGGAAGAGCCCCAGGGGGTTTGACACTCGCTTAAGGGGAGCTGAGTCTGTAGGTCTGGGTTCTAGGAAGATGCTTGTGGGACACCACGGGAGCAGGGTTGCCCTTAGCCAGTTCCTCTCTTCTAACGGAGTAAACCCCTGAAATTGCCACAGGAGGGGGCTGGTATCTAGGGAGTGGTAGGATTTGTAGGTGCCCTGTGGGCAGGGAGGGGGCTCTTGCTGTTACTGCCCCTCCCTCCCTCCTTCCGACTGGATGGAGGAGAACTCTGTCCCAACTCAGAGCGCCCTCTCCTGGCTTGGCTCTTCTCACTGTCTTTTGTGGACCTTTGTGGGGAGAGGGGTCCGCAAGGCAAGGAGATGGGCTGAATTGAAGATGTTTTTGTCCTTCATCTTTGCATCTAAATCACTCGGCTTGAAGAAATCGTGTGGAAAAGTAAGAAAGTCTCAGGCCGTAGAAAATCACAAGTTTTTTGTTACACCTATTTCTTAAAACATTGAAGGATGCTTCATAGTTCATTCTAACTTTGCCTTTACACTAGTGAATTTAATGGGAGCATTATTTTCCTCTTTAAGGAACCAGACTCAGAAGGGTTTGCTGAGGTCCGGAGCCAGCGGGTAGCAGGGCACCCGTCTTGTGAATCCAGGCCCCGTGCCTTTATTCTAGACCGTGCTACCTGCAGACCGTCTGGGGTGGAGTGCCAGCTACCCCCGGTTCTTTGAACAGGGGTGAATCCTGTCAGCCCAGGGAGATTCCATTCTGTGTGACAGGCCACGTGCAGAAGGCAGGCAGGTTTGCAGCTGTAGAGGCTTAGCCTGGTTCTGCCCCAGAAATAGGACCCGCATTGGGCAGGTGGCTGGGCCTCCCTGTGTGGGTTTCCTTGGGTGTAAAATTGGTGGTGTCACTACCTCAGGGTCACAAGAGGAATGACGTCAGGTGCTCCGTCCATGTCGGCACACCAGGCCATGTGTCCCTCTTGTCTGCGCTCGCTGTCCGTCTCTCTGGCCCCGGGGTGCGTGTGGGTACAGGTTGAGGTGGAGGACTGGGCCCATTTTCCCAGCTCGTGTCTGGGAAGCAGCCTGTGAGTTGCTGTGTTTCAACAATTGGTTTTGCTAAATGTAGCTTGCCTGTAGGAGCTGTTGTCCGTAGCGGTAACTAAACGCGTCCTTCCCGTGGAAAACCGCCTGCGGTGTTACGTTCCAGGCCACAGGTTGAACATCACAGCGGAGAATGACTGCCGGCGACTGCACTGTTCCCTGAGAGACCTGAGTTCCCTCCTGCAGGCCGTGGGCCGGCTGGCCGAGTACTTCATCGGAGACGTGTTTGCGGCGCGGTTCAGCGATGCCCTCACCGTCGTGGAGAGGTAGGCCAGAGTGACGTCACGGCGCCGCTCCTTCTTGCGTGAGGGCGGCGTGCCGCCGGCTGTAAGGCGGACGCGGAGCGGCCACCGGAGCCCTCTGGACTTCAGGTCCCTCGCTGTGACATGGAGGGGACCTGGTGCCTTGTAGCTTCTTGTGAGAGTTCACGAGATACGGCACTTAGCGCAGCGGCCGGGGGTTAGCAGCCTGTACGCGTAGGCCGTTCACTTCGTTGCAGATTGGGTCTGTGGATGAGAAGGCAGGGTTAGTCCCGGAAGAAGCCACGTGGGGTCAGTCTTCTGTCTCCGCCCACAGGTAAAGAGACACCGGGAAAGCCCTGGGAGTGGAAGGACAAACAGGTAGTCCGTGGGCATCTGGCAGCCAGGTGCTAGAGGTGGGACTTTTTCCAGCCCTGGGAGGGTCCTGAGGAGTTGAAGCTTGACCGGAGAGGTGGCTCCCAACCTCTCCACCACCAGGCTTCTGTCATTACCCCTCCCCTCGGGTCCCTCCTCGGGTTTATGGCTGCGTGTGTTGAGGACCGCTCCCGACTGCCCCATTCTCCCTGCGCCCCTCCCACGAACTCAGGCACTTAACGAGTCAGATGCTTCAATGTGTTTGGAGGTTCAGACTGTTTCAGGGTAACCGGTGGATTGATTAGATCAAAATTGGGCAGATGTGGGTCCAGCCCACAGTTGAGCCACCGGACTCTTTCACTGGCCCACTCGCCGTATCATTGATAACACGCCAAGCGAAACCAAGCCCCAAGCCTAGTGACTTGCGCACCAGAGTCTTCTTTAACTGTTACTCTTCGCTTAAAAGCAGAGAAAACAAAGAGCTTTGGATAAATCTTTAAAAGCCAGATTAATATCAATAAATAGTAAAAGTAGCACGTGGTAGAGAACTTTCAAAGTGGTTTTGCACGTATCATTTCATTCTTTACTTTGGGGGATGGGGATGTCACGTTCCCTGTGAGCCAACCGTGGCCCAGAGATGGTGAGTGCCTCTCTTCAGGCCACGCTTCACGAGAGGGAGCACATGGGTTTTTGACCATCTTCCTGAGTCCAGATGCTGTGCTCTAGCCACGCCACAGAGCTGTCGCCTCCAGCATCCTCCTTCCTCGCCGTCCTGGGTGAGGCCCGTTCCACTGCACTGACGGTTAGCGGAATGGGACGTGTTCTTCCTCCTTGAAATCTGTATCTTTTCAGAGTTCAGAGTTCCTGCGTCATTAGCTCATAGGTCCTTATAAGGACATCTTTCTGCACTGCTTTTAGGTTTGGACATCTTTCTGCACTGCTTTTAGGTTTGAGGCTCAGTACTTACGGGTACTTTGCAGTCTTGTCTTCATTCAGAATAAAGTGTGAGAGAAGGCTCCTTGTTACGACTGCTTGATCTTCGTAGCCAGTGTGATTAGCCGGCTTTTCACTCAGGCTCCACACAACAAACCTCCTAGCTAAACTGCTGCACGTAGAAATCGTAAAAGACACGTTTAGAAGCCCATTTTCCGTGTAGAGTAGCACCAAAGAATGCTGGGGAACACGAAAGCGGGACGTAAAGTCAAACACAGGGTGACTCCACTTACGTGAGGCCCATGGAATAGTCCGGACCAGAGGGAAAGGGGAATGGCGGGGGCCAGGGCTGCGGCGGGGGATGGGGTTGCTCTTTCGTGGGTCCAGACTTAGAGTTTTATAGGATGAAAAGGTAAAGGAGACAGGAGCGGGTGGCTGCACGCTCTGTGTGTATTCAGTGCCACTAAATAAATGTATACCTACTTTGTGAATGTGAAGAATGGAGAACAGTTTAAAGAGTTAAACACCGGGTGCATGTTGGTACGTCGCTTACGTATCACCCCGGCCCCTTTCCAGAGCTTCCAGTCGAGAACCCTTGCTACTTTCACCCTCACTTTCTGACTG
This sequence comes from Panthera leo, assembly GCF_018350215.1. NCBI lineage: Eukaryota > Metazoa > Chordata > Mammalia > Carnivora > Felidae > Panthera > Panthera leo. Next base: position 19,082,975 of record NC_056694.1, read on the forward strand.
CTTCCTGACCCTCAGTGCTTTGGGACTCAAGCTTGTGGTTTTCTAGTGAAGTCCCGCTTTCTGGTCCCTTCAGAGAGCAGCACTTTCCAGAGTGTGGTCCACGCGCACGGAGCCCCAGGATGTTTCCAGAGATGCAGATTTCCAGGCTCCTCCTTGCAGCTGCAGGGTCGGTCTGTGGGGTTGGACCAGGGAGCCTGCACTGTGACAGGTTCCCCAGTTGAGTCTTCCGCTCGGTGAAGTTTGAGAAGCTCTGTGCCGTGGCACCGAGGGAGAGAAACACCCACTGTCTTCCCTGGCGCCCGCCTCAGACCTGCTCCCAGGCTTCCTTAAAGAGCAGGCACGGGGAGAGCTTCGCCGCGTCTCCGGCTTCTTCCCTTTGCTCAGAAAGGAGCATCCATCTCTAACGAAAGAGGCATTTTCCGTTTCTCTGTACAGCCGGTTCTCCAGTTACTGGATTGAAGGCTTGTCTGCGTGCAGTGAGCCCTTGTGCCACCAGTGGGCGCAGCAGCTTGCTTCTGGAAGGATTGTGCTTCATGTCAAAAACGCTTCGATTTGTTCTCAAACCTTTTTTGCTTCGTGCCCTGCCCTTTCCCCCAAACATTTTATCATGAACATCTTCGAATCTTCAGGAAAGTTGAAAAATTATACAGGGACCACCCATATACCCGTCACCTAGATTCTACAGTGAACATTTTGCTGTATTTTCTTTGTCATATATCTGTCCATCTGAAACATTTACTTGTCCAGAGTTTTGTCGTTGTGGTAAAATACACACCATGATATATTTACTTCTTAGTCACTTTTATTGTATATATTATATCATCTTATATTTCCCTGTTAGATATTTATTTTGCATACAAAGTTTTTTGATTCTGTAAGTCAGCTTTAGTTAGTGTCTTTATATAAATCTTCATGCACATCTCAGGTATCTTTGGGATAAAATTGAAGGTGTGGTCTTGATTCTTCTTTGGATGGAAAAAAGTCTGTCTTTGGGCCCTTTGTTGGTACCTTGTCCATTTTGTCTATGTTAGCCCACAAGCTGAATGTTTTCTCTTACCTGCTTCTTTGCCAACAGGTTGGTCAAAGTCACTCTGTATGGATCTCAGATAAAATTGTACAACATTGAAACTGCTGTGCCGTCAGTACTGAAACCTGACCTCATTGATGTGTAAGTACAGAGTTAGCTGTTTGTGCGTTCTCAGGAGGGACCTTGTCCTCCGGCCCCCAGGAATTTTCTGGATAGAAGGGAACAGTTGTGCCTGCCATGAAGAGGAGAAAAACTGCCTCCTCCAAGCCTAGGCAGAGAGAAAGATTGATTGGGGGCAGGGGTGATTGGAGTAAGTGGAATTCATCAGGCAGATGAGAGCTGGGAGCAGAGGGTATGTGGGGTAGGCATTTCAGGAAGAAAGAACAGCATGAGCCAAGACAAAGATGTGTTGCAGAGCCCCGTGACTAGGGGGTGGTGTGTGGTTTGTGTGGTGGGAGATGAGGCCGGATAGGCACGGTAGGACCATGGTGGAAACAGCTCGAGTGCCGTGAATCTTCTCCTGTGGGCCAGTGACTGCAACTGTAGGGCCCAGAGAATTACTTGGGCAACACATTCCATCAGAGATTCTGACTACAGCAGGATGTGGAAGGCTCGGGTATTTGCGGATTACGCAAGACCTCAGGCGATTCTGAAGAACATTCAGGGACCACACTTTGAGAAGCTTTCAGGACGGTGGGGAGCTATTAGGAAAGTGACTATGGAAGGGACAGCAGAATGGAGACTGGAGGCGGGGCCACATCCCAGGGATCACACTGCCTGGAAGGCTTGCTCTGGACCGGAGCGGGCATTGGCGAACTATGGCCTGTACCGAATCCAGCCCACTGCCAGCTTTTGTAAATTAGGATTGGAGCACGGCCAGGCCCGTCCATTTACGTATTATCTATGCTGCTTTTGTGCCGCAGCGGCAGAGTGGCTGTGACAGAGTGTGTGTGGCCTGCAAAGCCTAAAATATTTTCACTCTGGTATTTGCAGAAAAAGTCTGCTGACCCCTGTTCCGGAGCAGTTCTTAAGCTGCAAATTAGGTAAATGATAGAAAGAGAGTCTTATCTGTTACTTTATAGTGGTTTAGGTTTTTTTTTTCAGAGTGTGTGTGTGTGTATATGTGTGTGTGTGTGTGTGTGTGTGTGTGTATACACACACACACACGTATACATATATATATATACTTCTCCTTTTCGAGATTAGAGAAAGCTGTGAAGCTTCAGCCGAGAAAAATGCTAATTTGCTCATAAACACAACATCTTGCACACAATTTCAGGAAGTTTTGGAGCCCCTCCCTTTAAGCCTTACGGAGCTCTGTAAATTTGATAGATTGACTAAAATTCCTAGACTCCAAAGGCTGACTTTCAGAGCTTAAAAGTTAAAAGTCAGTGCATTCTAAATGTAAAATACAAAATAACGGCTTGAAAAAGTTCACACCTGTAGAAAAGGGGAAAAACAGAATGAACACCCTATACTCTCAAGCTAGATTCGTCAGTTATAGATATTTTGCCACATTTGCTTTTGTTTCTCACGCTTCCTTTTTGTTTATACAGGTGAACACACACACAAACACACACTATTTTTTTGTAAGTAAACTGAAAATAAATTGCAAACATGTCACTTCACCTATAAACTCTTGAGCACATATCTCTGGGAACAAGGTCCTCCTCCTACATAACCATAATACCATTATCAATACTCTGAGACTTTCATGGATGCCGTAATATCTGGGGTTTTTAAGAGTGTATATGTATATATTTTTCCATACTCGAATTTCTCCAGTTGCCTCAGAAGTGTCCTTCTTTCTTTGGATCCAATGTCTAACTAATCATGAATCCCATATTACATTTCTCTCCCATAATCTAGATCAGCTCCCCAGACTGTACATGTTCGTGGGAGGGAGGGACAGGAGGAGAGTCAGATGAGGGAAAGAGAAATGGAGTTTTGGGGAGATTTAGGTCTTAATTTTTTTGTTTTTAAATGTTCACTTAATTTTGAGAGAGAGAGTGCAAGCGGGAGAGGAGCAGAGAGAGAGAGGGAGAGAGAGAGAATCCCAAGTAGGCTCTCTGCGCTGTCAGCACGGAGCCTGATGCGGGCCTTGAAGTCACAAACCGTGAGGTCATGACCTGAGCCCACATCAAGAGTCAGACACTGAACCGACTGAGCCACCCAGGCACCCTCTTAATTTTTTTTCCTAAGGAAAATCTTAAAAATCGAAATTTGTCTGGTTGTTGATCTGTATGAGATCGATGGTCAACATTTTTCGCGAGAACACTAGATAGGTGGCGGTGTGCCCTTCTTGTGTCCTGTCTGAGGCGCTTGAGGTCAACTTGCCACCCGGTTGGTGGCAACCAGTTTGATTTCCACGTGGTGTCTGCCTGAATCCTAGCTCTGTCCCCTAAAAGGTCCTAGGAGCGGTGAGACCCCTAAGTCCCCAGGCTCTTGTTTCCTAAAATTCGTTGTCCACTAAAAGGAGCCGTAGCTTCATAGAGAACTGACTGCTCTCTGTGTCACAGGAAGTGGTGGCAACATTTAGATGATGAGTTTTGATTTTTAGGTCCTACCTGAGCGAGTACGTGATTTCTGTGCCGTCTCGCGTGTCTTAGAACGGTAAATGCAATGAGTGGAATCCTTACTTGCTGTGGACACAAGTTTAATGCTCATATGTCTTGACCTTAACCTTTGAAATCGCATCTTCTCTCCCCTTTGCAGGCACGCCCAGTCCCTGGCCGCTCTCCAGGCGTACTCTCACTGGCTAGCGCAGTACTGCAGCGAAGCTCATCGGCAGAACACACAGCAGTTTGTTACGCTCGTCTCCACCACCATGGATGCCGTCACACCTCTGATCAGCACCAAGGTCCTAAGGCAGCAAGGGCTACGCTTTTTAAGTTTGTTTATTCCGGGGGGGGGGGGGGGGGGGGGGGGGGGGGCGAGGGAGAACATCGAGCAGGCTCCGCACTGTTACCGCGGAGCCTGACGTGGGTCTCGGCCCCACGAACCTCCAGGTCGTGGCCTGAGCCGAAATCGAGTTGGACACTTAACCAGCTGAGTCACCCAGGCGCCCAAGGGCTACGCTTTGTGTCTAAGTCCTTGTCCTTTTGTCCACATACCCACTTATTATAAAATCAAAATATCGCATGGTGTTAGACCCATAATTCTCAGCACTACCATAGAACCACGTGTCCTCTCATGTTCCTTTTGAGCTGTGGTCCATATAAACTCAAACGTAGCTTAAGTTTTTAACCTCAGTCCCACATGAATGCATGCTCATTGTGAAGAAGTTAAACACTATTTAAGTTCTAGACCGAAAATTTATGGTACTCTTTAATCCCCCATTCTAAAACACTGCTGTTTGGTAGTGGGAATGTTTTATAATTCTCCTGTTGATGGAAATTAGTTCTTGGTATGTACAACCTTGTAGGATGGGTTCCGGAAAGTGAATTTACCAGGTCAAAGGTGCATCCAAGTAAATTTGACAGCTTCTACTCAGCTGTCCTTTGAGAAAACCATCAGTTTATATTATGGAGCGTATAGGTGTTCGTCTTTTTTGTTTGTTTGTTTAAAGTTTATTTGCTTTGAGAGTGTAAGTGTGGGAGGGTCAGAAGGAGGAGAATCCCAAGCAGTCTCCGAGCTGTCAGCACAGAGCCCGACTTGGAGCTCTGTCATGTGAACCATGAGATCATGACGTGAGCTGAGATCAAGAGTTGGACAAGCAACCAACTGGGCCCTGTCTTTTTGTAGTCTTAATCTACGTAGCATTCTGTCCTCCTCTTAACAGTGTATTGATTTCCATAAGGTTTTGTTTAGCTTGTTAAAAAATTTTTTTTGATGTTTAGTTTTGAGAGAGAGAGAGTGTGTGCGCGAGGGAGGGGCAGAGAGAGAGGGAGACGCAGAATCTGCAGCAGGCTCCAGGCTCCGAGCTGTCGGCACAGAGCCCGATGTGGGGCTCGAACCCATGAACTATGAGCTCATGACCTGAGCGGAAGTCAGATGCTTAATCAGTTGAGCCACCCAGGTGCCCCAGGTTTTGTTCAGTTTGTGATTGTAATTTGTAAATGAGTTACAATATCCCACGAGGGGGGATTAATATAATTTATGATGTATCCAGCCATTGCTGGACTTTAATGTTGCCTGAATTTGAAAAAAATCACTATAGATCATTCTGAAATGCACATATGCACTTAGCTTTATCCTTTTAGGTGATTTTCTTAAAGCGGGATTAAAGGTTAAAGGTTAGGGATAATGTGTGGTTCTAGGAAATTCTAGTAATATTTCTTTCGAAAGTAACTGCATGCCCGTGACTCTTTGGTGTGCTGTTTTTTACCAGTCTTACCAGCATTAGGTCATATCTATAAAGAGTTTTCTCTTTTGCTAATTTGAAAAGGGCAGATGGTCCTCGAACCAGGTTTTTGATTGGCACGCGGAGGGGAGGAAGCAGGAGAGCCTGGCGTGACCGGTTGAGTGTTGGAAGGCGGGTGGAGAGAAACGTTGGCTTGGTTGGAGCGGGAGGAGTGAGGTGAACAATCCCGAGTAGTTTGAATGACAGGCCAAGGAGTCTGCCGTGGAATTTTTGGAGCTGAGAAGCGATCGCGCCCAGAGGTGCCAGCGACTAAGGACAGGAGGAACTGGAGGTGGCGCTCCCGGCGTGAGGTCAGGAGCTGCGACGTGGCACAGAGGAGCGTGCCTCGTGCTGGGCGCCGTCCCCGGAAACTTCTTGGACACAGAGCCCGAGTTATGTGCAACGACGGCCCGGCAGCAGATCTGGCTTGCGACTGCCTCGTCGGAGTTCTTCGAATCGCAGCCTCGCGGGAGAGCTAGTGAACCGACACGTTCTCTTCTGTCTCCAGGTCCAAGACAAGTTGCTGCTATCTGCGTGCCACTTACTGGTCTCACTGGCCACCACCGTGCGGCCCGTCTTTCTGATCAGCATCCCCGCGGTGCAGAAAGTGTTCAACAGAATCACCGATGCCTCTGCTCAGCGACTCGTCGATAAGGTGAGACCCCAGGGCCACGCTGCATGGGCCCTGGAGCCGTGAGGCTGAGCAAGAGGAGTCTGGTCTTTCTTTCGCACTCGGAGCTTACGGGCTGTGCCACCAGAGATGGTTTCCTCCCCAGGTGGCACTTAGGGCAGCCTCCGTGCCCTGTCGTCAGGCCCTTCCCGACGCAGTCGGGCGGTGTGCAGATCAGGATGTAAAAGACCCTCCCGATAGGTGCTGAGGTGGCGCTGCTTTGAGAGCCAGCGATTTGGCTGGTGTCAGCGTCTTCTTTGCATTCCTTTTGGTTTAAAACAGTCCGTTGTCACGTTTGTTTTCTTAGGGTTGAGAAGCTCCAGACAAGGATTTTCACAAAATCCTTCAGGAGGCTCAGGCTGGAAGTTTAAAAACCAACAAGACACAGGTGGCGTCCGAGGGGAGTCGGAGCAGTTACTTGGGCGCGCCCGGGGTGGCACAGTATTGCTTTTGACCTGGCGCCAAAGGCACGTTGATCGCAAGAGGTTCTCGGCAGCCTCTCTCTCTCTCAGCCCTGTTCTCAGCGGCTCCTCCGAGGGTGCTGGGAGCCAGCAGCTAAGGGACTGGTTAGACCGAGCGTCTGCAGTGACTGTGACTCCCCCGCCCCGTAATGCTGCAGGTACCAGAGTAGAGGGGCAGTGACAGCATCGGGAAATGACATTCCAGGATGGGGCCTGGAACGCGCTGGAACCAGGCGTGGTGTTTTTGCTTCACTTTCACTTTCCTCCCTGCCTTACCTGAGATTTGGACCGAAGCCTCAGGCCCAGCCTGTGAGAAAGGAGCCCGGAGGCCTGAGCTCCGCGTGTGCCCTGGGTGCCCAGGCTGCGTCCGGTGCAGCGGCTGTTGCTCTTAACCCTCTGATGGATACCTGGGGCGGGGGGGTGGTCTCTTCCAGGCTCAGGTGTTGGTGTGCCGAGCCCTCTCTAACATCCTGCTGCTTCCGTGGCCAAACCTGCCTGAGAATGAGCAGCAGTGGCCCGTCCGTTCCATCAACCACGCCAGCCTCATCTCCGCACTCTCACGGGACTATCGCGATCTGAAACCCAATGCTGCGGCCCCCCAGAGGAAGATGCCACTGGAGGACAGTAAGTGTCCCAGAGCCGGGGACGGCCCGGGGAGGCAGGTAGGCCAGGCGCTGTCTTCCTTTGTGGCCGATGCGGCATTCGTTCATCTGTCCGTAGTCCCTCAGCTGCAAAGTGGGAGAGCCAGCTTTCGGCGGTAGAAGCCGCTTCTCTGTGGAATTCTGTGAACGCGTCAGCCGGACCTATTTCCTGAATGTGGGACACCCCTTCTCTTAGTTAAAATGTCAAAAATAAGTAAACCGTCAATGGTGCCTTCCTTGGATAAAAAAATGTACAGGGACTGATCCGTTTCAGATACTTATATAAGCAATCAAAGCAATTCACTGGGAAGAGCAGATCTAAGAACTGTCTTTTGAAACTATTTTTAACCTTTCTCCAAATGCGTGTATTTCAGAGGCTTTGAAAGAACTTGGTATCTTCACAAATGGCACTTCAAGTTTAATTATTTATATTAAAAAAGGAGAGGAAAATGAATCAAGAGAACTCAGTTCAAGTAGAAGGCATCAGATTTCTCTGATGTACAAATTTTATAGTACATGTTAAGAAAATACAGTATTTTCACAGTGAGAAAGTATTGGAACATTATTGGATAACATCATTCATAGAATGTCAACAAATGTTAAAAATAGCAATAAATACCAGCATTTTTTAAAAAACATCATTTTCATAATCAGGGACATTACCATAATGCTTATTGTACAAAAATATTAGAATAGTATAAAGAAGGGGAAAACTCTTAAATCTCATTGGTTTTAGTATTTTAGAAAGTCACCCTTTTAATTCTCTCATTGTCATCCTTATTCTCTGTTTAAGTTTGTCTTCTAGTTCTGGAGCTGCATGGGAGCAGCGGAGCTCGTGAGGGTGTGCTGAGCGCTGGGCCCTTGCCCGGGCGGTCCTCTCTCCGCCATCACACCTCCGGCTGAGCCGGCACCAGCCTTCACGGTCCGGTGTTTGCCTGGTCCTGGGTCTCGGTGTTTTACATTCACTAATTCATTGAATTTCCACATCAGCCTACGAGTTAGGCACTGTTGATTATCCTGATCTTATCCCTGGGGAAACCCGGGTAAGAGGAAGTCATCGGCGCAGGGGTTACATACAGCTAGTGTGGAGTCGTGTTTCAGAAAATCTGGTGGTCTTTTGTCTCTTTATTTTACACGTGCTTATGTCGGTCAGCCAGCATGGGTTGGGTAGGTTTGCCCTGTGGTAACAAACAGTCCCCAAAGCGTAGTGGCTTAATCCAGGAGAAAGATGTATTTCTTGCTCGCACTGCATGTTCAGCTGGGGCCACGGGGGTTGGAGAACGTCCTGCTTATTTTCCTGGCGACTCAGCGACCCAGGCCGCTGAAGGCCGCCCCGCAGTCTGTGCTTACACGGGGACAGGGACGTGGGGGCTTGTGCAGTGGCTCTTAAAGCACTGGTCTGCAGGTGACACCCATCATTTGTATCTCCGCTCACTTTTCGTCGGCCAGAGCATACGCTTCCACGGCAGAGCGGGTGCCACCACATGCTGGAACTATTTGCTGAATAGAACCCATGGTTCCCACGGTGCACAGACTTAGAGTAATGTCTGTGGGGTGTTCGCTGCGTGCCAGGCGGGGTCCCGGAACTTCATGTACGTTACGTCGTGCGGTCCTCCCTGCAGCCCTGTGAGGTCTGTCTTCTCCTCCTGCTGCAAGTGATCCAATCCAGGCCTGGAGTGTTTTTTCCCGTCCCAGTTTAGTACTTTGAAAAATTTTCAAACCTACAGAATAGTTGAAGGATGAAGCAAAGGAACAACTGTGTATCTTTCACTAGGATTTACCACTTGTTAGTATTTTGCCACACTCGTGTTTCCTCCCACCTCCCCACACACTTCCTCTTTTTAGTAGAGCCCTTTAAATAAAGGAAGTTACCGACACTTTATCCTTGACACCTTAACCTTTGTCTTTGAGAACAAGGTGTTCTCTTCTGTAACCCAAACACCACGAATACAGCCAAGTTGTGACATTACGGTAATGTCATTTAACACCTAGACCATGTTCAGGTTTTCCCCAGGTGTTACCAAAGTGGCCTTTTTTGCTTCTTAAAAAGTCCAAGATACAGCCAAGGAGCTTGTGTTCTGTTTGGTTGTCACATCTCTGTTTGTTTGTTTATTTGAGAGAGCAAGTGCAGAAGCGGGGGAGGGGCAGAGAGAGAGGGTGAGAGAAAATCCCAAGCAGGCTCTGCACCGTGAGTGCAGAGTCCGACATGGGGTTCCATCTCATGAACTGTGAGATCAAGACCTGAGCTGAAATCAAGTGTCGGACGCTCAACCTACTGCCCCTCTTCAGTCTTTTAATATAGAAAAGTATTCCTGGTTTTTTGTTTCTTCTGACATTGACAGTTTTGAAGAGTCCAAACCCATTTGCATGTAAAATGTCCCATAATCTTTTCTGTCTGATTGTTTCCAGCAGTTGGGGTGTGAATACCACCTGGGCAGTGACGTGTACCTCCCGTTGTGTCACTTCTGTGTGTCCCATTTTGGCATGCTCTCTGGGATCACTTGCTTTGAGCAGTGCCTGCCAGTCTCTCCATTGTGAAGCGCCCTCCCCCACCAGGCTCAGCAGGTGTAGGTTGTTCAGGATCAGAGAGAAGGTGGTGGGGTCGGGAGTCAGATCTGATTCTGAATGCTTCCAGATCCTTGTCCTGCACGACATCACCCCTTTGTTCTGAAAAGCATTGTTTTTAATGATTTGATAACATCCTATTCCATGGAAGGTATCACACTTTACGTATCTCTCCTGTTACTACGTATTTAACGGTGCTTTCCGTTTGCTCTTGTACATTTTTATGAATACGCGTTGGTTCTTATTTCAGTTTCCTTACACATCAGAGGTCAAGTTTTGGTCTCTTAACTCTACTGGCTTTTCCCCCTAAACTGCTTTCCCTGTGCCTTGTGTCATCTTGGGGAAACGTCTGACCCGAGTGCAGTTTCCTGGCCCCGGTCCTTGTAGCAGCTGTGAGGGAGTGGCTCCTTCCATAGGATGCGTGTGCCCTGTGTGCACTTGCCGAGGTCCGTGTGGCTGGCCGTTAGAGAAGCAGGCCCGTCGTGAGCCATTCTTCTCTTTCATGCTCAGTCCTTTGAGTGAGGTGGTGGTCTCTCTCTGTCCACATTTTCAGATGAGGAGACAAAATCTAGTAGAGTCAGGAGTCAAACCTGCTCCTCTAGAGCATCTATTCCTTCTGCTTTATGTTTCTCTGGAAGCTGCTTCAGCCGCCGCAGAGGCTTCAGCCGCTGCAGAGCTTGAGGGGCCAGGGCGACCCAGGGACCCCCACCAGGTAGAGGCCAGCCCTCAGCCCAGCTCTGGTTCCGCCCTCTGGAGCTCTGCCAGCGTTGAGTCTGCTGAGCTCAGGCTGAGCCATGGGGGTGCTTCTTAGGGCAGCCGGTGGGAAGCTCCGTGTCTAAGGGGAGGAGCCAGCCCCACCAGTGCTGAGGAATGGTGACAGCTTCCCTGTGCTGGACCTTCCGATGTGCCAGGCACTGGGCTCGACACGTTCTCAACCTTGTCTCTCATCCTCGCGGCAGCCCCGTGAAGGTGGGGCTGTTGGCTATTCCCGGTGTACTGACAAGGAGCCTGTCTGGGTGTAGGGCCGTCAAGTGCCCGTCTGTGGTTCCTATCCGGCACCTCTGATCAGGGCCCTTTCCGTGTCCTCTGAGCTCCTGCCCGTTTGCTGGCCACCACCTCTGCTTTCTCTGTGTTCCCTGAAGGCATCGCGTTTACATCAGGGTCTCATTAGAAGCGTATGTTGTTGATAACATCACATGATACCATAATAATCATATATATCGTCAGGCCCCAGGCCCAGTAGGATAAGGGGCGAACAGGCAGTTTATTCACGAACGTAGCAACAGTAGGTGGGCCAGCGGGGTGCTGGTGCCGATCGCCAGGCGGGGAGGTACACGTCGGGTGGAAGGGGTGTCGGATCTGCATGTGTCCTTTCTCACCTGGGGTGATTACCTTGGGACGCCCAGTCTCACCCGTCTGTTCACCATCTTAGAGTCTAGACACCTAACTGGGGCCACGTTTTATCTTTTCCTCTGGGTGGCCTTGTTTCTGGTGGACAGAGGCAGAAGAGAGGCAAAAATCTGAGCAAGCGGGCAGCCAGAGTCCTGGCGGAAAAAAGAAGAAAGAAGAGGGTGTAGGGGGAGAGAGACGGGAGAGGTGGAGAAGCCCATGAAGAGAGACTGTGTTCGTTCAGCAAGGTTTCTGCGATTGCCCTCCGAATACTTCTGCGAATCTCGCCCCCTCCCGGGTATTCCCCGGCCCCCTGCTTTATTTATCCTCCGACAAGTCATAACGTGCACTGAATCTCGATTTGCAGCCAAAGTGATTATCCACCAGACGCTTAGTGTTTTAGAAGACATCGTGGACAGCGTCTCCGGGGAGTCCACCAAGTCCCGGCAGATCTGCTACCAGTCGCTGCAGGAATCCGTGCAAGTCTCCCTGGCCCTCTTTCCAGCTTTTATCCACCAGTCAGGTAGGAGCTGCTGGCAGGCGCCTGCAAGGCCCAGAGCGACTGCTCGGCTCGGCAGAACACAAGGAGCTGGCGGTGCGGGCCCGGGTTCTGAAGGCAGAGGGCAGGGACGCTCATGGGGGGGGGGGGGGGGGGGGTGCTGAGGCCCCGTGGAGCCCTCACCTGGGCCTTGCACCTGTGTCGTGTGGCCCGGAGTCACTTGGGGCGTCTACCTGGGACTCGCTTCTAAGTCTTTGCCTTCTCCCAGCGTGGCCACGAGTGGATGAGGTGCAGGGGCTCTGTAAAGGAGGGGAAGGAACTTTTTCCCCCGAGTGCCGCGTATTTCCTTAGATGGCAAGGTGGGTTTTGCCGACATGGTTCCCTCCCTCACCCGATAGAGGCTCTTTCTGGCTCTCGGGAGAGCGTTTACAGCAGCCTCGTCAGTCTTCGGAGAGGACTATTGGGGCCTGTCAGTCAGCAAGCATTCACTGATTGCCTCTTGTAAGCAGAGTGTGTGAGGTTAGAGCCAGAACACTGTACGAGATGATTGTTGAGATCTGCCAGTGGAACCGGAGGAAACGTAACCAACGTTTTTGGCAATTAGTCCCATTATTGGTCCATTAATGATAATGGACCATTAATAATAGAGGGCCACGCAGCCTGAATACACCGTCATTATCCATTTTCAGCCACTTAACCTCTGACCCAAGTGTGGGGATTAGCGATCAGAGAGCAAAATGGCAGAAGCACTCAGGTGTTGACCCGGTTGAATCGCTCCGTCAGCGTGAGCACAAAATGGCCCACCTGCAGTGAAAACTCGGTGTCGCTGGATGCCGGCTGGCGAGGGAGGCTTCGAGGTGACCTTCGCTTCCTCTAGTGAGCCGTTGTGAGCCAGAGGTTCGCGAGGCCGGAGCCGTCGTCCCAGCATGTCCTCGGTCATCTCCCGCTTTGCATCACGGCTCCGATGGTGTTGGGGAAATTTCTTCCAGCAGGAAGCCTTCGGGAGAGAGGATAGTGCAGATTGAAAAAAGGAGGTCAGCCAGGCCCCGGGCTTCCACTTACCCTCGTGTGCTCGCGCCTCTGACCGTTCGCTTTGTGCCTCTGCTTAGATGTGACTGACGAGATGCTGAGCTTCTTCCTCACTCTGTTCCGAGGCCTTAGAGTACAGATGGGCGTGCCTTTCACGGAGCAGATCATCCAGACCTTCCTCAACATGTTTACCAGGTAACCAACCACAGATCCGCTGTCCGTGGCTTCCAGACTCCCAGGGGACAAGGAGGGGTGGGGCCGGCCACAAAACCTAGGACTTTCTGCTCCTTTCTCTTCACTTGCCGCGAGCGTTGGTTTTCATGCTGCCCGCCCCAGAGAGCATTTCTTTGGCTACTGCGTGCTTTCCCCTTGTCTGCAGAGAACAGCTGGCCGAGAGCATCCTCCACGAAGGCAGCACTGGCTGCCGGGTGGTGGAGAAGTTCCTGAAGATCCTGCAGGTGGTGGTCCAGGAGCCTGGCCAGGTGTTCAAGCCTTTTCTCCCCAGCATCATCTCCCTGTGCATGGAGCAGGTGTATCCCATCATTGCCGAGGTATGAGGGGCTGGGGGGGTGGTCCCCTGTGCTGCCTCGCTTCTGCAGCCGAGGAGGGAATGAGATAGTGAAGAAAATGCAGTGTTTTAAAGCTCACTTGTTATTTTTCTGTAAGATAATTTTTTCCAGGAAAGAATGCCTGTAGCTTGGTCTAGTCTTTTTGTATTGGTCGAGTTAATTGGAACTAGTCTAGGAAAAAAACACAGCAGGTTAAATGCAAGGCTGGTCGGTGAGTAAGATCAGTGTCCGTGGCAAATAGCTTCTAACTTTAGGTGAATATGTGGTTTTCTCCGGCAAACACCGTAACAAGACGTACTTGTTAAGACATACTAGTAAGCCCATGCACCGGTCTCAAGGATACGAGGCCAGTGCTTGGAACCATGTAGAAGTTTTGTTGTTAAAGAAACACTCCACATCCTTAGAAAACCTACATTCAGCATGACAAGATCCAGAATAAGTGTGAATTTAACTAAATTTTATGTGATAGTTAAGTAAGAGCTAACCTTTTTAAGTCCCCCAACTAAGGCTTAAGTGAGTGAGTTGCTTTGCGTCGTTAAACACGCTTGGGCCCTGTAAGGATTCCTGCCATGGGAGCTGGTGCCCTCTGGTCCCAATTTAATTTTAATCAAGGCTGAATTAAATATATCTGGGGCTTACAGTTTTGAATTCTACAGAGACATCTGGAATACCGTGACCTGGCATGCCCTCCAATGACTTGGAGATTTTTGGTTCAGTTAGAAAATACCGCTAAGCCTCCCCTCCTCCCAGAACCCTGCTGCTGGTGACCAGGGACACAGGCCCAGAGAGCGCTCAGCGCCACACGCTGCCTCCTCTGAGGTCCCCTGACGCTGCTTTCTGTGCCTTCCAGGTGCTCTGTGACTCCTCTTCCGTAGACGGCAAAACTGCTTTTAAAGCTTCTTACTTGTCTTACATGGGGTCAACAGGTTAGCTGGGACAGCGGTTTTTATCCTGGGGGAAGGAACAACACAGCCAAGAAGAGGTGACAGATCGGATCAGCTGCTTTCTAAACAGGAAACCCGTATCGCTCATTGCTCTGCCATTTGGTAGCCGTTTTTTCCTGGCTTAGAGGGCTGAGGGTTTCCCTCAGAAAAAGGGCACCCCTGGCACTGACCCGGCCATCGTGTCTCTGCGGAAGTATACCTGGTTTGAACTGCTGGCCTGAAGGGGACTGGACCAGACGGCAGTGTGGGGGGACACTGACACTCTGCTTGCTGTTATCAGGCGTTGCCCGGGCCTCCTTGCTGCTCGGAGCTGAGGCTGTGAGCGGCCCCCCTGAGCCGCAGGAAGGGAAGGTTTGAGGGTCTGTGTGTCTCCACAGCGCCCCTCCCCTGATGTGAAGGCTGAGCTGTTTGAGCTCCTGTTCCGGACGCTCCATCACAACTGGAGGTACTTCTTCAAGTCCACTGTCCTGGCCAGTGTCCAGAGGGGGATCGCTGAGGAGCAGATGGAGAATGAGCCTCAGTTCAGTGCCATCATGCAGGTAACGTGCTGGCAAAGCCGGCGAGGCTGCCGTGTGATCCTGGGACGGACAGGCCTCATCCTGGACACCAGCTGGGGCCACTGGCTGGCCGTCCCTTGGTTTGCTTCCCTGACATATGGGGAAGCCAGGTCGTCTTGGGCCGAAGCTTGGTTACTACCTCTTGCGACCTAGGAAGTTAATTAACTTCTTGGAGCCCCAGTCTCTCCCCTCATCAAGTGGGGAGAATGCTGCTTATCTGATGGGTTTATTGTGAGGTTGGATGAGTTAGCGTATGCCCAGCAGCTGGCACTTGTGTTTCCCAAGGGCGAGGGGACTGCCTGCCGTCAGCACAGCTGTCGAGGCCTCCTTGACTGGGAGCTGAGTGGAGTCTCTTGGGGAGACTCCCCCTTGGAGAGGGACCCAGTGATCTGCATTTTTAAAAGATCATTCAGGGGGCGTCTGGGTGGCTCAGTCGGTTGAGTGTCCGACTTCGGCTCAGGTCATGATCTCGCGGTTTGTGAGTTCTAGCCCCGCGTCGGGCTCTGTGCTGACAGCTCGGAGCCTGGAGCCTGCTTCGGATTCTGTGTCTCGCTCTCTGTCTGCCCCTCGCCTGCTCATGCTCTCTCTCTGTCTCAAAAATAAATAAAACATTAAAATAAATTAATTAATTGATTAATTTTAAAAAAAAGATCATTCTGGCCCGTACCGCACTATACTGGTGGAACACCGCCCTGTGAAGCAAGTGGTCTCCCGCCGTGGGAGGCTAGGGCGGCCAGGCTGCCTCGTGGCTGCTTTCCGGCACTATCCTCATGCTGCACTGGATCGTAGAACTTTTTGTTCTAAGCCTAGGTTGGAGTAGAGGGTTCTCCTTTTGTTTGTTTCAGTGCAGGGTTTTCTTCACAGCATGGGCAGAGGGATTCTCCCCTTACCCCCTCGAGCCCCCGGTCGGCACACAGGCACACGCTCCCAGTGTGGAGAGTCTGGATGAGCACGAGCCCTACGGCTGGTCTCCTGCTGCCCTTCTGTCTCCGGTGGGGCCTTGGGTGTGGAGTATTCAAGTGTTTGCTCCCCTCCTATCCCCCTCTTCAGCCTTGCTTTTAAGCCTTCTTGGTGATGGCTGGCCCCCTGCTCGGGACTGGTAAAAGCCAGTTTGGAAGACGGCTTCACAGTCTGGCAGTTTCCTGACCAACAATCCTACGTCTAAGCATTTTACTTAAGATAAATGAAAACCTATTCATGCCACGTGTCCACGGTGTTTATAGTGGCTTTTTTCATAATTGCCCAAATCTGGAGACAATCCAGATATCCATCATCTGGTGAGTGGGTAAACTGAGGCACACGCATATAATGGACTGCTACTTGACAGTAAAAAGGAACATTCTTACACCAACACCAACATAGGTCACGTTGTGCTGGGTGAGAAGCCAGACCCAAAAGGCTACAATGCCATATGATTCCATTACATCATATAACATTCTGGAAAAGGCAAAACTGGAGGGACCGAGAATGAGCAGTGGTCGCCCAGGGGCAGGGGAAAAGGCTGACTACTAGTGGAGACACCAGGGACACTTTTGAGGGGTGGGGGGAGATGGAAATGTGTGTTTTGATTGTCATGGTGGTTAGATGACCCTGTACCAGTCACACGGCAGTGCACCCCGAAAGAGGGAGTTTTTCTGTGTCACACACTTCAGTAAACCCAACTTAAAAAAGTAAATAAAACATTGGGCATCATGGAGATGTCACTGCTGTAGCAGGCATTATAAGACCCCCTTCTTGTAGCTCAGGGGCCTGGGGTCAGAATGACAGAGCAATTAGCAGCTTGTTAGGGGTGGGGGCTTGTACGTCATCAGCTTGGGGGTTGTTTTGGTCAGGTCCGGAGGGGAGTTTCTTTTTGCCCTTGAACTAATAGCTCATAGCCCAGAAATTACAAAGCAGTTTAAAACTTTGCTGTTGCTTAACCCCAAGCAGAGGCAGCTGGTTGAAGGAGCCTCCCAGGATTTGTGGTCTGTAAGAGCTGGGACGCCGAGGAGAGGGTGGGCAGCTTCTTGCTACACAGGCAGAATCCATGAAGGGATCTGGAGGTTTATTCCAAAAGGCCAAGGTGAAACCAAGATGTGAAGTGAGGCCCAGTGGGGAGGACTTAAGAGCTAAGACTAGGGGCGCCTGGGTGGCTCAGTTAGTTAAGCGTCCGACTTCGGCTCAGGTCATGATCTCAACGCTTGTGAGTTCGAGCCTGGTGTCAGAACTCAGAGCCTGGAGCCTGCTTTGGATTCTGTGTCTCCGTCTCTCTCTGTTCCTCCCCTACTCGTGCGCCCCCCCCCCCCCCCGCCCAAATAAACATTGAAAAAAAAAAGAGCTAAGGCTACACGGGAACATTCCAAGATCTGAGCAGAAGAATCAAGGCAGTGGATACCCTAGCCCTGCGGTGGGCATGAGGAACTGCCTGTGGCACGCCCATTCTTTTGGTGTGGGGCGGGGGCCCTTGAGGGCCTGGTCTGAGGTGGTTTAAATGGTGCTTATAACACAGTGGTCTTATTTCTAGGCTTTCGGACAGTCCTTTCTCCAGCCTGATATCCACCTATTTAAACAAAATCTCTTCTACTTGGAGACTCTCAACACCAAGCAGAAGCTATACCACAAGGTCAGTGCCCCCTCTCGGGAAGGGCCCTTCGTCAGAGCTGCCCCGGGGGTGGGCGGAGTCCCACCCTCCTCAAGGCCCCAGGGGCAGAGCAAGCCCTCGTGCCCTGGCTTACCCAGGCCTCTCTGTCTGCAGAAGATCTTCCGGACCACCATGCTGTTTCAGTTTGTGAACGTGCTGCTACAGGTCCTGGTTCACAAGTCCCACGACCTTCTGCAGGAGGAGATCGGCATCGCCATTTACAACATGGCCTCTGTGGACTTTGATGGCTTCTTTGCAGCCTTCCTCCCAGAGTTTCTGACCAGCTGTGATGGCGTGGATGCCAACCAGAAAAATGTGCTGGGGCGGAATTTCAAGATGGATCGGGTGAGGAGAGAGAGGCCAGGCTAAAGGGAGGACGGGCCAGGGCTCACACGCCTGGGGCCTGCTCAGGGAGGAAGGGGCAGTGGTCTGTACCCGCCGGTGGCTCCTGAACGACTTGGTGCCGCGGCTGGACGCAGGGGCACACGCCTCCCCCGGTGTGTGTTCTTCACGTCGGCCCCTGGGCCCCGGCCCCAGCAGTCCGGACGCTGTTCCCTCACGGGTCGTGAACTCGCAGACAGGCTGCGAAGACTGGTGCTCGGGAGTCTCTGAGTCCCCAGAGTTCGAGGTGGGCACCTGGGCTCTCCCCAGGCCTCCCGGTTCAGTGTGGGCTGACCTGCTGCCGCGTCCTGGGAGGAGCCCCTGCAGCACTCCCCCTTGTCCCCCTCGCCGCCCGCTCGGGGAACGTGGTGCGAGGGCGGGCTCTGTGGCCCCCCGTGCAGCACCTTGGGTGGCTGCGGGTGCACACGGAGCCAGCGCTGCCCGTGTGTCCGGGTCCCGTGGCACCCGGCTTCTGTCCCGGCGCCTGCCTCCCGGGCACTCACCTGCCCTGCTTACTCTCTCAGCCGTTAGGTTTCTTCGCTTGCCCGATAGGCTTTTCCTGGAACTCTTCCCACGGAACAAGTCCTTTTTGTCCTTCACCACCTGACACGTGGCAAGATGAAATCTTTCTCCCACGTCCTCATGCGTCCCTGCCTTGCCTCCCACCCTGGAGCAGCCTGCCCACGGTCCCCCTTTAGTGTTCAGATTTACACATCGCTCGCTGGAGCAGACTCCTCTCGCCGCTTGCCCGTCTCGTCTGTGACGTGTGTCAGGATAGTGCTTTCTTAGACTCAGGTCCTGTTTTCCCTTGTCTTGGAATCTTTCTCTCTGGGATGTCTTGTTCCCTCCTAAACTTTTTCTTAAAGTTCACTGCAGCCACTTGGGTATTTTTCCTTCCTTTTCCTGGAGACCACATCCTGATGTTTAACTGTCAGTTTCTAGTGATGTCATTGTCAGCCAGCTTCTCGATTGAAAGCCGGGCTTCCAAATCTATATATGCATCAGTGCACCTGGGGTGCTTATGAAACACACAGGAACATATTCTTGTATCCTCCCCCAGGAAATTTGAATTTGGCATTTGGGAGCCACTGATCTAAGAGACACCCCTTGGTTTGTTTTCTGGAGGATGAGTAAAGGAATCAGTGCCTCCACTCACCAGTTCCCTCTGTACCTGAAGTTGGCTGCCTCTCGGCCCGGAGAGGGTGTTGGGGCTCAGTCCCTCCCTGCTTCAGAGGAGCCTCCCTGGGAAGACAGGCGGCGGCGCCCTCCGTGGATGACGCCGGGCCAGCCAAGTCACATGTCCTGGCTCTCGTGAGCCTTCCAGCAGCCTTCTGAAGTGTATACAGGTCTTGTTGTTAATCCCATTTCACAGATGAGCCCAGGCTCCGCAGGGTCAGCCGTTAGGTGGCAGTTCAGAGCCTGGGAACGCTAGAGCCGGGAAGCAGGATCCCTCGGCTGGGCCTTCTCACTCGGGAGCCGGTTTGTACTGCCCACGCACAGGGGGAGCCGAGGGCGGCTCGACAGCGATGAGCAGGGGTGCTGGCCTGGGCAGCTGGGGCCTTTTTAGAAGAGGCAGGCTTTGAGCGGAGGCGGAAGAGGACAGATTAGCGGGGGTGAGGCGTGGGTGGGCGAGGGGAGCTGTCGGTGGCTTCAGCCGTTTCCGGAACCCGCCCTGCCACTGGGCTTTCAGAAGGCGTGCACTCGCTCTGTGGCAGGCACCGTTGGGGTCACTCCGCATTTGGACCTGCGCTCTGGCCACCGGTGATCCCGGCCTAAAGATGAGGGGGCTGACCCCCGTGCTCTTGTTGTGGCCTCTGGTGGGGTCTGGGTTCCGGCTGCGAGGGGCCCTCTCGATGGGTGTCTGCAGCCCGTGGGTGCCGCCGACGCGTCCCTGCTGACTGGTCGGGCCCGCCTGGGGCCCGGGCGGGGGTGGACTCTGTGGACGTGGCTTGGCCGTGGCGAAGGAGAGGTGTGCGTTGGCAGGCGTGCCCCCGTGCACGAGCGAGTCCGGTCTGGACCCCCTCCCTGGGGCAAGTTCCGCGATCGCCGTGCGCTTCGCTGTCTTTACCCTTACGACGGTGGTGTGAACGCACCGTGCGTCGCGGGCTTGGGTGGGGCTCGAGGGGGTGGGTCCCTGAGCGGACGCGCAGGCCTGCACGCGGGGAGCGCCAGGGGGGCGTTCGCTCCGCTTCTGGCTCTCCCGCAGCGCCTGTGCTGACACGGTGCGGGGAGGCGTAGAAGGTTCGAGCGTGCTGGGACGGAAGTGGCGGGGGCTGGGGTTGAGCCGGGGTGCGGGGTGGGGCTGGGCTGCAGCTGTGCCCCTGCCTTCCAGGACCTGCCCTCGTTCACCCAGAACGTGCACAGGCTGGTCAACGACCTGCGCTACTACAGACTGTGCAACGACAGCCTGCCCCCCGGCACTGTGAAGCTTTAGGCGCGGCCGCCCGCTGCCACGGGACACACCTGCTGCTGCCGCGCCCGCACCGCCTCCGCCCTCCGCCCTCCGCCACAGGCGCCCCCTCACGGGCCTCGCCGCTCCTCGGATTCCCGCACCCTGACCGGCTACCTGCCCCCCCGCTCCTCCACGCCCCCCTCCCGCCGCCCACCCAGCCGACCCGGCTTCGGGGTGCCCCTCAGCGCTGGCTGGGGTGCCCCCGGACGTCAGGGGCGGGCGAGGGGCTCGTGCGCCCAGGCACCAGGGAGGCCCCGGGGAATCCTGTGGGCCGTCCGCGCACCTCCCGAGGACACCAGCCGTGAGGCAGAAGCGCCGGGGACCGCTCGTGACAGTGCCACCTTCTCACCATTCCGCCCCCACCCACCCCGCCCGGCCGGCGGCGGAGAGGCCTGACGCGGGACTATCTGGGCGTTTCTGCCCAGCCTCTCCCGCCCTCCCCTCCGATTGCCTTGAAGTCTCTGCGTTTTGTCAGAGATTCGCAGACTCGTGGGTTTTTGTTCCCGTTTTCTCATCATTCCATTGTGATACTAAGAAACTAAGAAGCTTAATGAAAAATAAAATGCTTATGTTGTTGTTATAGAAACGCTGGTCAGGGGGCGTCTTTCCACTCGGGGCCTCCCTGGGCCAGCGTGCGGGTGGAGGACATCCTGGTGCGGAGCAGGGCCGTGAGGGGCGTGGGACTGTGCCGGGGGAGCGCACACACAGGAGGGCCGCCTGGACAGCCTCTCAGTGAAGCGGCCGAAGGACGCGGGACCCCCGGTTCTCTGGGGCAGAGGGCGGGAGCTGACTCTTACAGGGCACCCGGTGGCGGGGGTGGGGGGGGGTGGGGGTGGAGTCCACGTGGGGTCCACCACCCCTGCTCCTCAGGCTCCGGATCCCGTTCCTCTCCTCCTCCAGAATGGATCCTTTCTAGACACCCAGGCAGGAGTTGCCCCTCTGTGGCCCAAAGTCTCGCCTGAGGTCAGCAGAGAGGCGGAGGTCTCAACAGGTGGCTCATCTGAGAGGCGGTGGTTGCAGGGGACAGGAGGGAGGCTGTAGCAGGGTGGCCCTGGGGGCCAGTTGGTAGGTCTGAGAGCTGGGCCTTGTCCGGCCGCTGTTCGCGTGTGGAAGTGGTGCTTGTCCCGAAGTTTCTGGGATAGGGCGTCAGCAGCTCCTCCTGCCTTGAGGGTCATAGCGACCAGTCTGACGGCACTAGACATTTTTTTTTTAATTTAATTTTTTTTAAATGTTTAATTTTTTAAATGTTTTTATTTATTTTTCAAACAGAGACAGAGCGTGAGCAGGGGAGGGGCAGAGAGAGAGGGAGACACAGAATCAGAAGCAGACTCCGGGCTCCGAGCTGTCAGCACAGAGCCCGACGCGGGGCTCGAACTCATGGAGGAGTGTGAGATCATGACCTGAGCTGAAGTTGGTCGCTTAACCGACCGAGACACCCAGGCGCCCCTTTAATTTTATTTTTAAGTAATCTCTACACCCAGCGTGGAGCTCGAACCTACAACTCCCAAGATGAATAGCCTCAGGCTCCACTGACCGAGCCAGACAGGCGCCCCGGGACTCGGCTAGATTCTGACGTGGAATCCCACACCTGGCAGGAAGAGGCTTGCGCACCCGAAGTGAGAGTGGCCACTGGCTTGTTGGTAGGACTGGGGAGGAAGGGCTTCTCCTTCTGAGGCCTTTACAAGGACCACTTGCAGGGGTGAGGGGCCCGGGGGCCCTGGGTGGTACGTGTGTGTGCCTGTGTGTGCGTGATGTGGCCCCTTGCTCCGTGTCGGTCACAGCCTCCCAGTTACAGCTAGCCCCACTTCAGAGTTCGGAGAGGAGGAAATTGAAACTCCGGTCGCTCTTTTGCAGAAAAGAATTAACATCCAATTATTCCTGGGCTATAAATACCACCTCACCTGCCCGTGAGGGGAGGCCAGAGTGTGGTCTGTGCCTGAGCCAATGAAAGGGCTTTTTGAATGCCTTGCAGATGGAAGGGGTGAAGCGATGGGGTCTGCTGCCCGAGAGCTGTACCCTTGGACAGAACTCGAGGCAGGATTTGGGGTGGGAGAGGAGAGGCCGTGGGGAGTAAGGTGGGCCCAGATGGGGGATTTTTGTTCCAATTCTGCTGGACGTGGCCCCAGCTGTGTGCATTGTAGTGAGCTCCCCGTCCTTGGAGGTGTGCAAGCAGAGTCTGGGTGACCTGCAGAAAGGGTCTGCTCCCTTCGTTGTCATCCTCTGACTTGCATCTGATCCCTCTTGTCTGCAGTGGCTCTCCCGCCCCCCTCCGTGGGCACAAGAGCAGGCCTTAAGAAGTGTGGCTGGAATTGGGTGCATTCTCAGGCGCTTGACAAGCCCAGAGACTGTCTGCATTCTGAGGGAGGGGACAGGGAAAGGCCAGACACGGACAGCAGTGAGCCTTTAGGTCAGTCTTGGCTGGGGACTGGTAACAGCTTCCCGAATTCCAGCATTTTCTGCCACTCGCCTGCCATTGGCCTCAGACAGTGGAGGGTCGACTTTTTTTTCAATAGCCTTTTTTTTTTCTCCTGAGTAAAATATTGTAGTAAAAAATGTAGAAAGCTTAAAAAAAGACATCTGATCAGAGAAAACCACTGTTAATATTTTGGTGAATTTTCTTTCCCACATGTGGACAAACACATGTTTTTGCTTTTCCTTTATTTTTGGTTTTGTAAAAGCGAGTTCGTGTTGTAGTGCAGCCTCTCTTGTTCACTTGACACGTTGTGACCCTTTTACTTACTATTCTAGTAAAACATGATTTTTAATGGCAGATGGCATTTCACGGACACGCTTCGTTTATGGGGTTCCTTATTCTCAATGATGCGCTGTGGACATTCTCACACGTAAATTTCAGCGCTTGTCTATTTCCATAGGTTCGGTTCCCACACGCGAAGCTGGCGGCACAAACGTTCTCGACTTGTGACAGGTTTTGCTGGGCCTGGTTTCTCTTCGGAAGAAGCGTACTCCAGAGTTGCACAGTGTCTGAGCTCGAAAGGCTCCGATGAGATCATTTGACCAAATCAGCCCCCACTTCTGTGGATCCTGGGGCCTCTCCTGCCTGGTTAGCTTAGTGGTGGGGCCCGACCAGGCCTCCTGCCCGTTCCCGAGTGCCACCGTGATCCTAGAGTGACATCGCTGCAGGGTGGCTGGGACCAGGGAGAGGAAAGGTGCCGATGGCTCTGGTTGACTCCCGGGGCCTTGACGGGACTCCCGATTGACGGCAGTGAATTTCACAGACGTTATTTCCCGAATACTTTTCCTAGCCGGGTGCTGGGCTGCACGTGAAGGACTGGGAGGCCAGTGAGGCAGCCTGTGCCTGCAAGGAGCCCAGACCTGCGAGGAGACAGACAGACAGACAGGCAGACAGGTTGTTGCAGAGTGGCATGCTGAGTGGCTGAGTGCGGTGATGGGGGTTGGGAGGCCAGGAAACGGATGGGGGGCCCAGGGTCGGAGGGCTTCACCCAGGGTGTCGGCCACTGAGCCGGTTCTGCAGGGTGTGGACGAGCTCACTGCCGGGCAAGTGGGTGAGGAAAGGGTGAGGCCGGGGCTGCCTGGACACTTCAGAAATTGCCACGAAGATTTGATGGGGAAATGGGCCGGGTGACCGTCCGTTTTTTGTTTGTTTTGCCAAACGGAGATGTATGGAGTTACAACAGACGGTCTCTGCAGTAATCCTGGGCCAGCAGGGGTCAACTGGGACCTCTGGTCTCCCTACTCCTGGAAGAGAAAACATCCGGCTCTGTGGGGCCCGGCCTGTCAGCAGAGACTGGGGGGGTGGGGGGGGGGGACGAAGTCCCACTGGTGAAATGCAGCCACCTGGTTCATCGGAGGAGTCAGAAGCCCCCCTGAGCCTGTCCTGACAGTGAGGGCCTTCCTCACGGCCCCTGCGGTGTCCCCTGCCACAATGAAGGCAGGGGACGCGGGGTCTGTTTCCGCAGTGCTCGGTGTGGGGTTTGGCCCACAGCGGGTGCCCCAAAATGTCGAGTGCGCGAGGATTCTCCAGATTTATCCAAATGGGTTTCTCCTCACAGGAGGAGGCCTGCAGTCACACTGAGGTGTCTTACTAATTTTTAACATTATGAAGCCACGTCCTTGGTGTCTGCTCAGAACGCCTGGCCTTACTTTTCAGGGCTCCTCAGGGAAAAGCACTCGAGTGAACAGCTCTTCAGTGAAGGATTTCTTTAGTTCAAGGACTCGCTTTTCCGCCCTTCCCTGCTCGCATCATTGGAAACATCTTTGAGATTCATGTTAATTAATTGGCTCCAGCCTTGGGGTGGGTGGGGTGGGCGATCGCACAGGTCATGCGGCTTCCCGGGTTAGGCCGGGAGCCTTGTGTGGGGCGGGCCGGAAGCTGGCTCTGAGCCCCAGGACCCTGAAGGGCACCAGAAGCTCGTGCAGAGGTCACGTTGGGTGCCTTCCTGGGGTGGGGTGGGGGGTTGGTTGAAAAATTATTTAAATGAAACAAAGGGCAGACATAGGTGAGCATTTGGGCAACAGGTATATTTTCTTTTTCAAAATAAGCTTAGGGGTGCCTGGGTGGCTCAGTCAGTTAAGCGCCGGACTTCAGCTCAGGTCACAGTCTCACAGTTCGTGGGTTTGAGCCCCGCGTCGGGCTCTGTGCTGGCAGCTCAGAGCCTGGAGCCTGTTTCGGTTTCTGTGTCTCTCCCTCTCTGCCCCTTCCCCGCTCTCCCTCTGTTTCCCTCTCTCTCAAAAATAAACATTAAAAATTTTTTTAATAAAAATAAGCTTGGTTCTGGGGGCGCCTGGGTGGCTCTGTCAGTGTCCGCCTTTGGCTCAGGTCATGGTCTCATGGTTCGTGAGTTCGAGCCCCAAATCGGGCTCTCTGCTCTCCTCACAGAGCCTGCTTCAGATTTTCTGTGTCCCTCCTCTCCCCTCCCTTGCTTGCATGTGCGAACTGTTTCTCAAATATAAACATGAAAAAAAAATAGAAATAAGCTCAGTTTTTTCCCCTTTATTATAGAAATAATGTATGTTTCTTGGAGATAAACATAAAAATCTCCAAAGCCGTTTAATCATGTCTCAGCGGGTGGCCTTCCAGACCTTTCCTTGCATTTATATCCTATATGCCCATCCGCATACCTCTATCTTTCAGCGGGAATAAGATCATGTGACTTGTGTGGCAAGGTCCTGCCTCCTTCAGTCTCTGCACGCACGTGCGCGCGCACACACACACACACACACACACACACACCCCTTTAGGTGAGCTGTGTGGTTCCTAGAGACCCCAGCTCTTTCAACCTAAGCCACGGCGGGCCAATTTGCAAGTGTCCTCTGGAACATTGCAGGAAGTTAAGCTGGGACCTTGTCTCTCAGACTCACATTGGTATCTGGAGAAGCTCATCCAGACGTGCGTCTTCTCCCTGAAGAGTCAAGACAGACAACCGTTGTTATTCTCGGAGCCGCTGAGGAAGGCATAATCCCCATCTTGCAGGGGTGGAGCCTGAGGCCCAGAGGTCACAACCAGTCCTCATCCTGCCTCTCCCGACTGGTGTTCCACGCTGGAGCTGATGACTCCTGGGCACCCCAGGAGTGGCGGCGACCTTGCTCCCGGCCTCTGCGGGGCACTCGAGTAGGAGGGATTCAGATTCCAGAGATGGAGGCGCCGAGCATCTCGGTCTTCCCTCTCAAGCCTGCCTGGGGAGGGGCCGGGAGCCCGGAGGAAGCTCTGGGGGCTTTTATTACCTTCGTGATCTGTATTGTGGCATTTCCAAAAACGGTTCCCGCCTCCTCCATGCTGGAAGAGACAGCAGGAGACAGGCCGTCACTGCCTCCCAGATGCAGCCAGCTTTGCCTTTTGCAGGTGCCCACCCACCCCCTTAGGATACACCCCCCCCCCCCCCCCCCCGCCTTCAGGGCAAATGCTTACAGATGAGGACACTGAGGTTCAGAGAAGGGAAGTGACTTGCCCGAGGCCACACAGCAGCAAGGCCCCGGCAAAGCTGGGGTCCACTTGTGGGTCTGGAGGGCTCCACACCCTGCTCTGTTCCCCGCCAGAGGCACTGTGTGGCTGCTTCACTCCGTTGTCTGCCTCGTGACAGACCCGAGTGGAGGCACTTTGCGGGCGGAGCGGTTGGAGGGGTTCCAGAGCCCGAGCTGTGGGAAGAGCGGGTTGCTGAGGGCTTGCAGTCTGGGTCCCCGGGGGTCCGGCATTCACTGTGTCTGCGGGTCCCCTTCCCTTCCTGGGCCATCTCTTCCCCAGGTGTGGTGCAGAGGCAGCCAGTGGGCGTGAGGAGGGGGCCCGCCCAGGACGGGAGGGCTCCATATCCGGCCGGCCCTGCTGTCCCTGCCGCTGGGTCCCAGGGGCTTTCAGAGCCGTTGGCAGAACTGAGTCTGCAGGTGACCGTCCGGATGGGGGGAGGCCCTGGGCACTCCGGCCCCACCGAGTGCAAGGTTCCCTTGGGGTTTCTATGTGGATGGGGCTTTGGAATGAAAGGCCGGCTGTGTAGGCTTTCCTCGCTATGACGACGCGTGTCTGACTCACCCTCGACTCAAGGACACGCTTCCCACTTACACATCACTCACCAGTTCGGCCTTTTAGTTCACTGAGGGTCTTCTCCGCGACAGGGAAACGTGGACATAACGCGAGTCCTGCCTTCCAGAAACGGAGGAGGGGTCCTACTGTGCGCCAGGTGCCACACGTTGAGTCGGGTGGTGGACAAAATGTACCCTGAGCAGAGTCAGATGTGTACGAAATGTACCTGTTTCTCTAACTGATGCCCTTTTGCTCTGGAAAACTGGTGGCAGGAAAAAGGTATTTAAAACAAAAACAAAAACAAAAAAAAACCCGCTGATTTTAACGGAACTCATTCTCTCCAGATCGAAAACAGGCTCTTCTGGATAAAACGTTCAGTTAAAGTTCAAACTCCAAACAGACTTTGTGTGGATTTCAAAGGCACTTCTTCCTCTAGGCAGGTGCAGCTCTGCACCGGGAGCGTGGAGGGCGGGCCCCTGTCCCCTCAGCCAGGCCTTCTCGGTCGGTGAACAACTTGCACAGCTGTCCCTGGTAGATTTGTCAAGACTCCCCGTCAAAACTGCCTTGTCTCAAAAGGTCTCCCCTTCATCCCTCCTCTTGCCAGGGTGACTTCAGAGGGGTGCAGCTTATGTGCCTGGGGGGTTGCGGGAAAGGCATCCAGCCCTCGTTTCGGACTTTAGACCCTCGAACCAGAGGGTCACTAGTAGATGGGCATGGCCTGAAGATCTAAAGGGGACTCAATCCCATACCCGAGGCTCAGTGCGTCCGTAGGCCACATTCCCAGCCTGGAACACCTCGCTTTCACCAGTCCCCAGAAGGACGTGGTAGGCGAAATACGAATGAAAGCTGTCACTGGCACTTGAGGCCTCCGTGCCGTTTGGTGCCACCGCAGAGTAACAGGTGTGGGGCACCCCTGCCTTCCCAGCCCTCCCGGTCTGGGCGCGTGCGCTGCAGCCGCTCTCCTCCCCGGGTGGCCTATTGCCTTCGGTAGGGCCGGGGTCGCCCTGCTCTCGAGCCTCCGTGTCCCCTCCTATCGTGGGAACCGGGCCTCCCCCTCCCATCCCCCTGCCCCGGCTGGGGTGACTCAGCGGCCTCCCTCCAGTCCCCCTGGGCCCTGGGGTTTAGGGCTTCCCTTTGCACTCTCAACCACTCCCCCCTCCCCCGGAGCCAGCTCCCACTGCCCTTCTAGACAACTCTGGGGAAGCCGTGGCCCCCGAAAAGGGAGTTGGCAATGAGAAGGGATGTCAGAGCTGAAGGACCAGGGCTCAGGCACAGGCGGGCGTCAGTCCTGCTGGTCAGTCCCCGGGCAGCATGCTGGCTGCCACCCACAGGAAGCCCTCAGTGGACTCCCAACGGGGAGCTCGACCGGCGTGGCTCCCGAGGGGCCCGATCCTCCCTGGTCAGTCTTTGCTCTGGCAGCTTGGACTTGATGACAGGTGAAGGCCGTGGGTGGCAGGGGGCGGGGCGTGGGGAGCGGCTACCGGCTCACAGATGCCCCCGGCCCCTCCAGGTGGTCTGTCCCTCCAGCCCCTCCCTCCGTCTGTCTGCCCTCTCCCCCCTCCAGGCCTGAATTTCAGCCTCCCAGGGGGCCAAGTTCAGGGGCCAGTCTTGGACAGCTTTGTGGCTGTCCGCTCACGCTGGGGAGAGCCGAGGGAATCCACCTCCGTAAGGAAAGGTGCTCCTTGGCCATTGACAAATGGTCTCGCGCCTTTCGGTGCTAACCCGTGGGACTTGATCAGGACAGCCGGCTGCTCAGGGAATCCTTCTTCAGGCTTGGAGCTCTAGCACGAGGGGCTACCCTCCCAACCGCCACTCGGTCCTACTGCCTGCCCCTAACGTCTTGATGTCCTTTACCACCCACCCTCTGCTCTGGGAAGTGGCTTGACTTGCTCCCAAATTGGAATCCTACGTAGGCATATCTGGTGAAAGAGGGGTTGGGCTTGAGAATTGGGCTCCTAACAGGAGAATTTTCCCCGGACACAAAGCCTACTTGAAAGATGGTGGGTAGCTGCAAGGTGACCCACGCCCACTAGATGGCCACACAAGTATTTCTAGATCTTCTGCGGCCCTTAGGCCTCCCACAGCTAGACCCACCCCACAGACCCACCCCTTGGTGAGGGCGGCCAGCGAGGCGGCAGGCCTGGGCCTCCTGGGGGACCCCACCCTCTGTCCTCTCTCTTCCAGGCACGATCCCTCAGGAGGCAACCAGAGAGGTGGGTGTCTGAGAGTTTGGTGGGTGTCAAGAACCTGTCCGTCCTTATCGAGGAGGCGAGAGTCAGACTCGGGCAGAGCCGGGTTCAAGTGCAGATGCTACTCCTTACTAACTGCAGGGTCAGACCCTAAAGGTTGGAAAACAGGGTAGTGCCAGCACCCCACCCCTAAGAAATTCAAAATGAAAAAAGTTCTAAGTCCAATTAGACCCCTCAGTAAAACTTGGTGGGGGGTGGGGGGAAGAAAAACAAACAACAAGAACAATAGTAAGTCATAGGATTAGATTTACGATTTCAAAGTGACGCTACACTTGCAGGTAGGCTGACTTCTCTCTCTTGGGCTTCTGAGCACGCATCAGTCAGTCCGGCTGCGTGACCTTGGCCGAATCACTTAGGCTCTACTTCAGTAGAGTGAGTATGAGTTCCTCCCAGGGATGTTGAAGGACCACGGGAAATGATAGCTGTAGAGTATTCAGCTCCGAACCTGGGACGAAGTAGTTGCTCAATAAACAGTGGTCTTTGGTGCTGTTGGGATGTGCTCCCCATAGCGCTGAAGCCTGGTGTCGGCTGGTCAGCAGCAGTCCGGGATGGATGGGGGGGCAGGGGGGGCGGCGCTCAGCTGATGTCTCATCTGGAAAGGATGGAGACATGAGTCAGGGGTCAGGAGAGGAGACCGTCCCAAGCTGGGCCCCAGTGCTCATCTCTTGGCATCCCCCCACGTCCCTCATGCATTCCCCGGAAACAGACCCCCGCAAGAGGCGGCTGGTTATTTTCACTTTCAGGGGCAGAAACTCTGAGAAGGGAGGACCCGAGGCTTGCCCAGTGTCACTCACGGCGGAGCAGGAATTCAAGCCCAGGCTTGCGGAGCAGTTTGGGCTCAGTTCTCTCCCGCTGCATCTGTTGTAGGTGCGGGGGCTTCCTGATCACCTCTGCCCCGAAGTGGCCGGCGCTGGGCTTTCCTGGGCTCCTCTGTGGCCTTCTCCTGCCCCCAGACCTTCTGCCCTGTTCTAGGGAGACAGCCGGTGACTTGGTCACACACACACACGCGTACACACGAACGCAAGCGTGGGCACGCACCCGTCTGGGAGCGCGGGAACGGAGGGGGCAGAGAATTCACCGTGTCCCGAGAGGTGCTGATACACCCGCCCTGATCCCAGCCAAGTCCAGTGCCCTTGTTTTACGGCTCGGGAGCCTGAGGCCCGAAAGGGGGCCTGGCCAGATGTGGCGGCCGGGCTCAGAGCCCAGCTTGACTCACTTCTTCTCACGGAGCCACTGTGTGTCCCTGGGAGGGGTCACCATGGAAACAGGGACAGTGGTGGTGGTTCAGGTAAGTGGGAGGCAAAAGCCAGGGAGCTAACCTTTCTTGGGCACCTACGAAGTGACTGGTTTGTTGGGGGGAATTTAACTACCTGGAGTATAAACACGCAATCGTTTCATTTTTTTAAAAAGACGAGACGGCAGAGGTACAGACTCCGAGTTCTGCCCGCCCGGGCTCCCGTTCAGACGCGCACACCGGCCTGCAGGGGTGAGGCAGGCTCTGCCACACCGTCCTCGACCCTCTCCCGCTTCCTGGCTCCTCCAGGGCTGGAGGCACGGAAGGCCCTATAGATGGGGTCCCACGTACATCATGAAGCAGAGGCCAGCCTCCCCCCGGATCCCTCCGGCCCTGAGCTGGGCCCCCACCGTGGCTCAGTCCTCAGTAGTGTGTCCAGTCAGGAGTCCATCCCAGCCTGCAGTTCTGTGGTCACCGGGGTGATCTCGTGACGCCCACTTCTCCTCTAACTTCCGCTGGGACTAAGGGAGTCCTTACCTACCCTTCCGAGGGCTGCAGAGGAAAAAAAAAATGTGCATTGTGCTCCGGGTGCAGTGCAAAGGCCCTGAGGTCTTCAGGTGGAGATCGATGGTGGGCCCGGAGTCCTGCAATGGGCCTCCCACCTTCACGGCCCCTACTCCTACCCGCCTCCCCTCCTCCCCCAGAAGAGCGGCTACTGTGCTGGCGGCAGGTTTGTGGGTGAGCACTGGGCTCCACCGCCAGGGGCGGAGTAAGAAAGGAGATGAACAGAAAGGCGGTGGCCGTTGCTTGACGAACAGTGAGAATCTGCCATGCCCCAGGCTCTGCTCTAGGTCCAGGGGCCTCCACGGTAAGTAAGACAGGCCTGGTCCTGCCCTTCCGTGGCTGGCATCCCAGTGAAGGAGACAGAAGACCCGAGAACAACTGGGGAACTACGTGTGGCCATTTCGGGCGGTGCCCAAGTGAGGGAGATGGTGTTGGTGATGGGGTAGATACACCCACAGGGGTTTGGGGGGGCCTCTCTGAGGAGGCGACAAAAGGAGAGTTCTTCAGGCAGGAGGAACGGCTGTGCAAAGGCCCTGAGGCAGGAATCCGCAAGGCCTGATAGGAAACAGAAGGAAGGCCGGTGTGGCTACAGTTTAGAGGGCGAGGGGGAGTATTGGGGGCTATTATTGATCTTATTGTTTCGATTTGAATTCTCAACAGTAACGGAAAGTCAGCAAGACGGGGCTCCCCAGCCCCCCAATGCTGCCCAGGCGGGAGCTGATGTCTTGCCACAGCTCCTTGCTTGCCAGGGGCCTCCACCCTTCCTCTCTCAGCAGCCCTCGTTGAGACCCCCGGGCCCCCACGCCAAACCCGGGCAGCCTGAAAGCTGCCGAGACCCTCGGGCCCCAGACAGGGAGTAGGGAACAGGGAGGTGGCTCAGAGAGTGCTAGGGCTGGCTGGCCTGGTGGCTCAGCCTGGATCACACAGAAGAGGTCCACCCATGGGAGGGCCCAGTGTGAACACTGTTTTCTATGATAAGGGAACCTTGAAAGTCAAGGCAAGGCACGATGGGCCCGGCCCCCTCCTGAACTCCTCCAAAGCCACCCACTGTTGTTCTGTAATCTGGGCGAGGCTTCTTCCTGTTAAGTCCAGTTCTGTTTTAAGACGCACCCCCCCCCCCCCCCCCCCGTCCCCAGAAGGGCTGTGAGGGCGTGGGGGGCTCCAGGTCTGGAAGTAACTCTTGGGCTCACCGCCCTGCTGCCCATGGGCTAAGTGACCTCCTACAAGTCACTTAGGGGGAAAGGAAGTCAATCATAAGTTTCCCAGTTAGGGAACTGTGTGGCAATCCACTGACATTGTCCCCATGAGACACAGGTACGTGGAAAGAATTACAGTAGAAATTAGTCCCGCTTGGCATGTGGGGAAGGACCTGGGACACGGTAGCCGCTTCACTGACGGTTCCCGAGATTATAATCCTCTCCCCGCCTTGCTCTGTCCCCTCCAGCCACACGGGGACCCCTGGCTGCTCCTCACGTGTGCCAACCTCCTTCCTCTTTGGGTCTCTGCACCTGCTGGCCCCTCCCCCACATCTGTGCGTCTCACTCCCCCGGGTCTCTGTTCAAGGGGGGTGTTAACAGCAGCCTCCTTCCTGCTGTCTGTTCTCCTCAGCCCTTACTGTTTCCTATTATTCTTCCTATTATTATTATTACTCCTATTACTATTCTACTTAAAAAAATTTTTTTATGTTTATATATTTTTGAGAAAGAGCGCGCTGGGGGGGAGCGACTGTGTGTTGGGGGGGGGGGCGGGACACAGAATCTGAAGCAGGTCCAGGCTCTGAGCTGTGAGCACAGAGCCTGACGCGGGGCTCGAACCCACGGACCGGGAGGTCACGCCCTGAGGCCAAGTCATACACCTAACCGACTGAGCCACCCAGGTGCCCCCTCTCCTCCTTATTCTTATTTTTGAGGGAGAAGCATTGTCATTAGCCTCCTTTCAAAGGAATAGAAGCTTCTAGAAAGCAAGCAACGGCTTGTAGTGGGTTGAATGGTGCCCCTCTACTCCACGCCAAAGATACGTCCAACAGCCCAGAAACTGTGAATGCGACCTTATTTGGAAAGAAAAGGTCTCTGCTGATAGAATTTAACTAAGGATCTTGAGATGACACCATCCTGGATTGTCCAGCGGGCCCTAATTCCAGTGACAAGTGTCCTTATAAGACACCCACAGAGGAGAAGGCGGGAGGCAGAGATCGGAGGCACGTAGCCACCAGGAACGCTGCAGCCCCCCCGGAAGCTGAAAGACGCAGGGAAGAATCCTCCCCCAGAGAGCCTCCGGAGGGAGCGTGGCCTCGCCAACCCCCGGATCTCAGACCTCCGGCCTCCGAAACCGTAAGAGAGCACCCACTGTTGCAAGGCGCCCAGTTGGTGGTAGCGTTTAGGACAGTCCCAGGACACGGAACACCGCTGCGTGGCCAATATCCAGAACAGGGCCCGGGATGCAGCAGAGCAGAGAACAGCAAGACCTCTCTGGAAAGGGCCAGAGAGCAAACATTTTGAGGCTCTGCGGGCCACACGTCTCTGTCGCGACAGCCCAACTCTGCCGACGGAGCAGGAAGGCAGCCACAGATAATACGAAAACCGGAGGGCCGTTTTCCAATGAAACTGTACTTATGGACGCCGAAATCTGAATTTCAGATACTTTTCCTGTGTCACAAAATAGTCTTATTTTGATTTCTGCCCCCCCCCCCCCCACCGCAACTATTTAAAAATGTAAAAACCGTTCTGAGCTGGTGGGCCGAACACAAACAGGTAGTGGGTGGGATCTGGTGTGTGGGCCACAGTTTGCTGCTTCCTGTGCAGATGCTCAATGAGTTTTTGCTGAAGGACTAGAGAAACATCAGAGGAGGAGGCTGGGTGGTCCAGTCAAGTTGTAGCCCAGACACCGTGATGCAGCCACGGGCGCCCTGAACTCCCTGAGAATTCAAATGGATTTGGATTCCCTGCAGGCTGGCTGGGGAAGTCGTTCCCGGGCCCTCAGTGCTGGTCGGTGCCGTGCCCTGAGGGCCAAAGCAACGGAAGAGGCAGGTGGCCACAGGCACTCCCTACACAGATCGGATGGGGAGCTGTGTATTTAGAAGGGCGCATCCTGGGGTGACCATCTGGGTCCAGTTCTGAGGACAGTGGAGGTGAAACTCTAACCGAGGGGTGGTACGGTCCGGTCGGTCAGTGGCTGTTGGGATTAGGCCAGGAATGTACATGAGCCAAGGAGGCCTGGCGTGGGACAACTGGGGGTGGCGGGGAGTGTGGCAAAGTGGAGAGACCATCTCCTGTCTTCCGGCAATGCCTCAGCTCCAGCTAATTCCGCCAGCTGGGAGTGCAGGCCCAGCACTGGCCGAGTTTTATAGACTGTTCCTGAGAAGGTGGAGAACCCAATTGTTTGCACGAAATCTCCTGATTTCAAAACCTTGGCTCGAAACCAAAATCTTGGGGCACTTGGGTGGCTCAGTCGGTTGAGCGTCCAACTCTTGATTTTGGCTCAGGTCATGATCTCACGGTGCGTGGGATCGAGCCCCGAGTCAGGCTCTGAACTGAGTGCAGAGCCCGCTTGGGAGTCTCTCTCTCTCCCTCTCTCTCTGCCCCTCCCCTGCTTGCACTCTCTCTCTCTTAAATAAATAAACTTAAAAAAAAGTATCTTGGCTCAAATTAAAAAAACACATGCCAGGAACTTTCCATACGTTGAATGGATATTGTTACACCCATCTTATGATGGTGGGCGGGGGCTTCGTTGCCTGACCAACAGCACACCGCCGTGAGACGGCCAGTCTGCTTGTCGGTGCCTTTGCAGTTTTCCCAGTGAGGGTTCCCTGGGCCCCACCCACTGGGTGGAGGGCGAGAGGCTCAGGAGGTGTCTCTCCAGCTGGGACAGCTGGGTCCCCGTCACCTCCAGAGGGGCCCAGAAGGTGAGGTTCAGCTTTCTGAAGGGACAAGGCCACATGTGAATCTCCTCGGTTGATGGACAAGTGGCTGGGCACCGCCCCCTCCCCCCCCCCCCCCCCCCCAGCCGATGGAAGCAGCTGTCACTCACGTTTGCCAAGGAGGCAGCCCTCTGTCAAAGAAGTCTTGGGAAAATGGATGCCCCTCTGTGCCTGCATTTTAGGGGCCCGGGAAAGCACGCCTGCGCTGTCTCATTTCACAATCCCATCAGACTCGGCACCTGCTCTGGTGGAGAAGGATTTGCTCTTAACGAGGCTGCCCAGAATTGCCTTGTTTTCTTGGCGGTGACAAACTACATCCTTTAATAAAAGTTTCATGACTCAATTTCGCGAGGGAGACACGTAATCCCAGCCCCGCCTGCCCTGATCTCGGAGATTATCCCCGGTGCTGGTCTCTGGAACATTCCCGTGTTGGACACCAACACTGTCTCCAGGGCTGTTGCTCGCCGAGCTCGTCGCGGCATCCGTGGCAGAGGGAATCACCCACTTTTGCACCTGCCCTAATCCCTGGGGGCCGGTGGCCGGTGGCCGAGAGTCTGCAGACCTACAGGCTCTTCGCAACGTGCCCCGCCCATCCGGGGGTGGGGTCTATTTGCCCTCCCCTGAGTTCCGGCCGGGGTGTTTTGACCAATAGAATGCAGGGAAATGACTCACGTGAGTGCCTAGGCCAGAGCCCCAGAAGTCTTGCAGCTTTCACTGTCCCCCCACCTCGGGGGGCTCCCGAGGAGGAGAGCTGAGACCTCCCCACCCCCCCAGCCAGCACAGTGCCAACTGAAAACTGCAGCCCGTGAATGGTGCCGGGAGAGACAGACTCCAGCCCATAGAATCATGAGAAATAATCTCTGCTTTACAGCGCGGAGTTTTGCAAGTTTGCTAAATGGCATTGGATGACAGCTGTAGCCACCTCTTAGCTTCAGCCGTGACGTTTGGGTGGGGACTGACCGGGGTCTATGGACGCCGTAGATCCAGGGGGGTGCATCTCGACCGGCTTAAGCCGATCGGCGCATCCCATTCTCCCCGTCTGTGGTGAGGGGTGGGGAGCCATGTGCTGGGGCTTCCTAGAGAGAGAAGTCTCCTCACTGCCTGAGCAAGAGCTGACGTGGTGGGAAAATGTGAGGTCAGGAATCAAGGCAGCCATTCTGGGGACTTCCATGTGGCACCGAGGGCAGAAGGATGAAGCTAACGCCGTGGGAGATAAACCAGAAGGCAGAAGAGGACCCAAGTCCTTGGCATCTTTGAGCTGCAACCTCAAGACACACCTGAAGCAAGACTTCCTTCTGGGCTTTTCAATTGTATGAGCCGATGGGTTTAAGCCAGCCCTAAATGACGCACTTCCCTCCTATATGTGGTTCAAGAACACCCAGGGGGTACTTACAGATTTTCATTTCTTTTCTTTTTTTTTGAATTTTTTAAACGTTTATTTATTATTGAGAGACAGAGAGAGACAGAGCATGAGCATGGGGCGAGGGTGGGGGTGGCGCAGAGAGAGGAGGAGACACAGAAGCCGAAGCCGGCTCCAGGCTCCGAGTTGTCAGCACAGAGCCCGACGCGGGGCTCGAACCCACAGATCACGAGACCATGACCTGAGCCAAACTTGGACACTCAACCAACTGAGCCACCCAGGCGCCCCGATTTTATTTTCTTTTAAGACGTTGGGGCCCGTAGAGACAAAGCATTATGTTAAGGGCTGTGCATTAGAGCATTGTTTCTATGGAAAAACTAGCAATAACCTAGTTGTTGAACAACAGGAGGTTGTTTGAGTCAATGGCGGGACATCCACACAGTGAAACACTCTGCATCCAGTAGAGGAGAGTCGGGGCCTCAGATCTGAATTGAAGTCTTGAGGGTGCCATTTATCTCCTGTGTGTGACCCTAGGCTAGTTATGTAACTCTTCTGAGCCTCAATCCCTTCTTTTGTTAAAATTGGTACAGTAATAATGCCTACCGATAGGATTTTTGTGCAAATTAAATGAGCTACGCGAAGCACTCAGTGTAGTGCCTGGAATATTCCGAAATGTGTAATTAATTGTTATTATTATTGACAACATCTAATGACATTGAGCAGTGGTTGTGATATGATTTCAAATGCAAAAAGCTTGATACAAAATTGAACACGCCGTGTTAAGATTTTAGAAAACGTGCATAAAATTTTGCATGAAAACACCAAATTATCCACTCAAGTGAATATCAAATAATTGCAAAATTATAGGCAATGTAGACATTCTTTACACTTTTTTTGTCTCCTCTGAGGTTTCTGCAACACAGTATCTTTATAATCAGAAGAAAAGGCTACTAAAAAGGAAGAAAGGAAGGAAAGGAGGGAGGGAGGGAGGGAAGAAGAAAGGAAGGAATGGATAACGAAAAGGAAAATAGCTCTCAAATGGGAAAACCAATTGCAAGAAGATAAAGGACATCATCTGTAGACTGGTGTTGGATCCTGACCAGATGGCCCACAGCCTCCAAGATGGCGCCTAACGATCCCCTCCTTCTATTCACATCTCTGAGTAGTCTTCTCTCTCGTGCTGGTTGGTATTAACCTCTGTGAGCGCCTTGAATATTATGGAAATTGACAGTGTGTGACATCCAAGGCTATGTCACAAAAGACATTGCAACTTTCACCTCACGTTTTCGAAGGTCACTCACTCTAAGGAAGCCAGCTGCCATCTTGGGGGCATTCAAGCTGCCCTATAGACAGGCCAGCATAGCGGGGGTCTGTGGCTTTCTGCCAACAGCCAGCATGAACTTGTGGGGCAGCCACCTTGGAAGTCAAGCCCTCAGAGACTCTAGCCCTGGCTGACATCTTGACAGCAACCCCCAAGGACCTCCCCACTAAGCCAATCCCAAATTCCCGACTCAGAGATACTGTGAGCTAATGAAAGCTTCTTGCTGTTTGGGGGTAATTTGTTACACAGCAACTGGTGACTGGTACACCAAGAGACAGGAGCCCATGTCTATTAGACCCTTGCGTTGTCCTGGAACAAATATTCTTATGCTGAGTCCTTATTCTTATGCACAAGCATTCTCATCCTGAGCCCCTCAACAAACTCTCATGTAGTGTCTGTGACGAGTCAGTGTGGTTTGACGCATTACCCGTGTTAACACTGGTCTGGCGCCGGGGTCTACGCTTCTGCCCATCACGCCATGTTGTGAGACGACACCGAGGCTCAGCAGTTGGCGCAGCCGCGGTCCTTGTGAGTTCCCATGCGTTCTTGCCTCTCGCCCGTGTTGCAAAGGAACGTTTTTATGAAGACATATTATATGAGCATCTCTGGGACGTGTGTTGGCCCTTTCTACTCTCCACATTCTTTTTCCCTTCTGTCGATTCTGTATACTTCGGTTGTGGAGAAGGTTGGTGAGTTCTAACAGGGAGATGTGTCCAGCGGACCTCTTCCCATCTCCCTGGCCACCCAGACTTGCTGCGCCAGGTGCCTGGGGCCAGCGGTATTTCCCATCTGTGTCTTTCCTCGTGCACAGGTCATCGGGAGAGGGCTTGGGGCTGGAAATGTGAGAGAAATCACGAGAACACAAATGGCCACTGTATCGGTTAGCTTTTGCTCCCAAAATGCTACATAACAAATGACCCCCTAAGCCCATGCCTTAATACTTGTTAGTACTGTGGGCCGGTTGGCTGACTGATCTAGGCCGGAGTCAGGGAGGGAGCTCCGTTGGTCTTGGCTGGGCTCGGGCACTTATCTGGAAGTCAGCTGGGGGGCCGTCAGTCAAGGTTCTCCTCCTGGGGCTGGCGGCCTAGCTCAGGTGTGTTTTTGTCATGGCAATGACAGAGGGCCAGTGGGAACACGCAAGTTACCTTGATGGCTCTCCTGGGAACCGGCCCGTCAATATTTATGCCTTATACAATTGGCAGAGCAAGTCACGTGGCCAAATCCCGAGTCAAGGGGCAGGGAGGTAGGCCCGCAGTGGAGGGACACTGCAGAGTGACAAAAGGCATGGCCGATGGACAGATACCGGAGCCAGAGCAAGCAGCCCGGGAAGAAAGGCCACTCGAGTTTCCCAGCTCCACTGTACTTCTGCAAAGCGACCAAGAAGGCAGGCTCCGCCTTCTCCCAGGGCCAAGGACCCTCTTTCCCGCAGCCTGGCTACCAGGTACACGAAGTCACAACCGCTTAGTCGCCCCTCTCCCCCATTATGGCCCTTTTCGACCAGTGGTTCCAACATTCCTGTCTGTGAAGACCTATCACGGTCCCCTTGATTTCCAGCCCCAATCCACCCTCTCGTGTGCCCGTCCTTGGTTCACTGTGCAAACCCCAGCCGAGCCCCTTTCCAGCCCAGCGTGCCCTGGACGGCCGGTCAGGGCTAGATTTTCTCTAATATCCTTAACCCTAGTGGGGGGTT
Source organism: Panthera leo (assembly GCF_018350215.1). Classification (NCBI taxonomy): domain Eukaryota; kingdom Metazoa; phylum Chordata; class Mammalia; order Carnivora; family Felidae; genus Panthera; species Panthera leo. Next base: position 19,121,948 of record NC_056694.1, read on the forward strand.
CCCTTGTTTCCTCCATGTTGTCACTGACTTCACCCCTTTCAGTGAAACCCTCTTTTTCTTAAAAAAAAAATTATTTATTTTATTATTTTTTTTTTAATTTTTTTTTTTTTTTTTACCGTTTATTTATTTTTGAGACAGAGAGAGACAGAGCATGAGCGGGGGAGGGGCAGAGAGAGAGGGAGACACAGAATCTGAAGCAGGCTCCAGGCTCTGAGCTGTCAGCACAGAACCCGACGCGGGGCTCGAACTCACGGACCGCGAGATCGTGACCTGAGCCGAAGCCGGACGCTCAACCGACTGAGCCACCCAGGCGCCCCCCAAAAAAAATTATTTTTGAGGGAGAGAGCATACATGAGCAGTGGGGAGAGGTAGAGGAAGAGGGAGAAAGAGAGAATCTTTGTTTTTTTTTTTAATGTTTATTTGTTTTGGAGACCGAGCGTGAGCGGGGGAGGGGCAGAGAGCGAGGGAGACACAGAATCTGAAACAGGTTCCAGGCTCTCAGCTGTCAGCACAGAGCCCGACGCGGGGCTCGAACCCACGAACCGCGAGATCATGACCTGAGCCGAAGTCGGACGCCCGACCGACTGAGCCAGCCAGGCGCCCCCAGTGAAACCCTCTTTTAATTCAATACATGTCTGGTCAAAACCTTCCAACCCACAGAATGGAGTGGACCCCTCGCAGGTTCCCGGGGACTCCCTTTCCAGGGCAAGACATCCTGGGCCACTGGAGCTGGAGTCACACACTCGGGGTTGAACCTCAGCGCTGACGAAAAGATGTCCCTTGCTTATAAACCTGAGGAAGACAAGGCAGCACAGAGCAGCGTAGGCAAATGAGCTGCGCACACCCTTTTCCAGCAAGTTCTGTGCCCCTCACCTGCCATCAGAGTGTGGGGCTCGAGCATCCCTTACAGTCTGTGCCGAAACCACAGGCCTGGACTTCAGTTTTCTAGAAGCTCATATGGTCTCCTGCATGGAGGGGGGAAAGAAGCCCTGGTCCCCAAGGTCAACGGTCCCCATGTTCTTACACTGGGGGCTCCCTCTTGCCCCCCACCCCCCAACAGTCTCCCTTTTGACAGTTATCATCCGTCACGGCCACAACAGCAACGCTTTCGGGTTGACCTCTCCCAGTTCTGCCACTTCTGTGCCTCAGTTTCCTCATCTGTCAGAGGATTAGAACTGCCCCTACTTCAGAGAGGTGCTTGTGGGTGTAATGCGTTAGTTAGCACGCAGGAGCCTGCTGTCATGCCTCCTGGCACAGAATCAGTATTTTCTATTGTTATATTTATCACCTATATTATTACTGCTAACAGCGAGACCTTGACCCAGAAGACTTCTCTGTGATCCTTTGCTACGAGACGGGTGGGAGCGACCCTGAGAGTGGCATTCAGCAGCTGCTGAGCCTTGAATGTGAGTCTCCTGTTTTTCCTTTGTGAAAAAGACAAGCGCCCAAGTTCGCTGACATCTTCTGGGGTGACACGTGACTGTCAGCTCTTTGTCTCCCCCCCCCCCCAAAAACAATGGGCCTAATCTACTCCTTCAAGAGGAAGGTGAGTTTTAAACAATGCCTGAGACTGATTGCTTTTCTGAGAAGAACTCAGGTGTTGGGAAGAGAGCATTTTGAAAGCAGATCCTTGAAAATGGTTCCATTGTTCCGAGCTTTTGTTGCCCCAAAGCGATGAAAGTGGGTTTTCTTTAAGGACTCTTGGGAGTCTGCACACTTTAGGAACAGAAAATTCCTACCGAGTCCAAAATCTTTCAAAAGAAAACTTTTAGGGGCGCCTGGGTGGCTCAGTCGGTTGAGCATCCAGCTCTTGATTGAATCAGGTCATGATCTCAGGGTCATGGGATCGAGCCCTGTGTCAGGCTCTGTGCTGACCGTGGAGCCTTAAGATTCTCTCCCTCTCTCTCTCTTCCTCTGCCCCTCTCCCCTGCTTGTGCTCTCTCTCTCTCTTAAAAGAAATAAACTTAAAAAAAAAAATCTGACCCTTGACTGACAGCAGTGTTAACCCTCAAAAACAAACAGAACACATGCATTGCAAGTAGTAAAAAAAAAAAAAATACATAAATAAAAAATAAAAATAAATAAATGAAAACGTTAAGAATGTTTAAATGAAAGCCAAAAGGCGTGCTATGCTGTTCATTAATAAAATAGAGACATTTGAAAGTAGTGTTTTGTCTTTATGCCCTTACAATTTTTCTAGCTTTCATACATATATGTGTTTACTGTTCACGATGTCTTGGTGTATCGCGATGGAGTTTGCAAATGTTGATACTTAGTTCCAGGCTCCTGCTCCTAATCGCTTATGGTGTCCCAGGTCCTCCTCCCCAGGACCCTCCCCTCCCGTGTTTGCTTCTTTGGTGGGTGGGTGGGTGGGTGGGTGGCGAGGCTCCCTCCCCGGTGCGGGAAAGCAAGGTCAGCTGTCCTGCTCTCGGCCCCTAGGGGGCAGCAGAGGGAAGCAAACAACTCAAACGAAAAGAAAAAAAAAAAAAAAAAACAACACAAAACACGCAAGAAGGGACTGGTCCAGGAGACACCTTAAAAACGCCTGTTTTCTCCCCAGTCTTCCTGTTGTCCCTCCTCAGGACCGGCGTAACACAAACCAGCTGCAGACTTTGGGGCTGGAGGAAAACTCCCACTGAAGGGCTCATCTGGGGCGGTGGGGCTGCTGCTTGACCCACCTGCTGACGACAGGGGATCAAGCTGCGGATTCCGACCCCTGCCCTGCTCCTTCCGGAGCTTCAGGTTCTCCCAGCCAATCTAGTAAGAATTCCAGAAGGGTTCACTGATACCCTTTTGGCCAAAGTGCCGGACATGCAGTTGGTGCCCGATAAACGTTCACAGGCTCTGACTCGAGTGACTCCTTTAATCACGATTCGTGAATGCTCCGGTCCGCCGAGACCTTCCCCGGCCTGGCCGAGCCGAGGCTGATTTGCTAGTCGCCACATCCCTGTGGTTTCTGAGAACGCTTTTGAGCAGATGTGCTTTCTTTCGGCCGCGTTCTCTGCAAACGCAGCTGGGTACCAAGTTGAGGGTTCCTGCTCATGGCTCGGAACCTGTGGCATCGCAAGACGCCTCACCTCCCACGACCCTTCCCCCCACCCCCAATCCCTTGCCAGCCCCCCGAGGAACCTTCCAGACACACGGCCCTGGACACATCGTGCGCCTGCTCCACAGCCATCGCTGGATCCCCAGTGCTCAGCACGTGCTGATGGTCCCTTCCCCCACCCTGTTTACAGAGGAGAAAACAGAGGCTCTGAGAGACAGGTGTGGCCCAGATTTGGCAGAGACAGAATTAAAATTCAGACCTTGCACCCTCAATCTGGAACATCGGACTCTCTCCGGCTCCAATTCCCCTCCTTAGCGAGGCCCCTGCTTGCTCCCTCTCCCTACCGTCCTGTTTCCTTTTCTCTGCATTTACCACCTATCATCGTCTCTTTCTCAAGAACAGAAGCCCCATGAAGTCATGGACCTGGTCGGTCCTGTTCACCGAATGCCTGGCACAGAGCAGGGACCCAGTAAATTCTTCCTGAACAGTTGCTGGGAGAGCTAAGATGGTTTCCAAGAACATGTTGATCTGGTAATGAAGTGGGTTCCTTTCCCCTCTGGAGAACCCACCCCCTGGGACTTCTTTGCACGGAGCTCCCGGGTCCCTTCGTCCCCTCGGAACACTCGCCCTGAGCGGCAAGCAGCCACTAAGCACCCCGGCACCGAGGGTCAGGCGTTCCTGGAAACTCTGGAGTGGTGTCTTCCCCAGGGGAAGAAAGAGGGTATTATGCTTAGATACCTCGAGAATGAATGCTTAAAAAACCCCACCGATAATTGTTAATTGACTAATCCCTTGCTATAATTAGGAGGGCCCAGAGGCCAGGGATGCTCTCGTTTCCCAAGCTCTATTTTGAAGGTTTAGGAACCAGGAAGTGACTTAGGAGGCCCAGAAGCCGACAAATGTCTTTGTATCAGCCGACCCCAAGGAAGTGTGGGGTGCAAAATGCAAGTGGGTCTTGTCCCTTCCATGCATATTTCTACTTCCTGAAAAGCAGTAAGTTCGTTACGAATAGCAACGTTTTTTTTGCGGTTCAGTGTATCGAATATAAAAAAGTGCCAGCTGGACAAGTCGATGAGCTTTCATAAGCCAAACATAACCTGTGCAGCAGCCCCGGAGGGTGTCCCCAGCGTGGCTCTTCCCAGCCACCATGCCACCTCCCAAGTATAACCATCATCCTGACGTTTAGCACCATGGATCGGATTCCAATGCCACCCCTCCCTCCCACCCCCCTCCCCCCGAGGCAAGACAGGTGTCCCTGAGGATGTAAGGGCCCCAGAGGGATTGTGCCCCCCCCCCCCCGTGGCCCCCTGTACAGGGACTTTTGCCAGTGGTTACCAGGCAAAGATGCAGACCCAGTGTCATTCGATCTCGCAAGAGCAGCTAGGAGTCTATCTCGATTTGTGTACGAAATCTCATGATTATTAAACGTTGGTAACTCATGAAAATTGAACACACCGTGGAGGCAAGTCCACGCAGGCCGAACGAAACAGACTTATGGCCAGACTGGCCCGCAGGCCGTCAGTGGGGGGGGGGGGGTCACCTTGAGGGGCCCCCAGGCCTGTCAGGGAGACAGGTACAGACACAGGCCTCACAGCTGGGAGGAAGGCTGGGCCGGGCCAGGGAAGGCTCTGCGGGGAGTGATGTTTCCACCGCACTTTGAAGGACACCCCAGAAGAGGAGAGCAAGGGCATCCAGCAGAGGGAGGAGGGCAGGCAGACATCTAGAGTCTGGTCTCACTGGCCTGCTGGGAACTGCAAAGTGGTTTGGGGCAGTGGGAGGAGCGAGCGGGCAAAGGGGCTGGAGCCTGGAAGGCTCTGGGAGACCTAGGAGGACCTGGGACAGCCTTTAGACTTTGTCCTGGGGCAGGCAGTGGGGGCAGGGGGTTCCTCAGAGGAGGGTAAGCAGAGAGGCTGGGCTGGATGGCTGCGGCGGGGGCAGGCTGGGGGACAGCAGGGAAACAGGAGGCCTTGACCTACAGCGGTGGCCCAAGAGAGGGCCACCAGGGCCTTGGGCCCACATTTGCGTCCTCCTAAACAAATCCCACCTGCACTCGCCCCTGACATAGACTCTCCTTGACCAAAGCAGAGCCAGGCCCCTCTGAGCCCGATTCCTAACCAGGCCCTGACCTTGGGCTCTGTCCTTGGCCTGGTTAGTCCCCTTTTAGCAAGGATCCCACCGGGTCAGCTGAACAAGAATCCCTCCCCCTTGAAACCCAAATTCCTCATCCCCACCCTGGACACCTTCTCCCCCTGACCCCCACCTGCTCCTCGGGCCACACATCCCCTCTTTTCCTGACTGTGCTCAGAGCTGAGCCCCACCCGTCTCCCCTCAGGCCAGCCCCCCATTGCTGTGGCCCCTTGAATAAAGAAAGCGTGCCTTACCCTCTTTAACAAGGGTCAGGACTGAATTTTCTTTAACACTTGGCCACAGCCAAAGGGATTTCAACTGTCAATGGCTCTTTGAAAACACCCATCCTCTCCAAGGGGCGGCCTGATGACTTTCCATTCGTTTCTGGAAGGGTGTGCAGCCACACGAGGTGACATTACCTCTACCTATTGTCGTTACCTGCACCTCAAGCATAAGGCCCGGGGTGGAATCATCCAGAATTTCTAATCTTCCCCGTGTGGCCCCAGATCTGCCTCTCCCAAGCTGTCTCAGCAAATGGCAGCTTTGTCTTTCACGCCCTGTGGTTGATCCTTGGACACATCTTGCTGGATCTGCGTTGAAAATTGACCCTGAACCTCCTTGCCACCACCCTGGGCTGAGCCACCGGCGTTACCTTGGCCTGGATTTACTCACTAGCCCCTAGGCGGTCTCTATGTTTCCACCCTTCTTAACCTAGCAGCCAGAGAGGTCCTGTTATATCCTAAGTCAGATCACGTCTCCCTTCTGCTCAGAGCTGCTTGAGGCTTCCGCCCTACTCAGGGTAAATGCCATCGTCCTCGTAAGGGTCTGTCCAGACCATGATCTCTCACCCTCTCCCCATCACCTCTGCAACCTTGTTTTCTGCTGTTCTCTTCACCGCCCCCCCAAATCGGCTCGGGCCATACTGCTCTCTGAGTTATCACCCTACCTCAGGGCCTTTGCACTGGTGGCTCCCTCTTCCTATAACCTCCTTTCCTGGGATATCCCCATGGCTTGCTCCCACCCTCCTTCAAGTCTTTGCTCCAATGTCACCTTCCCTGTGGGGTCTCCTTGAAACCCCGATTTAAAAATCACAACCTGCTACCCTCACTTCTAGCCCCCTCCCTGCTTTATTTGTCCCCTTGGCTTTTAACACTTTGTGTGCCCTACATCCATAGGTATTAATGTTCATGTTCTCTTCTCTCCCTGGTTCTGAACATCCAGTGGGTGCTCAAGAAGTGGACGAGTGTCTTAGATGGAAATTTCAAATTCCTCCGGGCTTCCTCTGGGTATTTCTGAAAACAATGTGGTCCCTGAGACATATTTCAGTTGGCATCTGTCAGCTCTGAATGCCCGGGACAGAGTTTCCAGCCTGTAGGTCACCGAGTCCCGGCCACACGCACGCCAACCACTGTCACAAGCCTCTCTCGGAGGCACTGATTTTCAAATGCGTGCAGATACTCCTGTGATGAATATTGCATGCCTATTTAAAAGGGACACTGAAGTCCTTGCAACTTTTTGGCCATGATGTATTTTCTCTGTCAACCAATACCCTCAACTCCCATCAGTATTGCACGGAGATCCTCTTTGTCAAAAACAGTTGGAAATGCCTCGGAAAGGGGTCTCATGAACAAGATCCCTGGAGACCCCTGGCCATCGTTCATAGGAGTTCCTCCTGCCGGGGACATTGCCCACACTTACTGTCACCCGCCCCCGGGGCAGAGTAGCAGCGGCTGACAGGGAGCACAGGTTCACCTACCAGAGAAAGGCAATTCACAATCTGTTAACCTTGAATTCTGCAAGCCCTGCCACAACAGTTCTCAGCTTGGGCAGAATTCAAAGGAGCTCTTGCAATCAACATGCAATTAATTGATGTACACCCTGGGCATCTGGGCCCCATGCACTGCTGGTGTGAAGGAAGTTCAGGTCATCTTAGAGCAGAGGTGGGGATGGGCGTGCTCACAGTCGGGCAATCCCACTGCACAGGAGATCCCGAAAAGCTTTGTGCCAATTTGGCCCACGGGTCTTGGTTCAGATGTTAATCGCAGTGGTTAGCATTTACTGAGCACCTACTACGTGCCAAATGCTTTTTTTTTTTTTTTTTTTGGCATCATCTCATTACAAGAGCCCCAGAGAGGTGCGACGACTTGTTCAAAGCCCACAGCTGGTGGAGCCCCACGGTCGGCATTCTTGACCATTCTGCCCCGACCCCAACCGTCAAGTTTCTGGGTTGGCGGCCTCTGCAGGGCATCCTTACCTAGCAACTCCAACAACCTCGTGTCTAGACCACCTTGGGTCATGCTGCTCAGGATCTCAAGCGGGGATGGCCCGCAGGAGGAAGTCTCATTTGTCATTCACGATACTTCTTTGCCACCGTGCTTGTCCTTCCGTGCCATAATAGAGAGCCCAGGTGACTCTAGCTTCATCCTGCCAGAGAAGCGCTTCCTGTTGGCTTACACAGTCTAAGGCCCCCCTGGGCGGCCCCCAGGGAAAGCACAAGCCCCAAAGACTCTCCCACCCAGCATTCCTGGTGGGACGCCCCTTCGGATGGGGCCTGGGACTCGAGGTCCGAGCCTGAAGCTCCCTGAAGCCGGAAGCTTTGGGAAGCGCAGAAAACTTTGCAGCTCTGACCCTTCGGGGCTCCTTCCTGGGGCTCCCTCCTGCCGGTCCTTGTCCCTCTTGCGGAACCCGGCACGCTGTACCCTTGCCTCCCCAGGGCAGGGCCTCTCCGGGTCTTGAAGAGGATGCCCCCTCCTGGCCGGTTTTGCTGCCCCACGTCCCTCGCGAGGAGCCTCTTTCTCCGAGAGCGCGCTGCCTGGCGTTCTCCTTGCTTCCCAGCCCCTCCAATCGGGTGCCGGGCTCCTTGGGGGCGTCCCTTCTCTCCGGGTCCCCCGCCCGCGCCCGGCTTGGGGCGCCCCCTCTCCCTGCTTAGGGCGGGCGCCGGAACAGTGTCGCCGGCCGCCTGCAGGTGTCTCCCCACGGAGGGGCGCGCGTCCCTGCGCCGTGGCCGCTGCCAGGCTCCAGCGGCTCCTCGCCGAGGTGCACTCGCGCTCCGGGCTCCGGGCGCGCCGGAGCCGCTCGGCCGCTGCCGCCCGCCCCCCGCGCCCCCCGCGCTCCCCGCGCCGCGCCCTCACCCCGGGGCGGGGGAGGGCATGGGCCCGCGCGGCGTCCTCCGCCGCCGATCCAAGGCGCCCGAGCCCCGGGGTGCGGCGGGCAGCGGCCGCTGACGCGGGGCGCCGGCTGCCAACTTCGCGCGCGGAGCTCCCCGGCGGCGCGGGCGGCATGAAGACGAGCCGCCGCGGCCGAGCGCTCCTGGCCGTGGCCCTGAACCTGCTGGCGCTGCTCTTCGCTACCACCGCCTTCCTCACCACGCACTGGTGCCAGGGCACGCAGCGGGTCCCCAAGCCCGGCTGCGGCCAGGGCGGGCGCGCCAACTGCCCCAACTCGGGCGCCAACGCCACGGCCAACGGCACCGCCGCCCCCGCCGCCGCCGCCGCCGCCGCCGCCGCCGGGAACGGCCCCCCTGGCGGCGCGCTCTACAGCTGGGAGACTGGCGACGACCGCTTCCTCTTCAGGAATTTCCACACCGGCATCTGGTACTCGTGCGAGGAGGAGCTCGGCGGGCTCGGTGAGTGAGCGGCGGCGCCGGCGGCTCGGCTCCCGGCCCCCCTCCCGGGGCTTGCGCGGCCCCCCGCGGCCCGAGCCCCAGCCCCGCGCGCTCCCTCCCCGCGGCCGGGCGAGGGGCCCCGCGCTCGGCAGGGCTCGGTTGCACGCCCGGGGGGCGGGGAGCGCGCGGGGGCGGGCCCGGGGGGCGGGTGGGGGGGGGGCGTCCGGGACGCGCCGCCGACCCCGGGGCTCCCCGCGCAGCCGCTGCCCTTTCCGAGCGCGCCGGGCGCCTTTGGGGACGTCGCCGCGCCCTGGGGAGGCGCGTCTCCCGGGGACCTAGCGCGGTGGCCGGTCGGCGGGGCGCGCGTTCCCCTCCGCGCCAGAAGTCGTCTCCGGGCGCGCCCCCTCCCCCGCCTTCGTTCGCGGGGCACCGGCCGCCCCCTCCCGGCCCGGCCCGCCGCGGGGAGGGCGCACCGACTGCTGCCGTGAGCCCCCCACTCCCCGCGGATCCCCGGAGCCGGGAGCCGACGGGGTCGTTCTCCCAGACGGGGCTCGGGAAGCACGAGAGTCGGGGGGTGGGGGGGGGACGGGAGGAGCCCGGTGGGTTCCCGGCGGGGAGCCCCCTTGGTGTTCTGGCCCCCCTGCCCCCGCCCGGGAGAGGATGCGACGGGAGGGGGGCGAGGCGGCGGGAAAGCGGGACGGCTCCGATCAGAACTGGGGGGGGGGGGGGGGGGGGGAGGGGGTGACTTTTCAGAAGGCAGATCAAAGTGCTCCCTTTGCCCCGCACCGCACCTCTTCCCGGGTCCGCCCGGGGCAGCCAGGTCGGAGGGAGTGCCCCTGAGACCCGCCGTGAGGCTGTGTGTGTGTGTGTGTGGGGGGGGGGTGCTTGGCCACACCAGCGGGTACCTCCCAGACCATGTTGCTCTAAGTCCGGGCGTGGGGACCGTCTGGAGTGACTTGACCTCTTTCCCCAAGGTGAAAAGTGTGTGCATACACAGCCCTTGCGTGCGGACGGTGTATGTGTGCGCTCAGATGTAGATGGGGTGGGCGACGGCGGAGTTTGCCCCAATCAGCCATTGGCCTGACTGGTTGTCTTAAAGGACAGAGAGAAGGTGTCAGATCAGCCCGAAGAGGCTGCTCCCTCTGCCTGGAATCCCCTTCCCCAGTCTCCCCTGCTGGCTGCTTCCCAGTTCCGGGGGGGATTTCCTGCCCCTTCCCAGGCAGGGTCTTGTGGAGGGGAGGCCTCCCCACCCCCTTTGGAGGCAGGGTCTTCCTGACTGCCTCTCATCACCACCTTTATCTCCTTCGTCGCGCTTGGCACAACCTGAAAACGTCCAGAGGCTGCCTCTGGTCACTAGCTGCCCGTCCCCTGTCTCCACAGGATGTCACTGTGAGGGCAGGGCCTGGGCTGCCTGGTTCACCGTCATCCCCAGCTTCTGGGCGGTGTCCTGGTGCATAGTAGGCCATCAATATGTCTCTGCGGGGTTAACATTGGATGAGACCCTGGAAGGGTAAACCAGAGGCTTCCTGGGGGTGCCGCCTGCTCTGCCCTGCCTCTGGGGGTGCCCCGCTGAACTTTTCTGTGACCACCTGCGTGGACCTAGCTGTTTGCCAGACGCTCGCTATTTGTTTTGCTTTCCGACAGTCCGACCCTGACCTCTTCCACGGAGGCCTCGCAATGCCTTGTCCTGGGGGAACATCTGCGCCTTTTGGGGTGAACCCCGCTTGTCACCTCGGCCTGCCACCAAGTTTCTTCTTTGTGCAGAAACACAGCCTCCTTGTGCCTTCTCTGTGCACGTACTTAAAGATACCACGCTGTGTCTCTGGAGTTGTCCGGCCCCCGCCTCCGCGGGGTGTCCTGGCCCTCGGTGGCCGGCTGAGCCTCTTCCCTGAGGTCTCCCCTGGCCTCTCCCTGAAGGCCACAGCCCCCCCGCTTGTCGTTACTTCCCTGTGTCTTTCATCCAGGGCTTGACACAGGATGTTGAAGCCCGAGCAGCTTTAAAAATTATTAGTTGAGCAACATTTAAAGTCGTGTTAGCTTGCATTTATCGAGCCCTTCAAGTACACCAGGCACTGTGGAAGCTTCTCACCTGCCGGATCTTGTTGACTCCTTGCCAGCACCTTTTAGGGGGCCCACTTTTCAGATGAGGAATTGGGGGTTCGGAGAGTTTTTTTTTTTTTTTTGTCCAGGCGCCCCAGCTGGCAAGGGGGTCTGGATGGCCTTCTCTGGGGCAGAAAGAGATCAGGGCGAAGCGATAAGGGAAGAGAATGATACAGTTGGGGGGTCCGAGACAGGCATCATTTGAGGGGGGGGGGCCACTCAGCCTAAGACCTTCATCCCTAGTCCTCTGTTTATAAACACATGGGTGGTTCGTTTGTTGGGTCAACAAAACAAACCCACAGTTTTCTCTTTTCTCTTGATCGCTGTTGGCTAGAGATCTCCCCTCCCAGAAAATCACCATTTTCCTCCCCGAGAGCTCAGAAAATAGTTATCAGCCTGTCAGCGCCGCCGGTGAGAAATTTGGGAGGTCTGAGCCCGCTTGGATGGTTTCCCTGGCTGATCCCACCGTGCCCAAATCCCGCCTCTCCACCTCTGTGGTCTTGAAAGGATGTCAGGAAGTACCTGGCCTCAAACTTTTGTTGCTATGACAACCTTTCCTCTGCGTTCGGTGACCATTTTTTAATTTGCTTTTTGCTCGAAGAGGAAGAAAGCGTCCAAAAGCCCCCCCAACAAAATCCTGCCCCCCTCTCCCCCCCCACCCCCGAGGCATCGCCTTGAGGACTGTCTTCCTTCCCTCCTGCCCCAAACTATGGGGAAGGCCTTCTTTTCCTTCCCAGCATTTTTACGTTTCCCCCAGTGAAAACACCAACCACAAAACCCTGACCTCTCCATGAGAGGCAGCTGCGAACTGCTCCTTCGTCTCCAACGCCTGTTCGATCATTTCTTTCTGTGCCCAGAAAAGCCTCTCCCCACTCTGGGCAGCCACAGGGAAATCTAATAAGCCCTTTTACCCACATGAAAAAAAAATCCACCGCGTTCACAAAGAAGACTGCAGCCTGTCCTAAACAGACACAATTTCACCAGACTGGGCACAAAGAAAGCTTTTCTCCGTCCAAGAAGGAGCATCGACCTCCTTCAACAAACAGAAAGGGAGCGTGGCCTTGACACAGAATTACCCCGAGCCCTTCACGCCAATTGGTTTTCTCCTCTGGAATCGATGCTCAGAAGGGCTGGGTGGTTGCCGTTGGAGGCGTTCTGGGGGGGTGGGGGCAGCGGAGTAAAGGCCTGGAAAAGCAATAGTGACTAGGGGAAGGGAGATGGGCTGGCGGGGGGTGTGGTTGTGCCAGCAGGGAGAGCACAGGTGAGGCTGGACTTAGTCAGGCCTGTGCTTGACCTGAGGAAGTAGGTGACTCAGAAGACCAATGGGGCGGCTGGCCAGGATGCCTGGAGGGAGGTGGGCCAGAGAGAGGGAGGGACAGGCGGAGGATGCTGTTGTTCGCCTCTAGACCCACTCTGTCCCCTGGGATGGGTGGACAAATGCCCATTCTCTTTTGTGAAAGATGGAAGTTTCTCGAGTTTCCTGTTAGCAGTGTGGTTTGGGCAAGAGCCTCAGTTTGCTGCCCTGCAGACTGGGGATCCGGGCAGGTAGCGCTTGTTGGAGGCGGGGGTGTTCGGTGAAATAGCGCGGGGGAGGTGCTGTGTGAGTGCCCCTTGCCACCTCCGAGTGCCCCGTCACCCCGTCTGAGCCCCCGCGTCTCTCCCGTGGACTGCTGCAGCCGTCGCCCTGCTTCCCCCGTTGACCCCCCTCGGCCCTCAGTCTGCTCTCCCCCCAGCCCCAGAGTAACCGCCAGATCCTCACCCACCTTCGTGCGGCCCCCTCCGGCAGCTCCACTCTCAGAGTCAAAGCCACGTCCTCCCGTGGCCCGTCCCCGGCCGTGCTACTTCTCTGGGTTCTTCTCCTGCTCCCCACCCCCAATCGTGGTCACACCCGCCCTCAAAACCAGGCACACTCAGGCCCTTTGCGCGGGTCCTTCCCTCTGCCTGAAATGCTTGTCCCCTAGATGGCCGCAAGACTAGTTCTGGAAACTTCTTCAAGTCAGTGCTGAGCTCGCTCTGAGCCCCCAGCGCAAAATCGATCTCCCCCACCCGTTTCCTGCTTGAGTTTTCCTCTAGCCCTCGCCACCGACTCCTCCTCAGTGGTGCCCACCAGCTCCAAGAAGTTGGCGGTTGAGTTTCTCTGCATCGTTCACCGCGGGTCCCTTAGTGCTCAGAACACTGGCAGGTGCTCAGCAAACATTTGTGGGGTGAATGGTGGCGATTGTTACGGCTGCTGCTCTTTCTTCGGCTCTAAGTGTCTTCTTACCCTGCAGTGAGTCAGGGGGCCAACCGGGGACCCCTTCCCTTTCACTGAGGTGCCCACGACACGCAGTGCCCCCCGCCCCTTTACACACCCCAGTGCGTGTGGGGCGAGGCCATTCTTACTCAGGAGGAGAAAGCCCTTAGCTGACCTTCTACGCCTTTCTTGCTTCCCCTTTTCTACAGAAACCCCAGCCCTTCTGCCTGCTCCCTTCAGTTATGTCGCTGCCTCCTTCACGAGTATGAGCACAGACATGATGCCCCCCAAGAGCGGGCTTCTAGTGCTGGGAGTGTGTTGGAGTAACAGGTGGATGGGCTTTGTGTTAGGACCGTCTGATGGGCGAAGATATGGACTTTGAAAGGTCCCATAGACCAGTGTCATTTCCTTGCATTTCTATAACAGCTTGATGACAACCTAGTGCCAGGGTTACACCTATTTTCTGGGGCACAGAGAGATGAGGTGACTTGCTCAAGGTCACGCAGCTATCAGAGCTGGGATGTGCACCCAGCCAGAAGGTTCTAGAACCTGGCTTTCGCCCAGAAAGCATTGCCCGGGGAGTCATAAGCCCCAGGTTTGAGTCCAGACCCCGAGGTCACTCCAGTGCTGAGTGACCTTGGATAAGTCACACTCCCTCACTCTCTGGTCTTTTCTTCCCTCAAGCGTGAGGTGACGGGTTTTTTGTGTGTTTTTGTTTTCTTCTTGTTTGGTCTGGCTGGTAACATCCATCAAGGGCAACAGAACACCTCTTGATGACAGGCTTCGGGGACAGACAGTCCGGGCTCCAGCCCCCGCACCATGACTCGCCTGCTACGTGGCCTTGGTTAGGGGTTCGCCTTCGTTGGGCCTCAGTTTCCTTGGCTGGGACACAGGGATTATAATAGCTGCCTCACTCTAGCCCTGCTGGAGTTGAAGCCCATAACGCGGGCCCAGCAAGCACTCAATAACCACGCTGGCTGTGATCGACCCCGTGGCAGAGGCTGCCGACCCATGGCCCGCGGGTCCCATCTGAACTGTCCATCTGTTTTGTTTGGCCCTGCAGTGTTTACAGTCTCTGAATGAGTTGCCAACGTTTGAAAATTGAGACGCTTCACAGAAACATCTGGATTTATGGCTTTCCTCAAAAGCCTGGCAGGTCTGTGAACAAGGGCCCGGGGGTCCTAAGGCAGTGGGAGCTGCCCCTTCCGGGGGGGGGGTGCCACGGGCCACCCCCCACCCCATCCACCTCCTCCCCGGGGACACGACTCGCCACCTTCCAGGGCTCAGGCCCCAGGCCTGGGGTTCCTCCTCGGAGCCTCGGTTCTCACATCCCTGTCTCGTCCGCTGGTGGCTTCTGCCAGCTCTTCATTCAGAATCCAGCCCCTGCTGATCAGGACCTGTGGCCTGTGCCCTGGCTCCCCTCCCCTGGACTAGGCCAGTAGCCCCTCCCCGGGCTCTCTGCTTCTGCCCCCTCGGCCCTCTGCTTTCCACCCAGGAGTGAAGCCGAAAGTCAGATCACCTCCCCACTCTGGGCAGGGCCCTCCTGTGCAGTGGGTCTCACTCAGATTCAGGGCCAACGACTTCCAGGGCCTGAGGCTGGCCGTGATGTACCCACATCGCCTGGCTCCACCCTCTTTCTCCTCTGCCTCACTGCAACAGCCTCTTTGCTGGCCCTTGAACAGGCCAACACCCTCCTGCCCCAGGGCCTTTGTACTTGCTGTTCCTGCCACCTCCGGACTCTTTCTCCCAGATGTCTGCAGGGCTCCCTCCCTTCTCAGGTGGGTCTGGGCCCAAATGGCCTCTTTCCCACGGGGCCTTCCCTGACCACGCCCTCTCAATCTGCGACCTCCCCGCCCCCTGCTCTTTCCTCCCACCTTATTCCCCCCCATTGCTGTCATTGCTGTTTTGCCCACTACATAGCATACTCACTTATCTTCTTTATTATCTCTCTCCCCTGCTCACATGCCAGATCCACGGAGGCAGGACTTGGTCCATTTCACAGAACGCCACATTCTGGGACTGAGACGAACCGGTCCTTAGTAAGGGATCAATGACTATGTGCTGAATGCACTTGGGATTCTAGGAACTTCTCTGAGCTGCTGTGTGCAGCGAGGGGCCCAGTGCTCTGTACCTGTCATTCCCACGGACTTGTCAGACACTCTTTCTTCGCCACCCCCTCTTCTGTTCTGCTCCTGGGAAACAGTGCTCTGTGGGGCCCTGTGAGGAGCCGGAGGGGCTCAGTGTGGTCATCGCCCCTGTTTGAATTCCAGGGCACCAGGTTCAGAACCATCTTTCGGGGATGCTACGACCTCGGGCCTCTGTGTTCCCTGCAGGACCCTGGCGGTTAAGCTCTTCTGGTATCAGGTGACCGAAACTGACGCAAGCCCGGTGTGAAAAAGGCGGGTTTCGTAGGGGCTGCTGCCCCCTGCAGTGTCCAGGCGGAGATGCAACCACCGGGCCTGGCAGGTCAGGGCCAGGGCCACCAGGCTCCTGGAGGCTGGAGTTGATGGGTCCTCCCACCGGCAAAAATCCCGCAGGGGCCAACCCAGAAACCCAAGAGTGCCATAGAGGAAGTGGCGGGGGCTGTGGGGAGCTGGGGGCATCTCCCTCGGCTACAGGGGCAGCTGCTGAGCCCCAGATGACCATTCTCGTTGCAGGGTGGGGGCCCGCGTGGGGCCCCGTTGTCCATTTTGTCAAAACTCCCGGTTTTTATAGGAGATCTCTGGATTGCTAAAATTTGGGAACCGATTCAAGTAAAAAGAAGAGGCCTGCGCTGCGGGCCCCAAAGCAACCCCTTCTGAGGGGGCGAGTAAACTCTCCTCTCGCCAGTCGGCGATTTCTAGATCAGAGCTCTGCCAGTGACATGATTCGATTCCATGCCTGTTGGTTCTCGGTCCTGAGGATCTGACCGGACGGCGTGGTGCAGGTGGCCGAGGCTGGTCCAGTCTGCTGTGTGCTGGGAGGGGAGTGTAGGAAACACAGCCAGTCCTGTGGGGCAGGGGAACCAGAACTTGGGGCCAGGGGAACGGATGGGGCTTGGGCAGACATTCCAAGGGGAGTGAACTCTGTTGGCCAGGAATCCTCGAGTCACTGCAAGCAAGAGAAACTCATTTGAAATGGTCGTAAGCAAAACAAGGGAACTATGGTCTCTTTTTCTTAGACACTGAATTTTTTTTTTTTTTCAAATCTCTGCACCAGACATGGGGCTCAAACTCACAACCCTGAGATCAAGAGTCACATGCTCTACCAACTGAACCAGCCGGGCGCCCCTGTGATCCCTCTTAATAGAAAGTCTCGTGGGGCTCCTGGGTGGCTCAGTTGGTTGAGCGTCCGACTTCGGCTCAGGTCATGATCTCGCGGTCCGTGAGTTCCAGCCCCGCGTCGGGCTCTGTGCTGATGGCTCAGAGCCTGGAGCCTGTTTCGGATTCTGTGTCTCCCTCTCTCTCTGCCCCTCCCCCGTTCATGCTCTGTCTCTCTCTGTCTCAAAAATAAATAAACGTCAAAAAAAAAAAAAAAAAAAGAAAGTCTCGTAAGAAGAGCTCAGGTCCGTAGCGTGGCTGGGTCAAGCAGGGTTGTTGAGAATTTGTGTCTTTCCAGCACTTGGCTCCGCCCTCCTCTGGGTTAGCTTCATTCTCAGGCTGACTCTCCTGAAAGCCTTGAGTTTACTTAACCTCTTGTCCTTCCAGGAACTTCCGTGGAAAAGTCCCTCCCGAACAGAACTCCCAGAACTGGTTCTCAGAGGACCAACTGGGTTATGTCCCCACCCCTGAACCAATCAGAGTGGCCCAAGGGGTTGGACTGTGTGGGTTGGCCAGGCCTTGGTCCCTCCACTCTCACCCTTAGTCACGTGGTCACACCCCTGGGGCGGGAGAGGAGGACAGCTTTGCTTAAACCACGTGCTCTGAGAGTGAGAGAGGTGTGTAGCTGTTAGCTCTTGCTACGTAATGCTGCGTAACAACAAGGGCCACACCTCAGCCACATACAGCTGCAGGCACTTGGCTCAGCTCGAGTCTGCAGCTCAGCGATTTCGGCTGGGCTGGGCTGGGCTGGGCTCACTGCTGCGCAGTGGTTTGGCTGTGGGCTCGGATGATGGGGGCCACTGGGCCTCTCATCCTTCACCAGGCTCGCTGGGGCGCGTTCTCGCGGTTGCGTCCGAGACGTGAAAGCTGGAGCCAGCCACGCCGCGGGAGTGCCTTTCAAGCCTCTGCACACATCGCATGTGCTTGCTTACATCCCGTTGGCCAAAGCCGGTCACCAGGCTGAGCCCGGAGTCGGTGTGTGGGGGGCGCTGCTGAGTCGTGACGGCCAAGGGCACGGACACGCGGAAGGGTGACGCGTTGGGGCCATGAAAGCGATCACTGTTGCACAGACGTTCCTCAGACTCGGGGGGCTGGCCCTAGGGAAAGGGGCGGTGGATGCCGGTCAGGTGAGAACAGAGATGCCCCTCCTCACACGCTTACGCAGCAGGGGTACATCTGGGAACCCAGAGAGTCTGTGGCCGTGCCCTTCATGCCTGGCCTCATTCTTTTAGCCAAGACGCTGTAGCTGTGCTTGAGTTCAGAGGTCCCTCTCCTTCCTTTCTTTTGACGTTTATTTATTTTTGAGCAGGGGGAGGGGCAGAGAGAGCGAGACAGAAGATCCCAAACAGGCTCCGGGCTGACAGCACACAGCCCGATGCGGGGCTCGAACTCACAAACTGTGAGATCGTGACCTGAGCTGAAATCGAGAGTCAGGTGCTCAACGGACTGAGCCACCCACGCGCCCTGAGTTTAGAGGTTCTTAAATGTTTGGGGCTCTGGGGCTCCAGAAACCACGTGCCTGCATCCCAGAGAGAGGCATCCCCTAAACACACCCCTTGGTCCGTCCCCTGAGACCCGTCCCTCTGATTCACCTGGTGTCCCCCAACTTTGCTATGCCCCAGTTTCTTCTAGGGAACCTGTTAAAATGCATGTGCCCAGGGTCTCGCCCTTGGACTTTTTGCTTCGTGGGTCCGGGAATCTGTACTTCTAACCAGCTCCCCAGGGGTTTTGGAAGCACGGCGGGCGTGGGCACCCGTGTTCCGAGTCAGCCCTGTCATTTAGCATCTGGGACTGAGGCAGGCCTGGCGCTGGCTTCTGCAGAGTGTGGGGCGGGGCCGGCCCCCAGCTCTCTTATCTTCCGGGACCACCTTCCCCTCACCCTGCTCTGGCCAGCTGGCCCCCTGCATTTCTGGCCGCTCCAAGCTGATTTCCCACCTCAGGGCGTTCGCTCTTGCCATTCCCTCACCTGGAAGTCTCTTCCTCTGTATCTCTAGGTCTCTGCTCTGCCCGCAGGCCTTCATCAAGCCCCGGCCCTGGCTGCTGTCTCGTCCCGAGGCTTCTTCTCTTCATCGCTGAGATGACCTTTTCGTTTATTTCTGTGCGTCTCTGCGATGTGTGTGTCCCATCCTAAAGTGAGCACCTCGGAGATCAGAGACAGTGCTCAGCTTCCCACTGCGGTGTCCCAGGAGCAGATCGCAGCCATCCTGAGGACGCGGCAAAATCCCTTTGGATCGGAGAGCTGACACCCAGTGTCTCACCGCCCCGGGAATGTGTGCGCTGCCTTGGAAGCGCTCAAACCAAAACGGATCACTGAGGGCTGCCGGGAGGGCCAGGCTGTGTGTGGGTCAGGGGGAGCGGAGGCGGCCAGACCGCCCTCTCCGCCCGTGGGGAGCGCCCATGGCTCCCCAGGCCTGTCCTGTGGTTTGGGTGGGGACGCTGGTGGAGACAGTGGTTTAGAACGCGGCAAGCAGGGGTTTTTCCTCTTCCGAGTTTTCAGAGGAAGCATGGTCCTCAGTTTCTGCTTCTGAAAAGTGGGGCTAATGATGGTACCAAGCTCTGGGATTGGTTCCTTCCAGGGATTCCTGGTTGATATTGACTCGGTATCTCTGACCCCAAACAGTCCCTCGGCTCCAAAAACAGGGGAGCTGAACCGTAGAATTGGATGGCGATGCTGGCGACGTGTGGAAGGTGGCCTGGCCCCAAGCTGCCCAGACTGTTTGGATAAGTTGGTTATAGGATGTAGGGCCTGCCCCCTTCCCTGCTGGTGGGGTCCCGAGGGCCGCGTCTGCGCTCCAGCCTCAGGGAGCAGAGCTGGGGGGGACGGCCCGTGGCTGTGGGGGCCTTGTCCTGTGTCCCAGCCTTCCAGGGAGTGGGTCCACGGTGACACTGGACCGGGATGGCGACAGGAAGGTAGAGTGGGGTGGAGAGAGGCAGAGCGAGACAAAGGGACACAGAGGGAGAGAGACACGGACCCGGGGACATGCACAGATGCACACGCAGACACAGACACGCATGCACAAACCCACGTGACAAGGGGGGAGCGGGCCTGAGGAGCTGCAGGGGAGAGGCCGAGGGGAGCCTGAGACAGCCCGGGGAGGCAGGAAGGGGCCCATGTGGCCCTTTCTCTGCTCTTTTCCCGGAGCCCCTGAATGTGCGGCTCTGCCTGGGGCGGCCCTTCCAGGCCTTCCGCCCTTGGCCCTGGGCGCGTGGGGAAGGCAAGGCAGCTGGGCCAGACCCTCACCCACTCTCCCTCCTTCCCCCGCCCGTGTCCTATTGGTGGCAGTGGGCAGCTTGGTGTTGGGGGGCTTCAGCTCATCCTGGCTCCCCGGGCCTCTCCAAACTGTCCCGTTATTTTTATCAGTCGTTCACAGTCTAGGAAACTCAGGATGTGGGAGGCGGCTTCTCAGCAAGCCAGCTGGATCTGTGCCCTGTTGCCTGTGGGACACACTTGTGGATCCTGCACTCCCCTCTGTCCGTGTCCATTTGTCCTTCCTTCTCCCCAGGGCCTCCCTCCACCCTGCGCTCTCTGCTGGGGGGTCCGGTTCTGGAAAAGGGGAGGGAGAGGCTTAACTCCCTGCTCCTGTCTGTCCCCTGCGCCCCCCCCCCAGCTGCCAGACTTGTCCCCCCCCCGCACCCCCCTCCTTGCCTCGTGAGAGCTCTTCTGGGTGGTTCTGGAAGAAGCACAGAGGTAGAGAGACCCTCCCCAGAGCACAGTTGGGAGGGGTGGACACAAGTCTCGCCGTCACCCCTCGGCAGATGCCTCCACTTGGAGGTTTGAAGGGAACGAACAAACCCCAAACCAACCACTTGCTGCCCTCACCAGCAGGGGGCGGGCTGGGTCATGCTGTCATAACCACCTGCAAATCTGGGAAGGTTCAAACAACCTGGGGGGGGGGGCGGGCTGTGTGTTTCACGCTGTCCTCATCGGGGACCCAGATAAAAGAGGCTCCACCTCCAGGCTGCCATGGCTGCTGAGACCAGAGAGGGGGATGGGTTTCTGCCTCGAAATGGCACCTGCCATTTGGTCAAAGCAAATCCCATGGTCGCATCTAATATCCTCGGGGGGCTGGAGGATTGCCCCCCATAGGCCTAGGAAGGCCTAGGCCTTATAAGGCCTTATAAGGCCTAGGCCTTATCATAGGCCTAGGAAGCGGGGAGCCAGGAAGATTGGTGGCCGCAGGAATGGCTACTGCACCCTCACCCTGCCCTTCTCAGCCCCATCTCAACAAATGACCACACACACACACACACACACACGTTCAATCGATCGGCAAATCCTATTGGCTTCTTTTAAAAACACATCCAGAGTCCAGCCATTTCTTGCCCTCTCTCTGCCACCACGACTGAGCCAACACCATCCCTCGCCTGGATGACTCCAGGAGCCCCCTCACTGGTCTTCCAGCCTCTCCTTGTCCCCCATAGTCTGCTGAGGGGGCCTCTGCACCTTGGATGACGTCCTTCCAATGGCCTCATCTCACTTGGGTAAAGCCAAAGGGCTCCTAGCGGTTGCAGAACCTGACATGAGTTGTTCCTATTGTCCTGCTACATTCTCGCTCGCTTCCTCTTTCGGGCTTTGGCACAAACACTCCCCGGGCATGCCTCTGCCTCAGGGCCTTTGCACTTACAGTTTCCTCAGTCTGAGCACTCTTTCCCAGATTCCCACTCCCTCGCTTTAATAAAATGTCCCCTTTTGTGTGATCACCCCCACTGTGACCCCCACTCCCAGAACCCCCTCTTCTACCACTCAGCTTAATTTGTTTTTCATAACACTTCTCCCCGCTGACACTCACTGACGTCAAATGCCCCGGTGACATGTGGCCCCGGCTCTGAGAATCACGAGCTACCTCGACTCTGTTTTATGGACAAGGACACTCAGTCTCTGCGGAGAAAGGACCTCCTTGACACCACGGCCCACCACTTGCAGAACTGGCGCCGGGACCCAGGCTTTTCCCCTTGGCCCTGGCTTCCAGGTGCTGGTCCTCAATTATCCCTTAAAGATCCGCAGACCTGGACCTTCCGCGTCATGACCTCTGTTCCATTTGTCAGAAGGACGGTTATTTAAAAATAGCCCTTCCCCGGCCCCCAGAAGGCACATTTCCTGGGGTGGGTAGGAAGTGAACAGTTGGCATTAGTCTGAAGGAAGCCTCATGCTTTCACTGACTTTTGTGAGCACCTAGTACATGCTACATTTTGTCTATCATTGCAGGGGAGATAGCAGGTAACAAGATAGAGGCAGCTTTTAATCTCCTGGAGATCACATTCTAGGGCAGAAAGACCGACGAGAGGTTGTGTGTACATTTGTGCATTGTACTGAGGATGGCTGAGCCCCTACTAAGGCCACTGTCTTCGCTAAACAAAGGCCTTGTCTTCACAGAGCTGACATCTGAAGCGGGATAGACCATAAGAATGGGTTTATTGGTGATCCCGGCTCATGTGGCCCCAGATTGAGGCCAGAATGACCCTGGGACTCAGAAAACAAGTGGATTCCCTGTGGGAGTGAAGGCTGATGGGAGCGAAGGCTGATGGGAGCAAAGGCTGATGGGAGCGAAGGCTGACGGGAGCAAAGGCTGATGGGTTTGAAGGCTGATGGGAGCGAAGGCTGATGGGTGCAAAGGCTGATGGGTTTGAAGGCTGATGGGAGCGAAGGCTGATGGGTGCAAAGGCTGATGGGTGCGAAGGCTGATGGGAGCGAAGGCTGATGGGTGCAAAGGCTGATGGGTTTGAAGGCTGATGGGAGCGAAGGCTGATGGGTGCAAAGGCTGATGGGTGCGAAGGCTGATGGGAGCGAAGGCTGATGGGTGCAAAGGCTGATGGGTGCGAAGGCTGATGGGAGCGAAGGCTGACTTGCTTTTTCCACTTGTGTTCTTGCTTGTGCAAGCCAGACACACCTCTGTGACTTTTCAAACCTGCTTCCCTCTAAAGGTAGTGGAGTAGAATTTTGAGACCCATGGTCATCTTTCCATACATGAACCCTCCCCGGCCATGTTGTTCTGGACCTTGAAGTATTTTCTGGGATAGTTCTCCCCGTCTTCAAAGATTTATTCTCCTTTGTAAGATGAGATTATTTGGAAGGATTTTCTGGAAGGTTTCTTGTCTTCTTTGGTCTTCATTCATTTATTATTCATTCACTTATTCATTCAACCCATTTACTGAGGTCTTCCTCTGCTAGGCACCAGGAATACTTGGCGAATGTGGTGAATAAGGTCGTTGCTCACAAGGAGCTCACATCCCAGTGGAGAGAGAGAAAATAGGTCAGTTAATAAAATAATAATAGATAATCCAGTTATTCCGTATAGACATAAGTGCTATGAAATAGAATCGTGCGGTGGCACTTGAAGGTGGTGTTTTTTTCTTTTATTTTTTAAGTAGGCTCTACTTCCAATGCCCATGACCATGAGATCAAGACCTGAGCTGAGATCAAGAGTTGGACTCTCAACTGAATGAGCCACCCAGACGCCCCAAGGGTGGAGTTTCTGATGGGGTGTCATGGAAACTTCTATTTGAAGTGAGACCTGGATGACCAGAGGGAGGGAGCAGTCTGGGGGCGAGTAGCATTCTGGGCAGAATTAGTCTGTCCTTAGTAATGGGTCACCTCAGTTTTCTTTTCTTTTTCTTTTTATTTATTTATTTAAAAAATTTTTAAGTTTTATTTATTTGAGAAAGAGAGAGAGAGAGAGCACACAAGAGAGCACACAAACAGGGGAGGGACAGAGACAAGGAGAGACAGAATCCTAAGCAGGCTTCTTGCTGTCAACCCAGAGCCCAATTTGGGGCTTGAATTCATGAACCGTGAGATCATGATCTGAGCCGAGACCAAGAGTCTGATGCTTAACTCACTATGCCACTGATGCACCCCTCTTTTTAAAAAACGTTTACTTATTTTTGAGAGAGAGAGAGAGAGAGCGCGCACAAGTGAGTGGGGAGGGGCAGAGAGAGAGAGGGGGACAGAGGATCCAAAGCGGGCTGTGAGCTGACAGCAGAAAGTCTGATGTGGGGCTTGAACTCAGGAACCATGAGATCATGACCTGAGCTGAAGTCAGATGCTTAACTGACTAAACCACCCAGGCTCCCCTCATCTCAGTTTTCTACTTACCAAGTTAATTTTCTGTGAGTTGCATTTTCTTGGAAAATTGTTTATCAAGCGTTTTGAACTTACTTGCATAACTTAGCACAGTATTTCCTTATGATTAAAAGGAAAAGCCTTCCTTTGATTAATTTTCTTTTTGTACTCCTAATCCTGTGTATTTGTGTTTCCTCCCTTTCTCTTATTTTTCTTGCTGGAGTCTGCTGAGTATGATAGGGGCCCTGGTGGAAACTGCTTTTCAGACCCTCCAGAAAATGCAGCCTGGCTTGAAATCTTTACAGGGGATCTGCGCTAAGATGTCACGCTGGAAGCCCTGATAATTTGTTCCCCCTTTTTTCAGCCCAGGTCTTGCTAGGCTGTTTCATGGTCCCTCCCTTCCTCCCCTCCTCCCTGCCCATGGTTAAGAATCCATTCTCCTATATTTATCAATACTGTTTAAGTTTTCAAATATGGTCTGTTTTCCTTTGGCTTAGGTTTTTGAGGTTTGTTAGCGTTTTCAAGTATTTGAGTTGAAAACTTTGTCTCCATAGTTAAAACAAAAAATGGATGCCTTTAATGCTATGAGTTTGCCTCTGAGCCTCACTTTGGCCCTATCTTCTGAATTTTGAAATGCAGTGCTTTCTTTGAAATGATTTTCTAAAAATTCTGAAGTTACAATTTTGTCTCTAACAGTTCTGAAACTTCAGAATAATCCAAGTATAATCCAAGAATAGTTTAGTACAGCATTAAAAGGTTCCCAGTGCTTTGACTTACTTGCTTAAATTTTTGGCATCAATTTCTAGTTTTACTGAATGATAGAGAAAGTGGCCTGTGAAATTTCTGCTTCATATTTAAAAAATTTTTCTTTGGTAAATGTTTTGGTAAATGTCCCTGAAAAAAAAAAACAAACACCAAAACAGGGCCGTTCCCTGTGTGTAGGGTAAAGCAGCTTTATAGATAGTGTTATTCAAGGACTGTCTTGTTTATTTCTCTTGGCTCTCTTGCTCTGTCAAAAGTTGGATAAAGTAGGTCGAAGTCTTTCCCTTCCATAGAATTCTTTCCATTTTTACTTGTGTTTCGGATAGTTTTTGTTTTTATAAAGTTTGATTCTCTGTTATTCATCACAAAACGATTCGTGACAGTTATATTTTCATTGTGAGATTGTGGATTTTATCTTTTGTCAAGATAAAATGACTATTTTCCCCTAGTGAATGCTTTTTGCTTTGGATTCTAGGTTTTCATATTTTAATATTGCTATCTCAGCTTTGTTTTGTTTGTGTCCTCTTGATGTGTCTCTTTCCAGCCTTTTCATTTTAACCTCCCATGTCTTTCTGTTAGGTGCATATCTGACAAGAGCAATATGGTTAGATTCTGTCTTCTGGACAACTGGAGCATCTTAACTGAATAACATTTATAAACACATTTGATCTCATTTCTCTTTTTTTGTTGAATGCTTCCAATTTTTTAGTCCTTTTTCTTCATCTTTTCCTATACGGGTTAGGTTTTGTTTCTTTTTCTTTACTAATGATTTACAAATATATGCATGCTACTGTTAATTCCGTTTTTAATACTTGGACTCCTATTTCTCTGATAATGATGCAGAGTGATATAACATATAGTGCCTTTTTTCGAAATCTGCTTTTCACTTGTATTTGTAACAGCAATTGCAGTGTGGTCCTTTGCTGACCTGGTTTCAGTGCTAATTACAAGTCCCTTTAGTTTACCTTTCCCTCTGTTTTTGTTCATATGTTGGGTGGATTTGAATGCGAGGTATGACAGCCACCAATGGTGTGCTGGGTCCTATGCTAGATGCTGGGATATAATCTAGGTAGGTTCCTGCCCTCATGGAACTTCTAGTTGTGTATGTGTGTGCATGTCCATGTGCCCTCATATATGAGTGTGTGTGAATAATACACAAGTAAGCAAACCCAACCCCTCAGAGGAGGGACGTCTAGTTGAGACTTCAAGAATGAGAAGAAGTAACCATGGGCAGACAGAGGACATGGCACGTGCAGAGCCTCTGTGTAGTGACAGAGCTTGGTGAGCGCGTAGAAGGAAGATGGATGTGGCTGGAGTATAGTGAGCCAGGAAAGTGATGTGGGAAAAGTGGGAGAGGCAACAGAGACAAGGGCAGAGCTTTGTAGGTTTGGAGGGGTGGGGCTTGGTCCTTAATGCACATGATCTACTTCTTAGCTCTTAAAGAAAACAAGAAAAAACAAACATTAAGAATAGCTTTCCTTGGCCTTTGGATATGGATGATACTATGGCTGGGTATAGAATCCACAGGTTTAAATCTTTTCCCTCAGCATCCTCTGGGCGTCACTCTATGCTTTCTGGCATCTAGTGTTGAGGAAGAGATGCCTAAAGTCAGCCTAATTTTTCCTCTGTAGGCAACACTTTCCTCCCTGAATTCTTGTATAATTTTTTCTTCATTTATCCACAATATAGAGAATTTCATCACGGAATTTATAAATGTTGATTTTTTTTAAATTTGCTGGGTAGGTGTTGTGATCGGCTTAAGGAGGCTTGATTTGTATTATTTTTTTCAATTATTTCTACTATGCCATTTGTTCTAAGCTTTGTTTCAAGAAGGCCACTTTTTTTTATGAGATTGGTTTCTGTTCTCTGACCTCTATGTCTATTATTTTCTCTCTCTCATAATTTTAATGTTCTCCTTGTCTCATTCTTTTGGAATTTACCCTGCTTGGTGTTCCCTGAGATTCCTGGACCCGTGGTTTGGTGTCTGACATTAATATGGGAAATTCTCAGTCATTA
This sequence comes from Panthera leo, assembly GCF_018350215.1. Taxonomy (NCBI): domain Eukaryota; kingdom Metazoa; phylum Chordata; class Mammalia; order Carnivora; family Felidae; genus Panthera; species Panthera leo. The sequence goes on from NC_056694.1 coordinate 19,148,195, forward strand.
TTGTTTCAGACATTATTGTTTCCTCTCTCCTTTTTTCCCCTCTTTCCATCACACGTATGTTACAGCTTTTATAGTTGTCCCACTATCCTTGGATATTCTGTACTATCTTTTTTCCTTTCTTCTTTTTCCTTTCTTTTTTCTTTTTTTGCTTTTCAATTTTGGAGGTTTCTGTTGAAATATCCTCAAGCTTAGAGATTCTCTCCTTAGCCATGTCCAGTCTGTTCATCAGCTTACAAAGGCCTTCCTGGGTGCCTGGGTGGCTCAGTCAGTTGAAAGTCTCACTCTAGATTTCAGCTCAGGTCATGATCCCAGGGTCATGAGATTGAGCCCCATGTCAAGCTCTGTGCTGAGCATGGAGCCTGCTTGGGATTCTCTCTCTCTGTCCCTCTGTCTCCCAGCCTTGTGCTCTCTGTCTCTCTCTCCTTCTCTCTCTCTCTCTCTCTCTCAAAAAAAAAAAAAAAAAAACCAACCAGGCATTTCTGGGGCATATGGGTGGCTCAGTACGTTAAGCATCCAACTTCAGTTTAGATCATGATCTCACAGTTCATGGGTTTGAACCCCATGTTGAGCTCGGTGCTGACACTGCAGAGCCTGCTATAAATAACTTTTAAAAAGGCATTCCTTATTTCTGTCACAGTGTTTTTGATCTCTGGTGTCTTTTTTTGCTTCTTTGTTAGTTTTTCCATTTATATTGCCATCTATTCTTACATGCTTTCTACTTTATCCATTAAAGCCCTTAACATGTTAATCATAGTTGTTTTCAGTTCTTGGTCTTATAGTCACAACAGCCTTGCCATTTCTGAGTCTGGTTCTGATGCTTGCTCTGTCTCTTCAAATTATGGTTTTGTTTTTGTTTTTGCCTTGAAGTATGCCTTGTAATTGTTTTCCTAATAGTTGGACATGATGTATTGGGTCAAAGGAACTGCTGTAAACAGGCTTTTAGTGGTGGTGAGCTGGGGGGGGGGGGGGGGGAAGACAAGTGTTCTATTGTCCTGTGATTGGGTGTCAGTCTTTTAGTCAGCCTGTGTTCTGGGTTGTGACTGCACATATACTTCTCAGTCCCCTTGTCTGTTAGGTGGAACAGGATAGCTAGAGCAGGCTGAGGTTGGGTATTTGTCTGCCTCCTGGTCAGTTAGGCTCTGATAATACCCCAGCATTAGGGATTGGGATTTGGTTAACTAGTTTTTCTGGAGGGCAAGCCTTGTTAGGAAGTACAGCATGCTCTGGTTTATTTCAAAATAGTTCCTTTCCCACTCCCCCTGCTGGAAGCATGAGAGGATTTTTATCTGATATTCATTGTGCGGACCTGGTAGAGCTTCTGGAGGTAAAACCCACAAAAGTATGGGGGCCCTGATGACCGGATTCCCCTGGAGTTGTCCTCTCTCAGATTTGTCCACACTGAACCTCCAGCAACTCATCAGTTACAGTTCTGGAGTCACACCCTGGGGGGTTCCCTTAGCGGTTTCTGTTCCAGTAGGTTGTAATTCTATCTGGTTGTCTCTCCAGTTTTGGAGGCAGTAGTTTGCCCTGTGACCTCGTTTCTCCTAGGGAACAAGAAGAGTTGTTGGTTGCTCAGATTTTGACTTCTCGTTAGGACAGATCAGTGACTTCCAGGCTTCTTACATGCTGGGCCAGAATCTGAAAGTCCTGTTTTGTATCATTCTTTTGCATTCCAAAATAGTTTATAAAGTTTGTTGTCCAGGTTCTGGTATCTCTGAATGTTCATGAGAGAGGCCTCCACACCCCAAATCCTTCATACTTTTCTACTCTAGTGATCAAGGTGAGACTGTGCTAGACCAGCTCTGAGGGTGCCTTGCTTTCTGTCCCCTGTGCCCCAGCCTGATTCTGCTTGAAGGGTGGGAAATGTGCCTCCACCAGGGCAAGAGAAGGCTTGATGACCTAATTTCAGTTCCAGCTCAGAGGAGCAGAGACACAAAAGAAAGAAAAATTTCTGCCTCTCAAGTTGAGTCTTGTTATGTCCCTGAGTCGTGTCGAAACGTCTTCTCTTTGGCAGAGGTTTAAGTGTCTTAAGCTTGGTGTTACTAACACTCTGCCCCTGCCAGTTCAGTTTTCTGCAGGGTTGGGTCTGCCCTTCACTGATTCTCATGGGTATTTCACCCCTGCCTTCGTATCTATGGTACCTTATAGACCTTCCTGTCCTCATATGGCTCCCATTTCACGTGGACTGCCCTCCTGGCAGCTCTCCTCAGTGAAATCTGTTGTCTTACCCTCCAGTTTCCTGAGCCTTGGCTATAGAGTTTTCTTAGGGACACAAATGAGTGTTTTCATGAATTACCCGTGCTTCCTTTAATGAGTGCATTTCAAAGAGGTGCTTCTCTGTTCTATTTTGAGTGTATCATTCCTCTTTTCAGGTTGTAGAATTGTCCTCCAGTGCCCTATGTGTGATTATTTCCCACGTGTTTCCTCATTTTGGGGTATGGAACTGTCTCTCCAGGCCTAGTATTTCCTCATAAGTAGGGTGGGTTTTCTTTGATCTTTTTCGCTTACACCTGGCTGCTGTTAGGTTCCTCCTCACCTATCTTAAGGTCTTAATTGATCCTGATGGCTGGCATTTATATCACTAAGCCAATATCTGTTTTTTTTGGGGATTTTTATTTTTATTTATTATTTTTTAAGTTTATTTATTTTTGAGGGAGAGAGAGTGCACATGAGCAGGGGAGGGTCAGAGAGAGAGGGAGAGAGAGAATCCCAAGCAAGCTCCATGCTGTCAGTGCAGAGCCCAACGTGGGGCTCGAACTCACAGACTGCAAGATTGTGACCCAAGTGGAAATCAAGAGCTCTAGATGCTTAACTGACTGAACCATTCAGGCGCCCCTGGGTTTTTTGGGGGGATTTTTAAAATATTTTGTGACTCTGCTAGCTAGAGGTCAGACTCCTTTGCTCACCTCCTGATGTTTTGAATATGGCGAAGAGGAATTACCTTTCTTAACAGAAACGGTTGATATAAAACTTCACTTCCCAAGGTGCCCCCTTCCTTCATTTCTCTCCATCTTTGCCCAGTTTTCTTTGAAACTCAAGATGTAGTGCACTGTTGCCCTTTCCACTCAGGCTCTCAGCCACGTGCCCTCACTGGGAATTACAGATGCTGGATGGATGGAAGCTGGAGGTGAAAGGTCCTGGTCTCCATGGAAAGTGGCTCATGTGCTACAGGGGGTAGGCCCTGCCTCTACCAGACCCAGCAATGTCACAGATTTAGGGCAGTGGAATCCTTCAGTCCCCTTTCTTGGCTGCAAAGATACATTGATTCATGGACATTCCTTCTTGGTCCAGCAGAGAGCATTGCCAATAGGCCCCATTTCTAGCTTCTCTTGTAACATTTCCCTGCTTTGTGTGTCTCTTTGAGGTTTTGACTGAAAGACGAATAAGAGGGGACAAATCACACATCCCTGGTCTGCCACCAGTCTTAACCTAGAAACCCCCCATTTTTTTATGGGTATAGGTCTTGATAGAGAGGAGGGGAACGTGTGGTAGACATCTCCACTGGATTTGGAATCAAGAAAATATAAGTTGGTACCATGACCCATTTATTCACTCATTCCCTCATTCATCACATGACAATGTACTAAGCTCTGGATTTATGTTAATGTTTTATCAGGTCCTTTATCTTGATAGGTTCTAGAAATAAAAGATGGCTGCCCTTGGGTCCTTGTCCTGGGAGGAATTCCAGCACCAGCTCTGTGTGATCTTGACTAAATGACTCACCCTAGTAGTGCCTCATTTTACTCATCAGTAAAACAACCACAACAGCCCAAATGTCTGAAGGGACGTTGTAAGCTTGAGAGGCTGCAACATACAGGTGAGGTCTCTTCCACGTGCTCGGCCCTGGGGTCCACAAGCACGTTTGCTATGTCTGGATGAAGCACTTGGAATGTAGAGAGAGGGTCTGGGGTGAGGACACTGGTGGGAAAAGAGAGTTTTGTTCGTTCTTCACGGGTTCCAGGAGATGCTGGGCAGGCCAGTCTGGGCAGGGGCCCTGAGTGCCCAGAGGGCCAGAGCTCAGCGGAGTGAAGGTTCTTGGTTCTGGGTGCTGGGAGACACCATCATCTCCTAGGTCCCACCCGACTGAAGGGATTCTCCTTTTTCTTTGCTGGAAAAGTATCCTTGAAATTTCACTCATTCACTCATCAGAAAGTTTTTTGAGTGCGTACTATATGCCAAGTGCTTTTTGTTTTGTTTTGGGGGCTATTTCTTGGTAATGAGGATTTAGTGGCGAAAAAGACAAGGTCTCTATGCTTATCAACTTTTAATACTTTTTTAGGGGGGAGGGTAGTAAAGCAAAAAATAAATAAATAAGATGGTTTCAGAGAGTGAGAAACTCAATGAAAGAAAGGTCAGGGGAGGGAGGCCTCTCTGGGCAGCTGATGTTTTCCCTGAGACTCGTCTGTCAGAAAGGAGCCTCCCAGTGAAGGTCTGGAAAGCTGTCAGGCAGAGGGAGCAAGTGCGCAGTCCCTAAGTGGGCGCGGGGGTCGGGGAAGAGGTGAGTAGGTGATTGTGGAGTGATCCCCACGAGATGGTAGGTTGAGCTGGAAGGGGTGGGCATAAGGGAGGGTGATGCGCTTGGGACTTATTTTGCAGGAATAGGCAACAGGACTTGATGAGGAGGCCAGCAAAGGAGGGAGAGGTGTCAGGGGTGACCCCTGAGGTTCTGACCCGAGAGACTGGTGGGTGGTGCCATTGGCTGAGAAACCAGGGAGGAGCAGGCTCAAGGGAGAAAATCAGGAATTTCGTTTTGGGGCATATTAAGGGATAGATACTCATGTTGACATCTGACCTGCTGAGGACCAAGGACAGAAGTCCAAACTAGTGTGTGTGTGTGTGTGTGTGTGTGTGTGTGTGTGTTGTGCTGAGAGTTTCTCAAAGCTGGCACTGTTGACATTTTAGATTGGATCTTTCTTTGCTGGGGGCGGGGGGGCTGTCCTGTGCCTTAAATGTAAGGCATTTAGAAGCCTCCCTGCCATTAGCACCCACCCGAGTGGGTCAAAATAACCATTAAAATGTCTCCAAGCATTGTCAAATGCCCTCTGGGGGACAAAATCGCTCCTGGCTGAGAAGCAACATGAAATCTTCACAGGGATGCTTACGGTTGTCATAGGAAGAAATGGAACACACACAGCACCACCCCCTTCCTCACATCCTGGGGCCAACATCCTTAACGGATCATATTACTTTTTCCTACGAATCTGAGACGCCACATCAGGATCCTTCTTAACGCAACTGACCAATAGTCATCCTCAGTGACTGAGATTGGTAATAAGAGGAAATCCACTTAATCTCCCTGTTCTAGGGTTAAAAAAAAAAAGAAACCAGAATGCTCTCTGTGGCCCACACACCGATTTACACTGAACCCTCGACAGCAGTCCTTTTCCATCTGTGCCTCAGTGTCCCTGCGTGTCAGCTGAAAGCGAAGCTAACCGCTTTCTATGGATCTGACAGAGCCTTAAGTGGGAGGATCAATGAGATAATCTTGGTAACTCAATTTGAGTTTTTGGAGGCGGGCAGAGTATTACAGAAATGCACAGCTGAATCATTATCTCATGGGGTGCTGTGAAGGTGAACCTGTAAATAATTAGAAAACATTTAGCTCTTCTAAAGTGCCAGGTTTAATAATGGGAATAACGAAAAGGAAAGGCTCTCAGAGGTGGGCAGGCAGGTTGGAAGGCCTGGCAACCGGCTGTCAGGCTATATTGCTGGGAGGACGGAGCGGTGCTCAAGGCTACGGTAATCTGTGCGTGATGTTTTGTTCAGGTTCTGCGTAACCATGGACACAGACTCACCCCCCCCCCTTCTTTCCGTGGAGCTGATTCCACACTCCTGCACTGTGTATACACCATCCATGCCTGGCCCCCTTCCCTCTACCGCGACTCCTTCTGGCTTGGGCAGAAGCGAGGAGTCAGAGAAGGATCTAGACGGGGACAGCATCTTGGAATTTGAATGCCAGCATTGTGGCTTCAAACCCTGCCTCTGCCCCTTCTGGAGTGTGTGATCATGGATAAATCGCTGAGCTTCTAGGAGCCTCCGTCTCCTAATCTGTAAAATGAAGATAAAGTACTTGCCTCCCCTCCCCCAGGGTTATGGGGGAGGGGTGAGGGTCAGACTCCCATCTCAAGGGCAGAAGCACTCTGCGGGCTCTAAAAGACTCTAGAATGTGGCCGCACTTGCTGTATTGCTAATATGGACCTCAGGAGCCCAGAATTACCGTAATCAAAATCCTTGATTAAAAGCCAACAAACCCAAACCTGCGGCTCGCAGTGTCCTCTCACCCTGGGTCCATGTGTGGCCTCACTGTATTTTATTTATGTGTTTAATAAGGGCCCTGGAGAAGTGAGACCATGACTCTAGCAGTCCTGCAGTGTGGGGCCGTGCTGAGTGCCAGATTGGGAAGCTTGCCCGGATGCTTCTCTCGGTTCTGGTCTTGCTGGTTGTGTAACCACAAGTTACTGACCTTCTCTGTGCCTCGGCTCGTCATCTGTAAGCTGGGATAAAAATGGTACTCACCTCAGTTGTTAGAAGATTAAATGCATTGGTATCAGTACAGCTTTGTAGGACCACGTCTGGCAACTGAGCCTTTGTTAAGTCAGTCAAGTTTATCAAGCCTGACACTTGATATCCAGTTTCTGAAGAGCTGGTCCCAAAGCTGAGGGCAGGATGGGGGCAAGTGGACAGGTTGTAAGTGCGGGTGGCTGGGGGTTAGAGGTGGTGGTGAGGACCTGTCCTTGGTGCTGATGTGGAGACACTTAATCCATGACCCGCAAGACGGAAGGTGGGGGGGTGGTGGGAGGGACTCAGATCAAACGTGTGACTGTCAGGCAGTTGGGAGAGGTTTCAGGGTCCAGAGCGACAGAGAGAGGTTGGAGGTGGCTGCATCCCACCAGGGGAAACGTTAGATGGAGAAATGTAACGTGTGGCACTCGGGTCCAAAGAGCGGACAAACGGTGTAGCTGGCAAGACTGGATAAGGCTTTGGTTAACTGACTTTGATGTGAGAACGGGGCCTCGGCACATAATAAGGATGTACATGAGTTTTTATATTATTATTGTTATTGATGCGGCTGCTACTGTTGTTTCTGTTATTTTGTGCCAACAGCGAAAAATAGGTTCCCAAACCAGAATGTGACCTTGGGTCCCATCAATAGAAACATCGTATACAGCACGAGGGAGGTGTGGCGCCTCTCTTCCTTGCCACCGTAGAGGCACATCCGAGGCATTTGGTTTCAGCTGTGGGTGGCCCCGGTGAAGAGGGACGTTAATGAACTGCTTTGGGTTTTCCGAAGAGGAAGCAGGCGGGTGATGCTCACGGGGGAAAGGAGGCTGTGTCTTATTCACCCGTTACTGGCTTGCAATTCTAGGAGTTAAGGAACAGAGGAATTCAGCCCTCATGGAGCATATACTCTTCTAGAACGTATAAACCAGGCGCATGGCTCTCCTACACGCTGGGAGATGCCATTAACAATGTAGGGGTTTCCGCTGTTGGGGAGAAGCATTTTAAGCCAAGGGAAGAAGGGAAGGTAGAGTGGTCTGGGGCATCTGGGAGTTGTTTTGAAATGTTTCAAGGGCGTCTGTGGGGGGAAAAGGGTCTGACTTGTCTTATGAGACCCAGTGTCACCATCGGAAGAAGACAGTGCTGGGAGGTCTAACAGGACTGGGCTGCTGGGCGACTGCCTTAGTGGGGTCCCCAGGAGCCAACTCTCAGATGAGGGCTCGAGGCTTTGTGCGTGGCAGTGTACTTGGGAGGGGATTCCGGAAGTTCTGGTGGAGAAGGGGGACCATGAGACAGGGTAGGGGGTGTGGGCGACGCTCACACCTGCTCTTGGCGGCTCACTCGCGGACTACGGGAGATGCCCCTGTGACGTGAGGAGTCAGGCAACTGCCCACCATCTGCCATGGGCCACGGCTCGTGTCACTAACTTGTCCCCACCCTGGGTGCTGGCTGAACCCGTGCTGGGGCCAAAGCGCTGGGAGGCCTCCAGAACCCTGGTGCGTTTTCCCCGAGGGAGTGTGGCCTGGCAGCGGTGAAGCGGCCCGGAGAACCAGGAGAATGGCCCTCGTCCCAGCTTTCTGCTGTGAGACTTCAGACAGGTCACTTTCCCTCGGGTGGAGGGAGCTCAGATTTCCCATCTGTAAGATGAGGGTTGGATGAGGAAATCTCTAATTCTAGAGCTGACATTTTCGGTCTCGGGAAAAGCTTGAATAAGACATTAAAGCAATTTATTATTTGAGCTGCCATTAAAGTACAAAGGCCCTGGGTGGAAATTGGGGCTATTACCATGGTGTGGCAAAGTGCTTCCTAATATTTTATGAATGAATCGTGGCCCCATTAAAGCCCCTTGTGAGGGAACGCACGCGTGCTCTAAGACCAGCCCGCGAAGGGTGAGGGGGTGACAAGATGATAAGTCATTACTGTCACTGGGATGTGCCCCCGAAAAGCTAGCAGTTGGGGGGGGGGAAGGGTCCCATGAGAAGGAGCCTCACCTATTTTATTTCATTTAAAAGGCGCCATAAAACACCGTTTAATATACATATTCTTTAAAAACGATAGCTGTAATTCGCATGTACAGAGTTGGAGAGAGAATTCACCTGGGTTCTAGGCACTCCCATGTTAAGGTGGGGGAAACTGGCCGTTCAGAGCGGAGATGTTACCGATGTTTTTCAGTCGTGGTCTCCTTGGAGAGCAGGCGTGGAGAGCCCCGGACCTACTGTCTTCGACAGTTTTCCTCTTCCCGCTAGGCTGTTTCCCCTCCTTAATATACTCCGTTATAGGCTGCTTTTCCATTAATTTTTGTCGTAAACATTTCTCCACATTCCTGCAGTCCTAATAATGATCATGATTAAGGGCGTCCTACGACTCCATCCTGTTCACAAAGCACTCTTTTCTGAGTCATTCCTGTGTTGCTGGGCCTTTATTTTATCTTTTTGGTTCCTTTATAGCTTAATACCACAATGATTATTTTCTTGAATAGATCATTTTTGTTTGTGGAATTATTTCCTTAGAACAATTTCCCAAGAGTATCTCTCTTCCTTCCCCCCTCCCTCCGTCCCTCCCTCCTTTCTTCTCCCTGCCTCTCCCTCCCTCTCCCTCCTTCCCTTTCTCCCTCTCACCTCTCTCTCCCCTTCTCCTCACTGTCCCTCTTTCTCTCTCTCCCCGCTCCCTTCTTTCCTTCCTTATTTGATTTGATATCATTTAGATTTTTTGAATAATAATATATGCACATGATTTGAAATTCAAAAGCATAAAGCGATGCACAGTATAAAGTCTCCCTGTTCCCGGCCACCCACTTCCTCTCCCAGGGGCAACCACTGGTAGCATTTTTCAAGTATTCATCTCTAACATTTTTTTTATAAATGGTGTCACAGTCTGCCCACTGTTCTGCCTGTGGGTGTGTGTGGGAGCGGATCTCCTTTAGATGGGGGGGGGGGGGGCTATGGAGGCAAAGAGGACCTCTCTGAGGAGGTGACATTCAAGCGGAAACCTAGAGGATGCTACGAATGGAAGAGGCGAAACCAGAAGAAGAGGCAGCAAGTGCAAAGGCCCTGGGGTCGGAGTTTTTGGCAAGTTTGAAGACATCTAGGGAGGCTGATGGGGCTATTGCAGAATAAGAGAGGTCAAATTTCTTGGGAGGAACATGGTCATGCAGAGCCCTGTTGACCCTGGCGGAACATTTTGACTTCGTTCTAAATACGCTGGGATGCCTTTGAGGGTTTTTATGCAGGATAGGATAGCATTTAACAAAAGAGCATTCTGACTCATGCACGGAGAATACTGAATACAGGCAGAAATAGGAGGGGTGACAGGTGGTGGTCCAGGCGAGAGACCTTGTGGCTTGGCTTTTGGGGGGAGACGAGAGAACTGGACGGATTCAGGATGCAGTTTGAAGATAGAGCCAACAGAATCTGCTGGCCAGTTGGATGTGGAGTCAGGGAAGAGGGGCACTGAGGACGACTAGGTATCTGTCCTGAACCAATGAATGTGTTTCTTACTGTCATGGGGGAGGCTGAAGTGGAAACAGGTGGGGGGTTTGTTGTTGTTGTTGTTGTTGTTGTGTTTTGTTTATTTTTGTGATTATTTAGTGGGGAGAGAGGGATCTGGAGTTCAGTCCTGGCCGGGTTAAGTTTGTGGTGTCTGTGTGACAGCCCAGAGGCAATGTCAAGTTCGGGGCCGGGGCGGGGCCGGGGGGGGGCGGCGGGAGATGTCGGGGAGGGGAGAGGGAAAATAGGCCCCAGGGATCAGAGTGTGATCCAGGCCAGAGACACCGACTGAGAAGCCATTCCTGGGGAGGGCTGAATCTCTGGGCATTATCACTCATTTTTGTAGTTTATTTTGTAATTTTCTAAATCTCCATGGCCTGCAGTGAACTTAAAAGACATTGTGTGGCTGCTTGTGGTTGCATTCTGGGGGCTTGCTTACTTGTTTCAGTGTCTTTACCTCATCTGGGGTGAGAACCAAAGTCAGCCAGGGACCGAACCGAAGAGGAAAAAAAGCCTTTCTGGTTTTCCCGCATTTATGCATCTCCAGCCATGTCTACCTTGAAAGCCAGGGGTGCTCGCTGGAGAGGAACCTTCCAGTAAAGAGCGGGAGCTGACGCTCCTTCCGTGTGTCTCCCGAATACTCAGGGGATGTGGCTCCCCCCTGATCTTACTATAATGAATTCTAGTTACTTTTTCAACGTAAGTCCTGATTTTCTCTACTTCCAGATTATTTTCCTTTCTGATGGGGTTCTAATTCCCATCCGCGCCCCCGAAGCCCCAGGACACATTTCCTCCCCCCCCCCGCTCCCCTCCTCGACATCGAGGCATTGGAATCGGGACATGCACCTTCTCAGAGTGGCTGCGTTTTGGAAATCGACACGGCGTTCCCCTTCCGTCAGACTCGGTGCCCTGTACATCCAGAAAGTGAATCTCGTATTTCTGTTAACATTTACATAAGGTAGCAGTAACTAATTCGTCGGGCAGCTATTTACGGAGCAGCGTCCACACGCGAGGAGGTAGGTGGCTTCAGGCTCCGCTAGATCCAGGTGCTTGCACGGTGTCGACAGGATTCGGCGTCTCTCTTCCTCTCCGCCTCCCTCTGTCTCTCCTTCTGTTCCTGTGTTTTCCCCCCTCTCTCAGAGTTCTGCTTCCTTGGCTGGCTTCACGCTATGGAAGCCCTCTTCCTGTAGTAGCGTTTAACAGCTCCTCGTCTATACCCCCTGGTTGGGCCTCGATAAGCCTCCCAGGGAGGGGCTCGTTAGCCAGGCGTGGGTCGCATGCCCTCCCTAAGCCTGCCATTGTGAGGGGTGTGGCTCTAAAAGGCGAGGTCTGTGCCTTCCGCTCCCTTCTGGAACTGGGGGTGGGGTCAGCCCCACCCGAATCTCACAGACCCAGAGGGGCTGTTCCCGGAGGGAAGCCAGGATGCTGCTCCCACAGTTGGGGGGCACCGACACCAGGCAGGCAGAACAGGCGAGCACCTGGCCACCTCGTTCGTCAAAGAGCTCCTTCACTCTGTGCCTCAGATGCGCACTTCCCTTCCGAAGCGGCCCCCACCTGGTCCTCCTGGAAAATTCCTTCCTCCTCCTTCCTTCAAGGTTGTATGAAGCTCCCTCTGTCTGTGACCCGGCATGCTTCGCCACACCCCGTTCTGTCTCCACAGCTCACACAGCAGTGTGAAGTCATTGTTCCTCCCACACTGTGTCACCGGGGAAGGCGCTGTGTGCACGGGGCCAAGTCCCCGGGATTTGGACTGTGTGCTTGGCAAGCCACCCTGAGACTTCTGGTGGTCTCCTCTGTGTCCTTCAAGCCCTAATGCGCGGTTGACGCTGCTTCCTTGATAAAGTGTCCGTGGCCCCTGTAGACGCGGTTTGTCACAGCTCTGTGGTTCCCGCTAGTGAGGTGGAAAGAGGGGCTGCAGGTTCCACCACGCGAGGTTACTCCCTCCTGTGGGATGGAGAAATGACCACTCTGTCCCCACCTCTGGCTCAAGGAGGCCCCTAGAGGGGCACCTGGGTGGCTCAGTCAGTTGAGCATCCGACGTCGCCTCAGGTCGTGATCTCGCGGTTCACGAGTTCGAGCCCCGCGTCGGGCCCTGTGCTGACAGCTCGGAGCCTGGAGCCTGCTTTGGATTCTGTGTGTGTGTGTCTCCCTCTCTGCCCCTCCCCTACTCATATTCTGTCTCTCTCTCCCTTTCCAATAAAACATTAAAAAAAAAATTAAAACCAGGAGTCCCCTAGAGACCCAGACAACCATCATAAGGAGGCCTGCCTGGGGGATGGAAACTGAAAATTCCTACGGCAGTGAGCCGAGGCGTTCTCATGCCCAACCATTCTTGAAAATCCATCTGAGATAAATCAGTGCCCCTTGGGGCTGTGCTGTGTTGAATGGCACGATGGATGCCTTCTCAGGATCTTTCACTGTGACCAGCCTCACCGGCAGCCTCCGAAGACAAGCCTTCCTCATGTGGTTCTGGGCATGTGGCCAGTATAAGAGATCGGGGAGGACGCACAGAGGGCTCACTCCACGAGTTGTTTTAAAACTGTATTTATATTTGAACTTTGTCCCCCCACAACCCACATTTTCTGTAGAATTCTCTCTGGGGATGGCACAACCAGTTACACACGTACACGCTATCCTTGTGGCTTGAGAGTTTTGGAGAGTTGGGATCCAGTGCCAGACTAAAGTTCTGATCCAGTCAAGAATTGCATCCCAAATTGCATTTGGATTTTATCGCCTGTCCATCCTCCTCCATTTATCCATCCCTCACCCATCAATCCTCCATTCTTCCACCCACCATCGATCCATCCATCAGCCGTCCATCCATCACCCATCCATCAGCCGTCCATCCATCCATCCATCTCTCCATCCATCCCTCACCCATCAATCCTTCATCCTTCCATCCATCCACTCATCCATCCACACATCCAGTTATCCACTTATGTGTCATCCATAATCCACCCGTGTAACAAATATTTGTCGATGCCTCTGCTGTGCCAGGCACACTGCCTTTGGCAGGAGACTGCCCAGAGGGATAAGAAGATCCCTGCTCTGGAAGAGAAAAACACCGTGAAAGAGAGAGGTCCAAAGGCAACGATAATTTAAAAAGAGACAGATGACCCCCTCGCACCTCAGTGTCAGCCATTTGCTTTATGCTGATGATGCCCATTTGCATATAATATACTTATACTCCAGTAATGAAAATGGCAACAGTTCCCATTTTTCCACTTCCTTATGCAGTGTTTTCTCATGCGTGGCTTCATTTGTGACTCAGGGCCATCCTTTGAGGGGTAGGCATGGTTATCTCTATTTCTCAGCTGAGGAAACTGAGGCCCAGAGAGGGCAGGGAGCTGCCAAAGGACCCTCGCCGCCGTGGGCGTGGTTGGAAAAAGTACTCGGATCTGGTCTTTGGCTCCTGATCGCATGCTGTGTGGCAAGGCCTCCTGCGGCTTTGCTCACCTCGGGCTGAGAATCTGTCTATCAGCTGCTGCAGGCTATGTGACATCTGGTGGTGTCACAGAAGGCGGCTGCCCCCCCAGTGCCCTGCCATCCATCACCCTCTGTAATTTACCTGGGCCGGGAATGAGAGCCTGCCTGACCGCTGGTCACCTCGGCAGGCTCCAAGAGCTCCCGAAGCTGATGCCTCCCCTCCCTAACCACTGCCTTCCTGGCGACAGGGAGCCACAGCACCTCTAGAGAGAGGGAATTACTGCGTCTGCCTGGGTGTGTAAAATGGAGGTTAAGCGTAGGGCCTATTAGGTCCCTTCTAGATAGTATGAGCCCGAGGCTGGCTCTCTCTTTGTGCATATTCTAGAGAGGCATTAAAGACATATCAGCACCGAGCTGAAACTTTCTTCTTGGTATTAATAGAAGGACAGGAGAAGCATTAAAAAAGGGAATAATTTTCTTTCTCTGAGAGCTAAAAGCTTGGGCTTTGAAGCAAAACTGCCCAAGATTTAAATTCTCGGGCATGCAATGAGGGCTAACTCTTATTAACATTACTCTTATCAGCACCACAGACAGAGTTGAAAAGCCACAAACAGAATAATGTGGTGGTAAAGAGTTTACACTCTGGAATCATAGAGGCCCGTGTTCCAATCCCGGCTTTGTCACCTGTTACCTTTGCCACTTTGCCAGTGACTCACCCTCCGCGAGCCCCAGTTTGCTCACCTGCTGGATCAGGATGGAAATAAGAAAAAAAAAAAACCAAAGTCAACACTAGGGGGCGTTTGCCGCGTGCCTGGCACCTCTGTACTGTAATGACTCACTTGGCCTTCATCGCCCTTTGAGATAGGGACTGCCACTGTCTCCGTTGGACAGATAAGGAAACCGAGGCAGCAAGCAGGGTAGCACCTGGCCCGAATCCCTACAACCAGTCGTTGGTGAAGGCGGGATTTGAGCCCAAGGCTGTCTGACTCCCGAGGTCCTCACGGGCTCAGCTGGAAAGATGAACGAAACGACACGCGTCCGTCAGCCGAGTGCCTGGCGCGCAGTAGGACAGGAGCAGTAAAGGCGGAACTGCCGCTGACGGCATTAGTTGCGACACTTTCCGGTCCTGATGATGGAAATCCTACCAGCTTACGCCAAGAAAATGAATTGAGTTGCACTTACGAACAACAGAGCACAGATACAGGGGCCCGAGAATGTCACAAACGGCTCTTTCGTGTCGCACGTAGACTGCCCCTCTGTTGGTTCCGTCTAGCATGTTAGCTGCTGGCTGCATAGGCTAGTGGGTTGAAATGCACATGGATTAAAGTCAAACAGAATTGAAATTAAACCTCACATAAAACGTAACTCCCTCGGCCCAGGCACATTTCTCATGTGGGCAGCACAGAGAGTTCCATCGTTGCTTCCGTGCTGGGCTGCGCTGTTCTCTGCGGAAATCAGCGAGCTGCCTGGAAACCTTGCACTCGCGCCCTACCTGCTTGGCAAATCTAGGCGTGAGAGAGCTTTTTCCCTGGAAGCGGTGGCAGAAGATTCTCAGGGAAGGTTCTCATTGGTCTGTTTATATCACATGGCGATTCCTGAACCAATCACCATGGCCCAGGGGGGTTGTGAATGGAGCCCTCTGATTGGCTGGCCTAAATCATGGTGGGGACGATTAAACCAGCTCAAACCACCTGGGGCATGTGTCTGGAATGGAGGAGAGGGGAAGGCAGAGAGTGAAAACTAACGTCCTGTGGTAGATGGTATTATTCGTTCAGGGTTATTCATTTCCTCCGCCGTTGCCACGGGTCTCTGAGGCTGTGTGTACTTCCCCACCGCCCCTGACTCTGGGTTTGGTCACGTGACTTGCTTTGACCATCGAAATCTGAGCGGATGTGAGGGATGCCGTACCCAGGCACCGCGAGCCTCTTGTCTCCCTTCAGCTGCTGCCTCTGCCCCGAGAACCCAGGGCCCCCGAGAGTGGCTGTCTCTTCTGTCTGGTCCCAGAGGGAGAAGGCACATGGAACCCAGGGCAGCCAGACCAGCGGAGCCCAGCGGAGCCCGCTTGAGCCGGGGCCCATCTGCCGTCCTCGCGGAAGGAGAACTGTTTGGTATTGGAGGAAGCTGCTGAGATTTTAGGCCTGCCTGTCGCTGCAGCAAAAGCTGCCTCGTACATACCTGATCCTCCTCCCCCCGACCCCGTCCCATCCTGCTTCCTGCTTCCTGCTTCCTGCCTTTGGGCTTCTGCCAAAGGCACACGGTGGTGTGTGTCAGATCCGAGGCAGAATCGAACTCCAGCGCAGAGCAAACGGGCCGGGGCAATAGGGGCTCCCCTTCTGATTTCTCCTCGGCTACCATTCATCAGCCGGAAACATTTCCCGAGCTCCTGCAACGTGCCAGGTGCCGGAACCGCGAGATCCCGCCCGACCGGTCCCTGCCGCCGGGTGCTCCCAGTGGAAGAGGAGAGTGGCGGGCCGGCAGGACCAGGGCTCTGGCCGACCCGGGCCAAGACGACTGGGGGCTTGGTTTGTGCTGAACGGGGCTGGCCTTGGACCCCGAGCACCGCGTTTGTCTTATTCGTTTCTTTCAACATGCCCGTGGGATCGAAACGTGGTCCTACAGTGCAGGCCATCCAGCGAGACTGAGGGCCCTCGAGATTCTTCTTTTTGTGCCAGGAACATTCCCCCCTGAGCTCATTATCCTCCACGCAGCGCCTGCCATGGCATTTCTCTGCCTTGGCTGTGGGTCACATTTTACTCCTTTTGCAGTCCCCGGGGCCATCAGAGTGACAGGCGCGTCACGCCGACTGTCAGCCTTCTCCTGTCCTAACACACTGTTCTCTGACTTCAGACCTTGCTGGTCCTCATTATAAAAGCAAGGCTGGGGATGGGGGTCCCGGCTCTTTCATAGGTTCCTGTGTAAAGGCGCGGCTTTCTTCTCGCTCATTTATCCATGAATTTCTCAGGCCTTGAGAGCCAGTTATGTCCAGTTGCAAGGGGTGGGGGTGACAAGGGTGGTGAAGACACGGTTCAGCCTGGGATGGGGGGTACGGAGGCCTGGGGAGCCAGGGAGGGTTTCCTGGAGAAGGGGGCACTTGAGCCGGGCCCGGGAGGATGGGTGAGTTGAGCACGCGGAGAGCATTGGAGGCAGAAGGAACGTGGGGGTGACCCTCCGGAGGTGGGGCTCCTGCCTGTCTCATGCCCACCCTTCCTCAAGCGTTCCGTATGGGGAGTGTCAAACTCTGTCATCTCCTTCCCTGTTGATGTGGCTCTCCATGCCACCGGCACAAGGCAGCTCCTGGATGGGGACGGGACACAGAGCCACCTGGTTCATCTAGTTCTTACTGGAGCGCCCTGCCTGTCCCCCGTGGGCTGCCGAGGGGCCGCAACTCGTTCTGCGCAGGCCTGCAAGGTTCGCTCTCAGGACCCCGTGCGGGGCTTTCTCCTGGTTCTGGAGAGGAGTTCTTGTCACCGCCGCGGTCAGAACAGCGTGGGGCCCCCGGGTGGGAAATCAGGCTGCTATGATCATAACATTCCTGTTTATCAAGCACCTACTACGTGCCCAGTGCTTTCAGGGCTGCTGCAGCGCACAAAGGCTTTGTTAACTTTGAGAAAGCCTCCTACTCTGAGCATGGAGGATGGCTTCCACTGCAGTCCCACTTAGCCTCAGGTAAGTGTCCTTGTTTGTGCACAGCCTGAACAACTGTGCTTGGCAGCCCTGGGCCCCGTCTAGTCAATATCTCATTTAATCCTCGTAACAGTGCTAGGAGGCAAATACGTTCTGCTTTCGCTGCTATTTGACGGTCGAGGAAACTGAGTCTTTGAGAGCCTCAGGAGCTCGCTTAAGGGCACCTAGCCGGCAAGTGTGGGAACCGCTTCAACTCCGGCATCTCTGAGTATAGCCCCTGCTGTCTCTTTGCTACACGTCACCATCTCCTGCCGCCAGCCTCCCAGGCCTCTCTTTTGATGGGCTCTTAGCTGATTTTCCAATAATTCCCTCCTGCTGTTCTGGGGCCTGTTATCATTCATTATTGCGTTTTGTGGCTTCATACATTGTTTTATTTTTCACTCCCAGTGGCTCATTGCTTGGGAGCAGCCGAGAACCTGGTGTGCCCTTGCTCTAAATGCATCGTGTCAGATGCAAGTTTATCTCATTTACTATCCGAGTCGGCGGCAGTACCTTGTCGATTCCATTTCGAGCTCATTTCCTCTCTGATGATTTCCATGCAGGTAGTATCTTCCAGCCCCTGGGCCAGGCTCCACACGCAACTCCTCTGGCTGTGACCCTGGGGACATCAGGTTGCCCTCAGCCCTCAGCAGGAAGCACCTGTGGCACACCTCAGGCACACCTGTTGTGTTTTTGTTTTTGTTTGTTTGTTTGTTTGTTTAAGTCGAGGAGCCTGACTTGGGTCTTGAACTCACAACCCTGAGATCAAGACCTGAGCTGAGATCAAGGGTTGGACGCTCAACCGACTGAGCCACCCAGGCACCCAACACCTGTTCTTTAAGGAGGGAAACCCTATGTCTTGGGGAGGGCTTGGGTTTGGAGACAAAAGATCTGAATTCAAGTCCCCCCTCGCTGCGACTTCCTTGCTGTATGGTCCCCGGCAAATCATTTAAGGTCCTGAACTTCTTTTTCTTCATCCATGAAATGGAGGCACCATTTTCCTTTCCCAAGGTGGCCACAACACTGAACGGTCCGATGATATCATGAGTCGGTAAGGATGTAGGAATGTGGGGACGTTCACATAATGCTGGCGGGGTCGCCCCCCGATGCTGGCGCGACCACAATGGACGGCAATTTGGCGACGTTTGTCAAAACTCTAAATGTTCAGGGGCGCCTGGGCGGCTCAGTCAGTTGAGCATCCAACTCGGATAGAAGTGTTCTCAGGAGATTTAGGGATCTTATCTGTGATTTGGATTTTTTTTTTTTTTTTTTTTTAGAGAGAGAGCGTGCGTGAGTAGGGGAGGGGGAGAGGAAGAAAGGGAGAGAATCCCAAGCAGGCTCTGCACTGTCGGCGTGGAGCCTGAGGTGGGCATCGATCCCACACCCTGGAATCATGACCTGAGCGGAAATTAAGAGTCAGACGCTCAACCAACTGAGCCACCCAGGTGCCCCTACGACTTAGATTTTTCTGAAAGAGGAATGTAGGGATGCCATTGTGAGCGAATTACATGGTAAACAAAAGAAGAAAATGGAGGGCAAATATGTGTTTGTCAGAGTTGTGGGGGACAAGGAAATGAGTTCCTGTTGGTAAAATCTGGAGCACGAAGTAGGCATTCGGGGAAGGGGAAATGGATACGGGCAAACGCAAACTGAGTTTCTCCCAGGAGCGGCCAGAGGGACCGCATAGTGGTGCGGTTAGAGGCATGGGCTCCAGAACAGGTACCCTGGGTTCAAGTCCTGGTTCTGCTACCTGCCAGATGTGTGCCACCAGGCAAACGATGTAACTTCTGTCCCTCCCCCTGAGTTTTACCACCTGTATTCGTTATCAGTTGCTACCTTCCAAATCACCCCAAACTTAGTGGCTTGACCAACAAAAATCATTGATCACCTGTCACGGATTTCTATGGGTCGGGAATTCGGGGAGCAGTTTGGGGGGCAGTTCGGCGTGGGGGTCTCTCGCGAGGCTGCAGTGGATGTGGGCGGGGACTGGAGAGTCAGCCTCCGCGGTGGCTCAGTCGCACGACTGCCCAGTTGCAGCTGGCCGGAGGGTCCCTTGTCACAGGCACCCGCCGCGGGGCTGCTCCGGAGTCCTGAGCACACGGCGGCTGGCTTCCCCCAGAGCCGGGAGTCCAGACGACCAACCCAGAGGTTGCAGTGCCTTTTGTAATCTGGCCTTGGAAGTCCCACACCGTCACTGCCGTGGCATTGAATCGGTCACACAGATCATCCCTGCCGCAGTGTGAGGGGGACTGTACGAGGGCATGAAGAGCAGAAAACGGGGCTCCCTGGGAGTCGCGTAGGGGCTGGCTCCCCCATCCCACCTGAAATAGGGATACAAGCACCCACCTGCTGGGGCTCCCGTGAGGTTAAGTGAGTCGCCCGACGCGTCACCTCCACGAATTGCCGTGGGTTTCATTTGACTTCCCAGCGTTCCAATTGTAAGTCAGTTCTCAGGGTTCCTGGAATGACACGCCGCGTAGCAGTTACAAATAGCTACACTTTGGAGTAACCGCCAGAGCCGCTTCTGAGCCGCTGCGCGAAGACGGCACCCCACGTAGTGGGTTTGCATGTCGGCTCTGTTGCGAGGACCGGGTCACCAACGCCCAGCAGACGGCAGGGCTGATTTTCATCTCTTTGGGAACAGACACTGAGGCTTTGACTTCAATCACTTTCCACATCAGCGGCCCAGAACGAACGAAGCCATTAATGTCACAGTAGACTCGTTACTGTCTCCAAAGAACGGGAAACCTGACCATCTTTGGGGTTTTGCTTCAAGGATCCCACACTCAAGCGCCTACGAGGCCGGACAGGTAACCCAGATCGGGGAAGCGGCCGAGGGGAAGAGGACCCAGGTGAGCGTGTTGCCAAAGGGCAGCCATCCTTGGCCTCAGTGTTGGAGACACGGTAGAGAGTGGTGGGGACTGCGGCGAACAAGCCGACAGATGCCCCGTCTCCGGGGCCGCTGCCGCCTGGGTTTCTGCCCCTCTCCTCTCAGCGCGTAGCTGCCGCGACAGCGAAACTTCGGGTCCTCTGTGCGCAAGTGTTCCAGCTGACGGGCAACCCGTGCGGAGAGCGGCCAGCGGCCCCCTCTGATGAACTTCTCTCTTTTCCGTAGGCCGCTAGCCCCGGCGCCCTCTCCTCCACCAGCGTTCAGCCTGGCCGCGTCATAGCCGTGGGGAGGAGTTACTGACTTCCTCCGTCTGATGGCAGCCGTTGATCGACAAAGTGAGGCTTATCACTCTCTGCCAGGTCATGATCAAAGGCGACTGAGAGCATCCTCTAAGCGTCTCATGGAGGAAACAGACCCACGGCAGCAGTCCACTGGGGGGCCGGGGGCTGTGTGATGGTATGCACTCCAGTTGCCATGTGAGGTGGGACCTGGGTTGTTTGACAGATCTGAGGGCGTCAATAGTGGGACAGATGTACTTAGCTTGCCCAGAGGTGGGGTGGGTTAGGATAGGCACCGTGGCTTCCTGCTCAGCGGACGTTTCCTCTCCCTCCTTGTCATCCTTCTTGTCCGCCTGACCAGGAGGCTGGAGAAGGCAGATGTTTTCCCAGCCTTCCTCGTGGCCAGCAGTGGCCCAACGATCTAGTGTTCGCCAGTAAGGTATAAATGTGACTCTGCTGGGGGCTCTTTTGGGAAATAGTTTCCCTTTGATGAAAGGAGGCGGGTGTATGGGTAAAGTCTTTCTCACCATCCTGGATGCTTCCCTACTTCCTACATGTGGGAGTGGTGGGGTGAAGAGGTGATGTGTGGAGCTGTAGCAGCCATTTTGTAGGAGACTTTCGGAGAATTGTATCAGTGAGCCATTAGGTCAACCCTTAGCCACCTACTTGCGGCCTTCTTGTTAAGAGAGAGAGTTGAAGGACTTTATTATTTAAGCCGCTGCTAGTTGATTTGTTTCAGCCAAAAGCTGCATTTTCAATGTTACAGGGAGTGTTTGACCATGTCCTCTGAGGGTATGAAGAATTGAGTGTCCCTTAAACATTCACACGACTCGCATTTTCTCTGTCCTACTCCTAGGCCATTTTTAATTTTTTTTTAATGTTGATTTGTTTTTGAGAGAGAGAGAGAGAGAGACAGGGTGCGAGCAGGGGAGGGGCACAGAGAGAGGGAGACACAGAATCCGAAGCAGGCTCCAGGCCCCGAGCTGTCGGCACAGAGCCCGACGTGGGGCTCGAACCCACGAACTGCAAGACCACGACCTGAACCGAAGCTGGATGCTTGAGCGACTGAGCCACCCGGACGCCCCATTTTTTCTATTTTTTTATATCTCTAAATTCAAAAAAAAAATCAAATTGCCAAACACATCAGCTGTGCAAAAGAGCGTGTAAAATATACACGCACCCCAAACAACACCATGCTTACTTTCGCCTGTCCTTGAATGGTATACAAACGGAAGCCGACTGCACACGGTCTTTTGTAACTTGTATCTCTTGGCTCTCTTGTCCTACCTCGTTGTACGTCGATCTTGGGTTCCGTGCGTGCCTAGCGTGCAGCGCGGGTTCCGTCATTCTCGTGGCCGTATGGG
Source organism: Panthera leo (assembly GCF_018350215.1). NCBI lineage: Eukaryota > Metazoa > Chordata > Mammalia > Carnivora > Felidae > Panthera > Panthera leo. Next base: position 19,169,799 of record NC_056694.1, read on the forward strand.
TTCAGCTCGCAGGGGGTGTGTTTATTCTGTGCTCGGTGACGTTCCGGAGGCTTGCCGTCTTTCGCCCTTGCCAGCCAGGCTGCATTTTTGTCCGTGTCTCAGGGTACACGTGTTCAAGAGTCGCTCAGGGGCATATGCCTTTGAGTGGGGATGCTGCCTCATAGGAATGTACCTGCTACCCCCGTTAGACGATGCCAAGCGGTTTTCCAAAGGGGCCGCGCCAGTTTATACTCCTGGCAGCAGGTGCTGGACGCTCCCGTTGCTTGCGTCCCTCACCGACACTTGGTCCTGGGCGCGTTCCGTTCTGAATGGCGCTGTGGCCAAGCAGAGCTGACCTCCGAGCTCTGAACTTGCCCCAACTTGCCATTAAGTATCAGCATTTATACGTCCTTAAGCGATCACCCCCAAGTTGTTTTGGGGGGGGTCCTGCAACGAGGCTTGACTAGTGGCCTTTCTCTCTGGGTGCTACTGATCTCGGAGTTTCCAATAAGGGGACAAACCGATTTGACTTTCTCGGTTATCAGAACTGCACCCGATTCGGTTTGCCCACATGTCAGCGGGAGTGTTCTTGTTCAAGATCAGCGTCTGATTTCTCTCCCCGGGTTCTCGCTCTCTGTGTTTTGAATAATCGACTGTACAGGTGGAGGCAAGTTGCAGGATTCTTGGGCACGCCCGCTGCAGGGAGACGGGGACACTGGGGACACCACGGGGAGGCGGGAAGTTTTGACAGGAGGTGAGAGAGCCTCTCCTGGGTCTAATTACTGGCACGGACAGGTCCCCTAACCTCTCAGCCTCAGTGTCCCCTTCTATTAAAACGGGGGTGATAATACTGGGTCGTCGTGGGAGAGAGGGTGCACACAGCACCATTTAGTACAAAGCCAGCATGCAGCAGGTGGTCAGTAAATGTTAGCAGCCACCGTCGGTAGAGTTCTCATCCGTGGAGCGGGCTGCGGTGGGGTTGAGAGACGTCCCAGGCGTCACTGCTGTCATGCCATAAGCGTGCCCCTATGACTCATGATTTGCGCAATTATGTGCTAAGAAGGGCCAGTGAGCTAAACAGAGTTGGGTCCATCTCTGGAAGCTTCCACCCAGGTTCCACTAACGAAACCAGGAACAGTCCTGATGAACGCCCGGGGGCGCGCAGACTCCCAGGGGCACTGGCACCCAGCCGTGGTCAGCCTCGGCTGCACGTTGCCCTTAAACCCGGAGGCTCTGGCTGCCTCCAGAGATGTAGGTCCTAGAAGGCTTCTCGTTGGAACCGTTCTCATCAACACTAAAGATACAATCGAAAGCATAGTGTTCGTTAATCCGTTCTGCCAGGAGAGGCAGAGATGACTTTATAGCTTCTTCGTCTCAATTTGCCACGTCCCCAGATTGTTTAATCCCATGACAGCACAGAGGTCCTTGAGGCCCCTAATCCAGGGGCTACTTGCAACAAGGGAAGGCCCTTCTACAGACTTCCAGCTCCTTCCTTAAGTTCTTCAATCCTGCTAAGTAAGGGTATTTCTTTTTTTTTCTTTGTGTGTGTGTGTGTGTGTGTGTGTGTGTGTGTGTGTGTGTGCGTGTGTGCGTGCGCTATGGGTATTTCTTAGATTGTGCTTGTTCCTGGCTATTTAAAAAAATTAACATGCTGGGGAGGATCCTATACGGACACATTTTTTCCGTTATTTCAACATCCTTCCCCTACTTACCAATCATGGATGGGGTAACCTGTGTTAAAGGAACCTGTCTGAGAGCAGAACAGACTGTACCCTCTGATGGTCTTTGTGGCTCCAGTGTTCTAGAACAAGTGTTGGTGAACTATAGTCTGGGGGCCAAATCTAGCCCACTACCTATTTTTTCAAAATTCAAAATTCAAAATTCAAATTCAAATTATTCTATTCTATTCTATTCTATTCTATTCTATTCTATTCTAAGTAGGCTCCGTGCTCAGTCTGGAGTCCAACACAGGACTCGAACTCACAACCCTGAGAGCGAGACCTCAGCTGAGATCAAGGGTCAGACGCTCAACCAACCAAGCCGCCGAGGCGCCCCCTACAATTTTTATGGATTTTTATTTTTATTTATTTATCTTTAAATGTTTTAATGTTTATTTTTGAGGAAGAGAGAGAGAGAGAAAGAGAGAGCGCGAGTGGAGGAAGGGCAAAGAGAGGCAGACACAGAATCCGAAGCAGGCTCCAGGCTCCGAGCTGTCAGCGCAGAGCCCGATGTGAAGCTCGAACCCATGAAGCATGAGATCGTGACCTGAGCTGAAGTTGGATGCTTAACCAATTGAACCACCCAGCTGCCCCTAAAATTTTTATTTTTAATTGTGCCCACTGCCCATTTTGTAAATGAAGTCTCATTGGAACACAGCCGTGCTCATCTATTTATGTATTATCTGTGGCTGCTTTTTTGACACAGTGTGTCTGAATTGGGCACTCGCGGCAGGGACCAAATGGCCCAGGAAGCCTCAAATGTTTATTATGCAGCTTCTTACAGAGTCTTCTGACTCCTAACTAGAATTATGAAAATTGTCAATTTCCGGCGTCCATGGCCTTTTCCTGCTTTGGGTCCCTAGAGCCCAGTACAAGTCCTGATGAAGCTTGCTGTCCACGATACAGTGGGGACAAGTTCACCATTTGCCAGCTGAGCTGCCTCAGTTTCTCCTTTGTGACCTGGGACAGATCAGATCCGAGGAGTCGCTGCTCGAAGCAGCTGTGATTTATCTGGCCACCTGCCGTGCGGGTGAGCTTCCCTTCCTGAGTCACTATTCATCCCTGGTGCCACAGGAAACAGGGAACCCTCCACTTCTGGCAGGATGTTGCCCCGGCCCTCATTGGCTACCCACTTCCGGGGCCTGTGAGCCCCCACTTCCTTGCTCCTGGCCCCCGTGGAGAGGCCAGACTCCCCGCCTCCCAGTCTTCTGTCTCTGGAAAACCACTGAGCTCAGACCTCATTGGAAGTTGATTCCTGCCCCCACTTCTGCATTGGTCCCTGGCCCCAGAGCCCCTGAATCCACACTCTGAGGACGAGCAGGTGCACCGAGGGGTCCTGGCGGGGCAGGGTCCAGGCAAGAACGGAGACTCACATTTCTAATTTGCTTTGCTTTAGAAACACAGAAACATCTAATCACAATGTAGTACGTATTTGTGGTCAAAAGATAAAGTAGCCAATAAAGTAAGACAATAGGTGAGAATTAAGAAACTTCCTCTCCTTCCTTTGTTCTTTGGGTCCACTCTTCAGTTGAGTCGCATTTTCCCTGTTGTTTTCTCCCCATATACAGCCACATACTTACGTAGGGCAGCGGAAGCCGGGGGGCATGACTCTGACCTTGCTCTTTTTCCCTGACAGCGGAACTCAGGCATTTCCCCAAGTCTGGAATACGGATTAGGTTCTCGTTCGTTTTCTGCCTCATTGCTGGAATAGCTGTTTAGTAATCCCCCAGTGGGTACACGTTTATTTGTAAATATTTATAAATACGGACTTCCGTGAGGCCTAGTGCAAACGCTAGCCTCCTCCAAGAAGTCTTCCTTGATTCGTGGTGCACCTTCCTTCAGGCCCACGCAGCACCCAGCATACTGGTAATGCGTGGTAAGGCAGTTCAATCATTGAGTCAGAGGGCGGTGGACTTTGAACAGAATCCTTACTCCTTTGGCCGTGTTCACCGTGTGCCAAGCCCTGTGCGGGGCCCCGGAGACCTCAGACATTATTATCATTATCCTTTGGGGTTCCCGGAAAAGGAAATTCTCTCGCTGCCTCAGGGCCGTTGCACATACCGTCCTTCTCCCTGCGGCTCTCTCCTCCTCACTTGCCTACCCAGCCCCTACTTTGGGTTTCTTCACAAATGTCACCTGCTCGGGGAAACTTTCTCTGGCCCCTCTTCCAGACTGGGTTGGGATCCTTCCCATCATCCACACATGGTACTGTTCCTCGGTCCCCTGATCACAGCTGTGTTGAGGTAACTTATGGTGGGATGCGATTTTATTTCAAGCCAACCCGTGCCATGAGTGAGTCAGCCTCGCGGCGATCGGTATATTTTTGTGTGCTCAGCACCCAGCGCCTGGCACCATAGCCATCCTGTCTCCACCTGTTAAATGTTTAATCGGTGTTATTGCCAGTCCACAGATGAGGAAATTGAGGCCCAGAGAGGTTGAGCGACTGGCCTAACATCACACGGCTGGCGAATTTGGGCACCCAGGTTTCAGCCTGTCTCTAGAGCCCTCGCTTTCAGAGCGAACTGCGACGAGAAGGCCACGTGACGTGGGCTATAATAGGGTCTTCGTTTAAGGGGTGGTGGGAGGGCAGAGGAGGGCATGGCCGACTCAGCCTGGGGGAGTGGATGGCTGCCTGGAGGGGGGCCATGACCTTGAAGACTTAGGAGCTGTGGGTAGTTTGGAGCAGCTCTAGTGACGGTCTAGGAGTGTGGGAGGTGGGACCAAATGCTGGGCTCGTTGTGAACGCCCCGCTTTGGGCTCTCAGGGTGTCTGGGCTCAGCTGAAGCCGTTGGGAACTCTGAGAATTTCCTAGGCAGGGGGGTGACATGATCCAGTAGGTTCCGTTCAGAACATCCCCTTAGGTCAGGGCTGCCCGCTGGAGCTTGCCGGCGTGGGTTGGCTCGGCTCCCCGAGTGACCTGCAGCGGAATTTGTGGCCAAGTCTATTCGTTAGGATTCTGGCCACGGAGCCAAACGCCTAAACTGACAGTGGGTTAAACAAGATAGAAGCTTTTTATTTTCTCTCCCCCTAAAAGTCCCAACTGGTTAGGTACCTCTGCTCCATATCGGGGACCCAGGATTCTTCTAGACAGTTCCTCCGCCGGTTCCCCAAGACACCACTCTTGTCCACATGGTCTGAAATGGGCCACGGCCATGGCCGGATTCCAGCCACCAGATGGGGTGGCTTTTGGGGTCCCTTAGGACCCTCTCCATTCAAACTGGAAAGATTAAGAGAGTTGGGGTTCGGGTTCTTGGAGGATAGGAAGGCTTTGGCAGTCGTGCACGGCCCCACAGGTAGAGCTGAGTAGCACTCACCTTTACACCCCACCCCCCAGCCCCCCAGCTCCACCCCAACCCCGCAGGCCTGGGGGTTCACAGCCCCTGCTTCCGGTAGGGTGCCCGCAGGTGTTGAACCAGGGGACCCCGCTCCGGGGGGCGGCTGGCAGGAGCCAGCGCCGGCTTTGCAAACACCCTCCCAGGTCTGTGCCTTCTTTCCTGATGAATGTGGTTCCAGCTGGTCCCTCCACCTTCCAAACCCTTAGATTCTCCAGGAGGCCCTCTTGGAAATGAGTTTGAACTTCCTCCCCAAATGGCCCTTTGGGTCTGGGGGCTGGGCTGTCATTCGCCATCCCGGGTGCCCCTCTCACCAGAGGTCCCCACACGGGCAAGCGCCCGGCTCAGCAGAGCCCCCTCCTCGGCCCACGGAGGCCCCGGCACCTGCTTTGCCGGCCCCCAAAAGGGCAGCGGGAGCCATTCTGCCTGCGAGGCTCTCGAGACTTCCTGTGGAGGGCGACTGTGGAGGGAATTTGTGGTCAGGGCCCTGTGGAAACTCTAGATGCATTCTAGATTGCATTCTTCCCAGCCCTGCCGGGGATCAGTCGCCTAGGTGTGATTTCCTGGGTAGGGAGAATTGACGCTGTCCTTATCCGTTATTGCTAACACCGGGCCTCCAGAGCTGACGCTCCGTGGGGTGGGAGGGGGGGATGAATGGCTCTCCTCTCAGGGCACATGTGGAAGAATGTGCTGGAGAGCAGGGAGGCTAGTTTCCCAGCGGGTGCGGGCTTCGGGGTACAGGTCCCCGTGGGCAGGAAACCGCATCGGAAGCTGGCACCTCAAGGTCAAACGGGACTTCACAGTGTGCTTAAAGGGCTCTCCCATACAAGTCCAAGTCTGGTCTAATTTGTTCTTCCTGAGCACCGGCTGGCAGGTGCGGCCTCCGTGCCTCCTGAGAAGCGGGCTCGTCTGGCACGGTTCCCCGCAGAGCGCGTGGTCTCTGGGGTCCCGGCCCCCTTCTATCTGCAGGTTTCCGAGGCCTCCTGAGCTCTTTGGGGTTGGGGTGTCTCACAGCTGGCTGTCCTCCTGAAGGGGGTTCGCCCCCAGATGAGATGTTGCCCCCTCTTTGGTTTCCATGCTGACCGACCCTCTCAAAGAGGCTCAGGGCATGTGCTGATTTTCCTGAAGGTCTGTGGGAGGCTTTGTCACACCGTGAGATCCGGCTGGCCCGTCCTTTTCCACCTGGGTCTTCCAGGGAGCGCCCCACGCCACCCCTCTGTCGCCCCGAGGCCTCCCTTTTCCCCTGAGGCCTTCCGTGCTGGAGCCAAGGTGCAATCTTGTGTGTGTGTGCTTCCTACGCAAGCACTTGTCGAAACATTTGTCTCAGCGAAGTCATTTCTGTCCCCCCGGAGGAGTTCTGGTGCCAGCAGCTAGGACAAGACGGCTCCCTCACCTGGCTATGCGGCTCACAGCCGTGGAGTGGGCCCCAGGAAGTCATCACCCCCATTTTACGGATGAGAAAGGGACACAGAGCGGTGCAGTGACTCAACGCAGGGTCACCCAGCTGGGTGAAGTGCATGCTGGGACTCAGTTCTGGGGCCACTGACTCCGAATCCAGGTCCTGAAATGACCATCAACGTTGGGGTTTGAAACAACATAATTCTCTTCCAGTTCTGGGGGTCAGAAGTCTAAAACCAAGGTATCTGGGGCGCCTGGGTGGCTCAGTCGGTTAAGCGTCCAACTTCGGCTCAGGTCATGATCTCGCGGTCCGTGGGTTCGAGCCCCACGTCGGGCTCTGTGCTGACAGCTCAGAGCCTGGAGCCTGAGCCTGCTTTGGATTCTGTGTCTCCCTCTCTCTCTGCCCTCCCCCACTCGTTCTCTCTCTCTCTCTCTCCCTCTCTCTCAAAAATAAATAAACATTAAACAAATTAAAAAGAAATTTAAAACCAAGGCACCTGTAGGACCGCGTTCCTTCCGTAGGCTTCCAGGGAGGATCTGTCTCCTTGCCTTTTCCAGCTTCTAGACGCTTCCCGAATTCCTCAGCCCATGGCCCTTCCTCCTTCTTCAGAACACATCATGCCAGCCTCTAGTTCTGTTGTCACATCTTTTTTCTGACTCTGAGGCCTCGGTCTCCCTTTTATAAGGACCTTTGTGATTACCTTGGACCGACCCAGATAATCTAGGATAATCTTCTCAAGATCCTTAGTGACGTCGGCAAAGTCCTTTTTGCCACGTAGGGTAACATATTCCTAGAGTCAGAGGATTAGGACATGAACATCCTTGGGTCCATTATACAGCCGGCCATAGGCAGGGGCCACTCTGGAGGGGTGGAGGGTCTGTGGTATGGGGGCCCAGAGACTCTCTTAGCTCCTTGGGGGCCCACAGGTGTCTCCCAGTCTGGGCACAGATACACCTTTTGCTCTAGACCTTCAGGTGTTGTGCCAGCACCAAAGGCCAGTGTGCTGGGGGTCCTCCAGGTGGGCAGAGGTACTTTTCTGTGGTTGCCAGAATTGCTCCCTGGCCTAGGGGACACCCATGACATTCTGGCTTCCAGCCAGAGGGCTTGGTCAACCAGATCACTTATTCCCATTTGATTGGTGTTTTCAGAAAGTGTTAGTTCCCTATTTGCTGCTGCAACAAAATTACTATAGATTTCGTGACTTCATCACACAGATTTATTAGCTAACAGTTCTGGGGGCTCAAAGTGCCATATACTCTCCCCCACCTACAATTCAAGGTGGTGGGCAGGCTGTGTTTCTTTCTGGATGCTCTAGGGGAAAATCTGTTTCTGCTTATTCTTGTCGTTGGCAGAATTCTATTCCTTGAGGTTGTAGGAGCGAGTCCCCATTTTCTTGCTGGCTGGGAACCAATGGCTGCCCTCAGGTTCCAGAGGTCGCCGTGGTCTGTGGCTCACGACCCCTTCCTCCATCTTCAGGGCCAGCAAAGGCAGTTGAGTTCTCTTCACATCGCACCTGTCTCTGACCAGAGCCAGGAAAGCTTCTCTGCTTTCCAGGACTCCTGTGATTACGTTGGGTCCACTTGGATAATCCCAGATAATCTCGCCATTGGAATTGCAACCTTAATTGTCCCTTCTGTCGTGGAAAGGAACATATTTACAGGTTCTGAGGATGAAGGTGTGGACATCTTTGGTGACCCTTAGTCTGCCTACCACACCAGGTAATGATGATAAAGATTGGAATGTAACTAACAATTATTGTGTATTTACTACACGACACGCTTTATGTTCAGTAACTCACCGAATCCTCAGAATGATCTTTTATTGTTATGCCCGTTTTATATTAGAGGAAACTGAGGCACACACAGGTTAAGGAATGATAAGGGTTGAATTATGCCTCCCCGGAATTCATATGTCAACGTCTTGACCTCAGACCGTGACTTTGTTTGGAGACAGGGCCTTTAGAGAGGTAATGAAGTTAAATGAGGTCATTAGGGTGGCCCTCCCTCCAATATGACTGGTGTCCTTATGAAAAGGGGAACTTTGGTGACACGCATGCATACAGGGAGGACGCCGTGGGAACGTGGAGACAGCCATGTGAGAGCCTGAAGAAGGGCCTGGGACAGATTCTCCCTCACAGCCCTCAGAAGGGACCCACCTTGCTGACACGTTGATCTTGGACCTCCAGCCTCCGGAACTGTGAGACCGTCGATTGCTGTCGTTTAAGCCACCCACTCAGTGGTAGCAAACTGATACGAGTAATTTATATTAGTTGTGGTGCCTGGCTTCAAATCCAGGCAGTTCTCCCTCTTGGACTGACTGTTTACCCCTCGCTTTCATTGCTACCCCCCTCTCTCTCTCTCTTTGGTTCCTTTGCCTCTGCCTTGCTCTGTCCTGATCTCGCTCTTGTCTTCTGTCTTTTTCTCATTCATTGTCCCTGCCTCCACCCCCCCACCGGGTCTCCTCATTGCTTAATCCTGCTGAATCTGTTTCTCTCTGCCTCCCTCCTTCCCTTGTTGCCCTGCAGATGGAGAGGGGCCCCCCAGCTCCGTCCAGCCACTGCTCCTCTCAGAGCACTCCTCTGTAATTGCACCGCTGATGGATGGAGGCCCGAGTCCCAACATGCCAGCCCCTGCTCTGCTGGGATGGCACTTCCCTGGCTGGGTGCAGAGCCTTCCCAGTCTGAGAGAGGAGGCCGGTGAGCCGCAAGAGGAACCAAACCCGGCCCCCTCTTCTCTGCTCCCCCTGTGGGCTCTCTTCCTTCCTCTCCACCTTGCTGTGCACACAGGAACCTCCGACTGAGTGGCTGTCAGCCCAGCAGCCCCGCCAGGCCTGGCAGGCGCGGGACACCGGCCATGGGCACCAGCCACGGTTCCGGCAATCACCCTGACCTTGGCGCATGGACTCTTGCTTGTCTGCTCCCGGCTCCTGGTTTTGGGGTCTGCAGAGCAGTCCTCCTGCCCGCCTCACCCCAGGCTCCCATGTTTAGGATCCGGCCTGTCCCCTCTGTTGCCCTGGCGTCTGGGGTCCCCTGTTGCTCTGAATGGGAGGCTCCTCACTTCCCTAAGCTCCAGGAGCACTGGTGGCCTCCTGTGGAGTTGGGCTGGGGACTGAGACGGAGACGGGGACAGAGGAAGTCGAGGAAGGTGTCTGCCCAGCCCAGACCTCCTTCTCTGAGCGTTTCCCCACCAGCAGTGGTGGCAGGGCGGCCGTGATTTCCCGGGTGGCCTTGTCCTTCCCTGGCTGTGCTGATTGGCCTCTCGGGCTGGGCACCTGACCTGAGCTGGGCCAATCAGCTTCTCTGTCCTGGGAATTTGGAGAATTGAAAGACGGGTCAGGCTCCGTAGGGCCGGACGCAGGGCAAGGGCTGAAGTGACTGCCTCTATTCAGAAGAGCCGAGAGGGGCCCAGAAGAAAGACTTTGGAGCTGGGACAACCAGAGAGAGAGGCCATCCTGGCTGCGATGGCTCCCCAGTCCCAGCAGCACCTGCATCTGGGTTCAGTGAGACACCCTTATATCCTTCCACGTTAACAAGCTTCCACGCCTTGCCTTGTGAGTGGGTTCTGCCTTTTGCAACCACACAGCCTCCAGATAGAGCTTTTAAAAATGCAAATCAGGTCACAGCACTCTTGTGCTTGGCTCCCTCCAGTGACTTCCCAGAGCCCCAGCCTAGCTCCTCGGGTCTGCCCCAGCCCAAGGCCTGCGTGACCCAGCCCTGCCCTCTCCTCCAGGGTCCCCTCCTTCTGTTCACCCAGCACCCACGTAGCCCCAGGCCTTCCCGCCTCTTTGCTGCTCCCCCGGTGCTCCAAGTATATCCCTGCCCCGGGGCCTTTGCACTTGATACGCTTCTCCCTGGGATGCTCTCCCCCTGGATCCTTACATGGCTGGCTTGTCTTCATCAGGCCGTAGCTGGAATGTTCTCTCACTACAGAGAAGGCCTCGGTCACCTTGTCGGAGATGCCTCCCCGCCCCCGTCACTCCACCCCAGCTCCCTGCTTTGTTTCATTCAGAGTGCATGTGGCCACCTGGTATTTACTTATTTGTTTACTTGTTTACGGCCTGTCTCCTCTGCTGGAACTTCCTGTCTTGTTCGCACTGAATTTTCAGTGCTTCGAACCGAACCGTGCCCGACACATGCTTAATGAAGATTTGCTGATTGAATGCAACAAAAGCAGTCCGCGGGCTGAGAGACTCCGTGGGGCGTGGCCGGGTTTGCTGGGAGAGGGGTAAAGGACCCACCTCTTTCTCCCCGTGCAGGATCCTGGCTCGGATCCTCCCGTCCCCTCCGGTCCCCTTCTGGACTGACAGGCACTCCGCCCACTGGATCAGTGTTCTTCCTCTTGTGGACCCTGGGGATGATTTCTCTCTCTCTCTCTTTCTCTCCCTCTCTCTCTGCCCCTCCCCTGGTTTTGCTTGCTGTCTCTCTGTCTCTCTCTCTGTCAAAAATAAATAAACATAAAAAATGTTTACATTGTAATAAAAAAAAATTTCCCCTCACCCCCTAGAAAATAATCCCTGTTTTCCCTAGAGTCCTTTAGTAAAGTGACCATGGTTCAGATTCCCCAAGATCGGGGGCTTTGGCCTGGGGAGGGGTCTCATGTCTGGGAGCGAGCCCTTTCTGGGATAAGCTGGCCCGTGAGGGTGAGTTGCCTTCTGCCTTTCTCTCTGCTTTGTTTTTAAAAATCCATTGTATGTATTAGATACGTCATCGCATGATGATCCTGTGACCTATTTCATGCTGTAAAGAGACCACCCTGCCATCAGGCAGTGCTGGTGACATCACAGGCTGGTGGGAAAGCCCTGAGGGTGAAGGTCTGGACTAGCATCATAGGCCCCCCTTCCTTCTGGAAAAATGACTGCAAACTCCAAATTACCTGGGCGAATGGGGAAGAGGCAGGAGGGGCAGCCGGGTCCAGAGCCCCCCTCACCTCCCTGCCAGGTAGAAACAGCTAACCGGCAGCCGGTCTTGGTGGATGGGAGCTCAGCGAACTTTCTTTTCCTTCCTTGCCTGTGGCTGGAGGTACCGATGAGCAGTGCCACGGGGGCGGAGGGGGGAGCCAGAAGCCCGAGTAATCCACTCCTTGAATAATCAGCCCTGAATAATTGAGAGTTGACAGAGCATTGCACTTGTCTCAGCCTAGAGATGCCGACTCTGGGAGACAAGGAACAGGCAGATGAGAACGAGAGGGTCTGGAGAGAGGACGTGAGATCGGAGATTGAGGCAAAGCAACTCGGCGGTGGGGGGAAATGGTTTTTTATTACAATGTAAACATTGTTTATGTTTATTTTTATGTTTATTTTTAACACAGAGAGAGAGAGAGCGCAAAACCAGGGGAGGGGCAGAGAGAGAGGAAGAGAGAGAGAGAGAGAAAAAATCCCAAGCAGGCTCCGTGCTGACAGTGCAGAGCTGGCACGGGACTCGATCTCACGAACCCATGAGATCATGACCTGAGCCGAAATCAAGAGTCAGATGCTTGACCAACTGAGCCCCCCAAGCGCCCCCTTTTATTACAATTTTAAACTGCAAGGGCAAAGGGCTAACGCTGTGGGGGGCAGGTGGCAGGGAGGAGGAGAGGAGAAACATACACAGGAAGGAGCGATATTTCTTTCTAGACAGTAAGCGACTGCCAAATAACCCCCAGAAACAATGCTCCAAAGGCGTCTGTGGGAAGCTGAGAGCTGCTCGTCCTCAAAGAGTTATTGGTTTTGTTCAAGCTTCATCTGAGGCTCGCTTAAAAAAAAAAAAGATTTTGTTTCCCCTCTTGCAACGGTCTGCAGGGGAAAATCAAGCACATAACAGCTGCCTTGTGTCATTTAGACGCTTCTGAATAAACTGACGTTGGCCGGGGTGGGCGCCTAGATGGGGACACACGACCCAGGCGACTCCCAGTGATCTCTGTGTGGATTACCCATGGTGGGGGTTCTCCAGAAGGGATGTTCCCCCACCCCACCCTGGTCTGGTCCTTCCTGCCACTCAGCGACGTCCCAGGCCGCGCCCTCTGGGGTGGCCTGACTTTCGAGCACACAGGATGTGCTCATATGTGCAAAGAGGGGTTGCACGCGGTCTGCGCAGGCAGACGGACTGGGTGGGGGGCTGCACAAGCCTCACCGGTTTCCTACACACAGCGTGTAAGCCTGGCGCAACCTCTCCGTCCCTCCGGATCTCTGGTGCTTCCGCAATAAAACGAGGAAGGAAACAAACAGGGCAGCGATCGCTTCGCTTATCAATACCCGGGAGCGCCCCGCATGTCCCAGCCTCCTTTGCTGTTGGATTGGCCACGTGACTGGTGTGGCCGATGGGTGTGAGCAGGGGTGGCGGATGTCCTTTGGTGGGCTGAGGTGGGTAAGCGTATGGCGTGCCCTCCCTGGAACTTTCCATCCCCTGTTTGTGGTGTGGCTGCACACGGAAGGAGCCTGGGTCCCTGAGTCACTGCGTGGATAGGAGGCACGCCGGAGACACAGCTGCAAAATACGACTTTGGGATTTTGAGGCGTCTGCGCCAGCGGCCGGTGTTAACCACCCAAAGGAAGACAGTAGTACTCCTTTGAGAGTCGTTGAGAAAAGTTAAACAGGGAGGCAGAGCCTGTAAGGAGCTTAGCAAAGTGCCTAGCATGTAGACATTGTTCGATAAATACTAAGCGTGCATACTAATTTATTTACAAAGCAAATCTTTATTGAGCTTTTGCCATGTGCCAGGCACGTGGACTCGTCGTAACAACCGCAGACACACAAAATTGTATTTCGGATTAGCACAGTGAAATCGAAAGGACTCGGTCGGTCACTCGTTCCTTCAGTGTGTGTGTGTGTGTGTGTGAGCCGAAGGGTGGGATGTGTGGTGAATGTCACTGAGTCTCTTAGGTCGCTCGCAGGCTGCTGCATGATGCACGTGAAGGCAAATAATTCGAACGCCAAGGGCCTTTTTCAGAGTGCCAGCCGCGTCCCCAGTTCTGCTTGGGGGAATCAGGGAGGGCTTCACGGAGGAGAGGACTTTGGCGTTCAGCCTTGAAGGTCGGCGCAAGAATCAGGTGAGAAGGCGTGTTTCAGGCCGAGGGACAGGAACATCATCACGAGGTCTTGCGTCTAATGAGAGTGTTCTGGGGGCTGGAGTCCAGCCGGAACGATGCCCCCTCCCCGCCAAAGGTCCACGTCACGATCCCTGTAACCTGTCAATATGCTACCTGAAATGCTGAAAGGGACTTACGGCAGCTGTGATTCAATTAAGGATTTTGACTTGGGGAGATTATCCTGGATTTTCCAGATGAGCCCGCGCTGATCACGTGAACCCTTAAAAGCAGAGAAGCTTTCTCAGTTGTAGTTGGAGGAGGTGTGTCTGTCAGAGAGGAGAGTTGCAATGGGGCCGACTTTGCAGACGCTGGAAGGGAAGGCGGGAGTCAAGGACTGCGCGCCTCCGGAGAAGCTCGAAAAGGCGAGGAAAGAGAGCCTTCCCTACAGCCTCTGCAAAGGAACACAGCCCTCCCAACCCTTGACTGTAGCCCGGTGGGACCCGTGTTGGAATTCTTACATACAGAATTGAAAGCAAGATTTTTGTATTGTGCAAGCCATTTCGTTTGTGGTAATTTGTTACAGCAGCAATGGGCAATGAATGCTGTGTCTGATGGAGAAGGTCAAAGTTGCCCACGCCGGACAGAAGGCGGGGCGGGGGGAGTTGCTCCTATTCTGTATGCGTGCTGGGTCTCCAGCTTCTGTGGGGTTCCCCGCTTTCTCACGTAATATTGATGTTCTTTCGGGACCGCTGATAGTTAATGTGAACTCTCTGTGCTAATTTTCTGAGAAAGAGCTGCCTTGTTTGTCTTCGTGAGTGTTGAGTTTTCCATAAATGGAATGTATGGTCCTTGTTTAATTAATGGACACTTAGGTTATCGCTAGCCCTTTGTTCTTCAAAGAATGCTGCGGCAGGTTCTCTTGACCTTGTGTGGTTTTGCACGCATGTGAGTAGGTCTGTAAGAGGAGTTCCAAGAAGTGAAATTGTTGGGTCACAGAAAATATGCGCCTTTGGGAGTTCTGCATTTTTAATAAATGTTTGAGGGCACGATGATTGTGGCAAGAATTGAAATTAGCATGGAGATTGCAGAACGGAATTCAGATCTGGGCTCCGTAAACATCCCCGTGGCTGACGGTGGGGAGGCAGGGAGGCCAGGGGAGAGACTGAGGCACTGGACCTCAAGAGAGATGTGCATGTGAGTGTGTGTGTGTGTGTGTGTGTGTTTGTGTGAGAGAGAGAGAGAGAGAGAGCGAGAAGGAGGGGGGAAAGGAGGAGAAAGGGAATGTTTAGGACTGGCCTGGCATGATGTAAGTTGATTTTATTATTCATTTATTTTTTATCTGCTTGGGAAGCTCCTAGGACCTGAGAGCCTCCTTCTCAATGACCCTGAGCCAGAGAGCCACGTGGGGCCGGGGTCCCTGGGACAAGTAAGGCCTGAATCCAAATCTCTCTTCTACCTGCTCACTTTGACCCTGGGCAAATAATGACCTTTGTGATGGGGGGGGGAAGGTGGGGGGGGGTGGCAGGGAGGAATAAAGAGATGTGTCCCTGCAGCCTTTAAACGAGGTGTTTTCAGTGTTAGGCTGATTCTGAGAAAAGAAGAGAGCGCCTTCTGGCCTTTGTCGTGCCTCTGGCCTTCTGATTTCTTTTTTAATGTGTGTCTACTTTTGAGAGAGAGACAGAGCATGAGCAGGGGAGGGGCAGAGAGAGAGGGAGACACACAATCCAAAGCAGGCTCCAGGCTCCGAGCTGTCGGCACAGGGCCCGACACGGGGCTCGAACTCACGAGCCGCGAGATCATGACCTGAGCCAAAGTCAGACGTTTAACCGACTGAGCCACCCAGGCGCCCCTGACGCTTGTCTGACTTTTACATTTATGTCAGGGTGTTACAGCCACTGTAACACCTCCGACTGTTTTCTTTTGGTTGTATGTTTCCATAGGTTTCTTACTCACTTTGATGTTTTTACTATGAATTCTCCATTCTTGAGTTAGTTTTGACTCTTCCCTGGGTGAGCTGGTTTCAATGTCATCCAGCTTGTTCGAGAATGGCTCACCGATACTCTACTCTCCAAGTACTTCATGGCTGAGAATGTCGGGCGGCTCCCTTGTCATTTATCCTCCTGAAGCCTGAACGCTGCGCCTGTGTTTCTTCCATTCCTCCTGAGGATGAGTCGAGTGCCAGCTCTTCTTGGACGGCCTGGTGGCCCCTTGAGCGTGGGGACACTGTTGGAGGATCAGAGAGTGCCATCATTTGCAATGAGGAACTTTGGGCAGCTGAGCAGAAGATTATCCCTCTTCCTTCCCGTGTTTGTGATATTTGTTACTCTAAAAATATCCATGGCTGCTGTGTACAGTTACACAGGCTGTGCACTGTATGACTCCAGGGAGTGTTATCGTATAAACCACGGTGTGAATGGTGCTCCCAGTGTTGTTCAGGGTGGTGGCCCTGCAGGCTCTTGGCGTGGAAGCGCAGGATCCTTCTATGCCAATGTTTCCCGCATTTTAGCTTTTCTCATATGACCTTTGTGAATTTGTTCTTAGCCACATACCCTTGTTCCACTATGATTTTTTTTTTCTTTTCTTCTGTATTGGCTCACATCTTCCCTACATAAATGAATTCAAATGGGAAACTTTATACGACAATTGGAAATAGAAAACCAGCACAACTTGCCAAAAAAGGAAGAAATATATATACGTGCACGTGTATAAAACAACGCAATGCTATCAGATTTTAGCTGGATACTTTTGCCTTCTCTCTCTCTCTTTTTTAAAGTTTATTTATTTTTGAGGGAGACAGCATGAGTGCGAGGGGGGTAGGGGCAGAGAGAGAGGGAGACACAGAATCGGAAGCAGGCTCCAGGCTTCGAGCCGTCAGCACAGAGCCCGACGCGGGGCTCGAACTCACGAACTGCGAGATTGTGACCTGAGCCGAAGTCGGACGCTTAACGGACTGAGCCACCCAGGAGCCCCACGGAGGGGCCTTTTCTATGGCTGGACTCTTCTTGGGTTGTATCGGACAGACGCCCGCTCCTTGGGCTCAAGTGGGTTTAGTTCCGCTCCCTGGAGTGGATCCTTCTTACAAGTTCTATCTCTCCAACGTGATTAAAAGTGGGGCCTCTATAGGGTAGTTACAGCACCCTGGGTGGAATCCTGGACCCACCACGTATTATTCTTGTGCCTTGAAAGGGGTCAGGTACGTAACCTCGCTGGGCCTCAGTGTCTTCATCTGATAAATGGGAACAAAAACAGTAGCTCCTTTGTGTGGTTTCGAGAAGTAGGTAAGGAAGTGTGCCTCTGGAGACTGACGGCAGGGCGTGGCACATAGGAAGTGCTCAGTGAGTGTTTGCTTTTGTCATTTTCTGTCACCAGGCGCTGTGGGCTTCTCTGTCCCCCCTTACCTTCTGGATGGGAAGGCGGAGGACGCGGGTTCCAGCTTCGGCTCAGTATCTGACTCGTGACAGAACTCAGGCAACGCCTGAGCCCTCCCTGGGCCTCTGTTTCTACATCTGGAAACCGGGGGGCAGTGGGCTCCACCTTCTTACGCCCCCTCCTCCATCTCTGGCTGAATTTGGGTAATTCTGTGCGGAGGGCAGAGAGGGAACCCCGGGTCGAGACGACCGTGGGCCGTGATCGCCGTGTCAGCTGCCGTGTGCTTTTAAATGTCTCTTTCAGAACGTGATTTTGTCCTGTCAAAACAGGACGGCTCATGGATTCCTGGTGGTAAAAAAAAAAGGGGGGGGCAGTAATAACACCGAGGTATTAGGAAAAGCAGATTTGCTTTAACCAAATCCGACAGATGGGATGCCATAAAAAAATCACGATCTCCTTAATTTATCAAGCTCCCTTGAAAGATGATGATGATAATTGTGAATGCTTAACGGAGTGCTTGCCATGCACTAGTGTCTCACACGTGTGGTCCCGTCGGGTCCCCAACTACGTGGCAGGCAACGGTAGCCGCTGTAACAAACAAACGCGGAGGTGCCTGTGGGTCAGCATAGTAGCAATTTCGTGTTCGCTCGTGTAACATTTCAATACCAGGGGTTCCCGCGGATGGCAGCTCTCCTCCACCCGGTGATCGGGGGACCAGGAAATCTTCCTATTGTGGCTCCAAGCTCCCCAGGATCTTGGAGCCTTTTATACCGGGGTGGCAGAGGAGAGAGAAGACACATCCACTTTTTTTATTTTGTATTCTCAGGTTAGTTCACATCCCGTGTCGTCTTTGGATCCGGGAGTAGAATTCAGTGATTCATCACTTACATATGATACCCAGTGCTCATCCCAACAAGGGCCCTCCTCAGTGCCCATCACCCACTTCCCCCACCCCCGTCAACCCTCAGTTTGTTCTCTGTGTTTAAGAAGTCTCTTACGGTTTGCCTCCCTCTCTGTTTTTATCTCATTTTTTCCTTCCCTTCCTCTATGATCATCTGTTAGGTTTCTCAGATTCCACATATGAGCGAAATCATGTGAATATCTGTCTTTCTCTGGCGAATTTCGCTTAGCACAATACGCTCTAGTTCCCCCCGTGTTGTGGCAAAGGGCAAGATTTCATTCTTTTTGATTGCCGAGTAATACTCCATTGCATGTACAAACCACATCGTCTTAACCCATTCATCAGTTGATGGACATTTGGGCTCTTTCCATACTTTGGCCGTTGTCGATAGTGCTGCTGTGAACATTGGGGTGCATGTGCCCCTTTGAATCAGCATTTCTGTATCCTTTGGATAAATTTCTAATAGCGCAATTGCCGGGCCGTAGGGTAGTTCCGTTTTTAATTTTCTGAGGAGGCTCTGTGCTGTTTTTCAGAGCGGCTGCACCAGTTTGCATTCCCACCAACGGTGCAAGAGAGTTCCTGTTTCTCCACATCCTCGCCAGCATCTGTTGTTCCCGGAGTTGTTAATTTTAGCCACTCTGACCGGTGTGAGGTGGTTTCTCAGTGTGGTTTTGATTTCTGTTTCCCTGATGATGAGCGAGGTTGAGCATCTTTTCATGTGCCTGTAGGCCATCTGGATATCTTCTTTGGAGAAGTGTCTATTCATGTCTTCTGCCCATTTCTTCACTGGATTCTTTGTGTTTCGGGTGTGGGGTTTGGTAAGTTCTCTATAGATTTTGGATACTAACCCTTTATCCGATAGGCCATTTGCAACGATCTTCTCCCCTTCCGTCAGTTGCCTTTTCGTTTCGTTGATTGTTTCCTTTGCTGAAGGCACATCCACTTTTTTTTTTAATTTTTTAATGTTTATTCAGTTTTTTGAGAGACAGAGGCAGAGCGTGAGTGGGGGAGGGGCAGAGAGAGAGAGGGGGGGAGACTCAGAATCTGCAGCAGGCTCCAGGCTCCGAGCCGTTGGCACAGAGCCCGACGCGGGTTCTCGAACTCACGAGCCTCGAGATCATGACCTGAACGGAAGCCGGAAGCTTAACCGACCGAGCCACCCGGGCGCCCCAGGCACAGCCACTTCTTAAAGCCCTCTCCAGGAAGGGCCACAGGCCTCTCACACTTTACAGGCAGAACCAGTCACAAGGCCCCACCAGAATGCAGGGGGTGCTGGGAAGTATTGTGCCTGGCTGGGCGGCCACTTCCCAGCAGTAACCCCGCACTACGGAAGGAGGAGCACAACTTTTAGCGGATAAGCTAGCTGCTGCTGTCACACCTTATGTGGTCGCGGTGCCAATCATACCCATTTTACGGATGAGGAAACCAAGACCCAAGGAGTCTGGGTTGGGTCACAGATCCTTCATCTCAGGGTTCGGTGAACGCAGAGCTCCGACATGTAGCCACTGCTGTATTCGTTGCAGATAAGCATTGAGGTTTTCTGGCCGTAGAATTCCATAGAACAATTTTTTTTCCCCTACGGTTTGCCCACGGTGCCTGAAATGCCCGAGCAAGGCTCACGTCTGGAGGCCGCGGTAAAGAGGTCATGATGCCAGGCGGGATTTTAGCCTCCGGCATTTTATCCACTTGGAGGAGTGATTATCCCCAGAAAGTTGACCCACGGTTTGGACTCCTGCCAGAAATCAAGGCATGGTACCATCTGTAAGAGATAAATAAATCAAAATATCATCAGCAGATAAGTGCGCACCATCTGCTGCCCTGTCAGTTGAACTGGCAGAGGCCTCTGGAGAATTCCAAGGAAGCGCTTGCCAAGACTCCGCTGCCACAGCCCGGAGAGCGAGAGAGAAGCTTCGCGCAGGATCTGCTGGCATTTTTCTTTATCCTCTGATTCCGGAGCTGAATTCCTTGAATCCAGCCAGCGAAGGTGTGTGAACTTTTGCCCTTGCCCAACTGTGAAAATGATCTCTCATCGGCCGCGGTTGCCGGGACCAGCTCTTCTCAGCCCTCCTCGCCAGGGGAAGGCGCCGACCGTAGAGGGAACTGCGCACGCGTCTCCAAGAGGCCGGGCTCCACGGAGTCTGGGGCTCAGAACCAAACTCAGCACCAGCCACGTTTGGGTCCTGTTGGCTGGGCACCCGGGGATGCCCTCACTTCCTGGTGGTCGCTGATTTCTCCTACCGCGCGTGGGTGGAGTCCTCTTTGGAGGGCCTCTGGGAACCTCCCGTGCGGAAGGGTGGAGTTTTCTAGAACCTGCTTTTTCGGCTAAGAGGTGGTCGTGGCCAAATGGGGAGGCTCTGCCGAGCCGTCTCAGTTTGAATCCTGGCTCCACCCCTGGCTGTGTGAACTTAGACAAGTTACTCAGGCTTCCCGGGCCTCAGTTTCTTCATCGGCGAAACGGGGATGGTAGTTTGTACAGAACTCTGGGCCTGGCCCAGAGCCCGTGCACGGTTTATGTCAGCAGATACCTGTTGGCCGGCTTTGTGAGGCCAGTGTGACTGCTCCTCTCTCGCCGGTCCCTCACCATGTCACCCAGGCTGATGCCTCTCCCTACCCCGCGCTCCACAGAAACCTCAGCACACCATCTGGTGGGGTATGGAATTAAGTCACGATCCTCAGACCCAGGAACCGGGGACCCAGCCAAGTACGCTGGTCTCCCCAAGCGCCCATCTCACTTGCTGCCCGTTTTCCGCTGCCTGCCAGACCTGGACTCCCGCGTGTTTGTGCCAAGGGCAGCTTGGCCGACCCTCAGTGCCCCACGTACCTTCTGCCAGCCTCGGGCACCTGCTTCTGGCCACGTCCCTGGATTCCGCCTGTGCCCTGCCAGCTTTCCTCCACCTGCTCAGGGTGACGTTGCACCATCACAGCCCCCCTGCTCCTGGCTCGGGAAGGCTTCCCGGGTCTCCTTGGGAAGAGCGCAATGTGTCTCCGACCGGCGAATCAGGGAGGAAATCAAAACTCAAAAATAGCTCTCATTTACAGAGCCAAGCACAGCCAGGCGTTTCGTGCACTCTCCTGTTTTGTTTTGCTTTTTGCTTGTGCAAGCCTAGAAGGCAGCTGCCTGATGGCTTCCATCCGGCAGGTGAGGAAGTTTAAGTCGCTCTCTGCGGTCACACTGCTAAGGAGAGGCAGAGGAGGGATTTGAAGTCATGTCTCCCGAGCCCAGATACCTCCACTGGCCTGAAGAGCACCCCTTTGCGAGGAGGGAGGCCTGCAATCCGCGATGAATAACAGTGGGGGTGTGGATGGCCGCACACGAAGCTGGTCTTTCCCCGTTACCTCGTTTGGCCCTCAGACAACCCCGTGAGGTGGGAACGATCATCCTTTACCGGCAACCACCGCCCCCCAAAAAAATAAATAAATAAAATCTATCATTCCCCCGCAGACCCACAGCAGGCAGATGGCAGGGCTGGGATTTGAACTCAGATCTGCGTGAAGTCAGAGCCCAGGCTTTTTCGCCCTGCCGGCCTCCACCGCCACACGCCAGCTTTTCTCCCAAGTAGACGGGACCCGGAGGAGGGACCTCGGGTTGGATTCCTGGCAGCAGGTGCGAGCCGTGAGCCAGAGCGGAGGCAGCTGTGACCTGGCCGGTTGCGTCAGGGGTGGATTTCTGGAAGCGTCGTTTCTGCTGGGGACGTGTGCCAGGTGCTCTGGTTGGTGTGGGAGCGACGTGCCCGCTGACCTGTCTTTAGCTCAGCCGGGTCTCTGCAGACACTGGGTCAGAGGCAGTCAGCAGTGGGGGCAGGTCAGGGCCTCTTGGGTTTTACGTCTCGTTCCCATGCTGCAGAAAGCCACCAGCCCCACAAGGTGATGTCACAGAGTCTAGGAAGGAACGACCTTTCCTCTGTCTTTTCTGAGCAAGGGAGCAAACCCTTCGAAAAGCCATTTAGACACAACTTCTGGGATTTGTTTCAAGATAACCCTGTGCGGGGGCCGGGGGGCGGGGGTGGGGCGCTGCCACAGGCATAGAGAGACAAGACTGGCCGTGGAGTGACAGTTTCCAAGCTGCTGGTGGGGCCATGGAGCTCCTTGCGCTAATCTCTCTGCTTTTGTAAAAGTTGGGACTTTCCCCCATAACGAAATAGTTAAAAAGGACATTTCAGAGACACTGTTGATTTGCCTGAACGCGAAAATCTCGTCTGGCTGTGGAATGTTCTGTTCTGGACAAGTCCGTCCCTTGCGTGGTGGAAAGAGCTTAGGAAAGACACACGCCTGAGCCCCGATCTTGATTCTGACGCTTCCTGGCTGTGTAACCGTGGGTAGGTTGCTTTTCCTCATCTGTAAAATGGGGACAGGTACTGACCTCGTCCAGTTGTGATGTGTGGCAAGTTCTTAGTGTGGTGCTTACTCTGGGCTCTCCTGGATCCTGGGCAACATGACGCACCCTAGCTTCCACCTGCTGGTGGGGAGATCTGCCATTTACAGCCCCAGAAGGGACCGAACCAGAGGGGGCCCCTGCCGTGCCCGGGGTAGAGTGAGACGATATAACGGAGACACTGTGATCAAATGCTGGAAATTCAGAGCAGGGAGACATGTCCTTGGGATGGGGCAGGTGGTCGGTGAGCAAGGCAGGCTTCTTGGCTGGGGTGTAGGGTGGGCACTGAGCCGGATCCCCAAGGCTGGGGGATGGCTCAGAGGAAGGAGACAAGATGTTGAGACGGAGAGGTGGGAAAAGGGAAGGATGTAAATCGGAGCCCTAGGGCACAAAGCAGCAGAAGAGAGGACAGGGGACAGGAAGTGTGACAGGGTCACGTCCAAGTGATCCTCAGGTGTCCACGCCTCCTGCATCACGGTGCGGGTGACGCTGGGTATGGCTGCGCAACGGGGCCTCTTCCCTCGATAGTGAAGACGCCTCCTTTCTGTTTGCCTCTTCTGTCTTCGCTTGGCCCCGAGACACTCCAGTGCTCAGTTTCCGGTCTCATCTTTGCCCACCTGTAGGATTCTGCAGACTGGACCCCCACTTGCGGTAATTCTTGCTAAAGGCAGCTTACGAAGTGCTTTTCACGTATTCGTGTATCCACAGTCGTATCTGGAGCACCTGTTACTGTCCCAGGCTCTGGGGACACAGCCGTGAGTGAGACGTGGTCACGGGAGCTTCGGATGGTTGCAGAGCGTTGTCTGAGCGTTATTCAGAAGAGCTAGGGAATGCCCTTCTTTGGTGCAGGGATTTTGAATGGCTGATGTATACGCTTTAGTATAAGAACAGGAGACCCACAAGGGTGGGGGTTTATCTGTCGGTTCACTGCTGTGCCCCCAGTGCCTAGGACACTGCCTGGCACGTAGGCGCCCAGTAATTGTTGGTCGAATACAATTGCGTGAATACAGAGCACTGATATTGGGAATCCAAGAGAAGAATGTTTTTAGGGCTCAAAACTAATTCAGACACCTCCCTAGATCACTGCTTGATGTGATTTGGATTCCTAAGATTCAGAGAGAGAGCGAGAGAGCGAAAGAGAGTTAAGGAAGGGGGAGAGAGAGAGAGAGTATTTTGCATTAATGCATTATTTCAAGGCTTGGAGCCTCCAGCCTGGTCCAGAATATGGTCAAGCCCACCGTCCACATGTATCGGCACCTGAGTAGCACCCACAGCAGAAAAGTCCATCATACATCCCGTAGAGGACACAGACAGTAAACAAATGCATCCACAAGATCATTTCAGAGAGTGATTGTGGTGATCGTAGACGTCTGTCCTCTGACCCCTCTGTGCTGGGGGAGACTGCCCTGTGCGGACGGAATGGCCAGGACCCCTGCGCCCTCTGGGTTCTCCGTGGTTCTGGCCAGTAGGAAATCCGAGGGTAGAAGGAGAGAAAGGTTGGGGTATGTCCCCCCCCCACCTGCTGCCTCGCTCTCTCCCTGTTGAAGTTTTGACTGTGGCTTTGCTCCTCTAAAGCGTGGCTCTCAAAACGCAGCTCCCAGGGGGCACCTGGCTGGCTCAGATGGTTGGGCGTCCGACTTTGGCTCAGGTCATGATCTCACGGTTTGTGAGTTCGAGCCCCGCCTTGGGCTCTGTGCTGACAGCTCGGGGCCTGGAGCCTGCTTCCGATTCTGTGTCTCCCTCTCTCTGCCCCTCCCCCGCTTGCGCTCTGTCTCTGTCTCTCAAAAATAAATAAACGTTAAAAAAAATTTTAATAATAAAAAAAAAACCCCGCAGTTCCTAGACCAGCAGCATCAGCAGCGCCTGGGAACTTGTTAGAAATGCAGATTCTTGGGCCCCTGCCCAGATGTTTGCTTCAGGGTGGCTGGGCTCCTAGTGCCAACTCCTCCTGGGTGGCTTCCTCTTCCTCAAGCTCCTTTTCCTTGCCTGCCCCTCTGAGTGGGGAAGTGGGGGCTCTCCACAGTTCTAGCCCCTCACCCCATCCGCATTTCTGCGAATAGTCCCTTCACTCAGCTGTCTTCAGTGAGCCCTCCAGGGTGCCGTCTGTTTCCTGCCAGAGCCCCGACTTGGTCCAGATGGCCAGGAGGTCACTTCTGATGAGGCACACCCTCTCTAGGTTACCCGCCGGCTTGCCTCAGTCACTGTCAGCCATTGAGATCTCATGAGTTGGCCACCCTTGCGCTGGGGCTGGGTACCAAGTCTCACCTGTTGGCCACCTGCCTCAGGGCAAGGTGCAGCGATGAGAATACCATACAGGATGTTCCCTCTGGAGGCTGTGGTGGGTATGAACACACGTTCTTGCTTCGTACAAGCAGGGAATCTCCCATGACTTTCTTTTACTAGCCTAACGGGACTGAGCTTTTCCAGGGAGAGATTCAGACCCCACATAAACTGAGACTCCCCGCCAGCCCCTGGGGCATGGGAAGTTTTCAGAACTTTGGGGAGAAACTTCTAGTTTCTTCCTGCCCCTCTTCTCCCCACGGCTGATGGTTTCCTGGCCCCATGGGGGCTGTGGGATCCTCACGGGGGTGCAGATTTGGGTTAATCCTGTGACCCCCGACCTTGATTGATGTTCAGCTCTCCCAGATTGGTTTCCTGGAAGGTCCTGAGATCTCCTTGGGGGGCCGTGGATGTTCTTCAACGCGTGGATCCCCCCCGTACTTTCCCCCTGCACAAATTCCTCCTTTCTGTCCCCTCTGTGAACTGGGGCAGCATTACCCTCCAGGTGGGCCTGTGGGAGCACGGTGGGTCTTCAGGGAGCTCTCCTTCCTGGGGAGGAGAAACTCTTTCCCCTTCTCGATTCTTAGTAGCTCACCGTTCGCCAAAGGGAATAGCATGGGAGGTAGTGGTTGGAGAAAGGGCTCTTCAAGGCGCAAGGATGAGGCAGTTACCAGACAATGCCCATGAACTTGGGGGAAACAACGGACAATGCAGGGCCACACCCCAGACACGGAGTCATAGGGGAACCTGTACAGCCCTGCGGCTGCCACTTGGCAGTGTGGACTCCTGCCCACTGAACTGTCCTAGTTGTACCACCTGGTGGGTGGCACCAACCTTTCGGATCCACCCTGTTACAGGCACTATAGACACAGTAGCTTTGGTGGTTTCCACTCTTTATTAGTCAGGAAACCGAGGCAGCAGGAGGTTGATGTTGCGTCACACAGTAAGTAAGTGATGGAGCCAGGCTGAACCCAGGCTGGTCTGGCTCTCGAGCCCCTGCTCTGAGCCCCACTCCTCGCCTCTACCCGCCACGATGGTGGTCTGTGCATCTATCTGGTCTCCTCTCCGTTAGACTGCAGAGGCCATGCCCCATGTGAGCTACGTGATGATGATGGCCATGATGACAGCCACCGTTTCCTAAGCACCCACTCTGTTCTAGGCATCATGTCTGACCTCTGTGCCCCTGTCAAGTCTTTACAACAGCCTTACAAGCGCTGTACCCATTAGACAGTCAAGGAAATCAAGGCCCAGAAAGACTGGGGACTCGTGTGGCAGGAAACGTCAGGGCCAGGATATGAACCCAGCTCTGCTGATTCCAGAACCCAGACTCTTGGCCATTCTGCTATCTTGCCCTATCTCAAGCTGTTGCTTGAAGGAACGTCCGTTGCGATAGCATGGGCCGTCACTAAGATGGCTGACTATGGTTCTTCTAATGTTGAAAATAGATTTTGTTTTAATTGGAGTGTAAGTTTCAGCCGAGCTACATGTTGGAATCACCCAGGGAACTTTTAAAACCCCACTGAAGTTTAGGTCGCACACTGGTCAATTAAACCAGGGTCTCCGTGAGTGGGACTTGGGCTTCCCAGGGCTGAGAACCACTTAAATTGGATTCCCTCTAGGATCCTTCCCAGCTTTCTTGTTCCACAGTTCACAGAAGATACACTGCCATCAGGTGGCAGTAACATGCCACAGCTCCGTGATCTAATTGACAAGCCTCAGTCTGAAGAGATAAAGTGTACTTATCGTTAGTTTTATACCTCAATTAAATCCCTTAGTTAAACGTATCAACTTACTGATAATTGACACAGATGTTTTAAAAGCTACTTCTAACAGCGTTAAGGCGATATGGTACAGTTTGATATTTTTCTCACAAATGGTTAGCTAATTTTTATCATGGAGACCAAGGGTTTGGAGAAAAAACTTCCTTCCGTGTTTGGATTTCAGTTATTAGACTTGTTGACCATTGAAAGATCCAGTCTTCCTTATGTCATTACTATGATTTTTCCTTAACCTTCAGCATTGTCCTGCACAGGCAGTGTGGGCCAAGTTTGGCCATCTCTGCTCAAACATCTTCTGTTCAGTATTGTCCACGTAAGCAGAAATGGAAGTGTGAGAGCCATTGTATTTGGCCTCTGGTGGATTTTCCTGGTCTGCACTCAGGTATGTTCTCAGGGGATTCCTTTCAGGATCTGATGGCTCTGCACAGTGGGAATGGCTAGCTGCAGTAGGGAATTCTGACAGACTGAGTTGGACTAGAGAGCTAGAAAGACTTTAGGGCATCCTTACTGGTGTGGTCCTGAGCAAATCACTGAAAACCCAGAGCCTTGGTTTGCTTGGGGCACTCTCAGGGTCACATCATTGCAGGTTATTCCAACAAACTGGGAATAGGAAGAGTATTCTCAACTTGACATAGATTACGAAAAACCTACAGCAAACATCATGCTTACTGGTACAAGAGTGAATGCTTTCCCCTAAGATCAGGAACAAGACAAGGACATTTGCTTTTGCCACTTCTTTTCAACATTATGCTGGAGGTTTTAGCCAGAGCAGTTAGGCAAGAAAAAGAAATAAAAGACATTGAGATTGGAAAAGACGAAGTCAAACTATTTGTATTTGTGGATGGCATGATCTTGTATAGAGTAAATCCTAAGAATCCACTAAAAACCATTAGAATTTATAAACATATTCGGCAAGATTGCAAGGTACAAGGTCGATACACAGAAATTAATCTTATTTTTATACCCTAGAAGGGAACAATCTGAAAATGAAATTAAGAAAACAATTCCATGTACAATAGCACCAAAAAGAATAAAATTCTTAGGAATAAATCTAACAAAAGAAGTGCAAAACTTATATGCAACAAACTACAGAACATTATGGAAAGAAATTAAAGGAGATCTAAATAAATGGAAAGGCATCCCATTTTCATGGACTGGAAGACTTAATATTATTAAGGTGGCAATATTCCCCAAATTGATCTACAGATTCAGTGCAACCCATGTTAAAGTTTCAACTGGCTCTTTTCTCAGAAATTGACAAGTTGATTCTAAAATTCACATGGAAATGCAAGAGGTTCAGAATAGCCAAAATCATCTTAAAAATGAAAAGCAAAGTTGGAGGGCTCACTCCATTTCAAAACTTACTATAAAGCTACAGTAATCAAAAACAGGGTGGTACCAGTAAGAAGGATAGACATACAGATCTATGGAATAGAATTGAGAGAACAAAATAAACCCTTCCACTCATAGCCAGTTAATTTTTGACAAGAGTGTCGAGACAGTCCAATGGGGAAAGAATAGCCTTTCAAATGGGGCCGGGACAATAGGACGTCCACATAGAAAAGAATGGAGTCAGACACCTTTGTATACCGTATGCATAAGTCAATGTCCAATAGATGACCTAAAGGTAATGGTTAAAGGGATACAACTCTTGGAAGAGAGAAGAAGAGTAAACCTTCATGGTGTTGGGCTAGGCAAAGCCTTCTGAGATATGACACAAAAGCACAAGCAACAAGAGATATATTGGACTTCATCAACATCAAAGGGCACCGTCGAGAAAGCAGAAAGATTGTTTGCTGAGTGGGACCAAATGTTTGCAGTCAGATATCTGACGAGGTACTTGTATGTGGAATATATAAAGAACTCTTACAACTCAATAAAATGACAAAATAATCCAGTTGAAATGGGCAAAGGATCTGAATAAACATTTCTCCGACGATGAAATGAAAATGGCCAATAAGCACGTGGAAAGATGCTCAACATCACTAGTTCTTAGGGACGTGCAAATCAAAACCACAAGGAGATACTACTTTCCATCTGCAAGGATGCCTATAATAATAATAATAATAATGACACAATAACAAGTGTTGACGAAGATGGGGAGAAATTGGAACCCTCGTACATTGCTAGCGGGACTGTAAAATGTTGCTCCTCCTTTGGAAAACAGTCTAGTGGTTCCCCAAAAAGGTTAAACATAGAGTTACCAGGATTTCCACCCCTACGTATATACCTAAGAGAAATGAAAACTTGCCCACATGAAATCTTGTACATCAATGTTCGTCCAGAGCCAAAAAGCGGACACAAACCCAAAGCCCGATAACCAATGAGTGGATAAATACGATGTGTTGTATCCACACCGTGGAATATTATTCAACCACAAAAAAAGGAACAAAGTGCTGATGCACGCTACAACGTGGATGAACTTTGAAGACATCACGCGAAGAAAACAGTCAAGGAAGCCAGATACAAAAGGCCACATATTGTATGGTTCCATTTATGTGAAATGTCCAGAAGAGGCAAATCTGGAGACAAGGAAAATACATCAGTGGTTGCCCCGTGGTGGGAGGATTGGGGGAAAGGGAGATTGCCTGGTAATAGGTATAGCGTTTTTTTGGGGGGGGGGTGATGAATACGTCCTAAAGTTGATTGTGGTGATGGTCACACAATCTTGCGAATATAGTAGGAATACACTGAAAACCTTTATTTTTTATTTATTAAATTTTTAAAAAATGTTTATTTACTTTTGAGAGAGGGAGACAGAAGCATGAGCAGGGGAGGGGCAGAGAGAGAGGGAGACACAGAATCCGAAGCGGGCTTCAGGCTCCGAGCGCTCAGCATAGAGCCCGACATGGGGCTCGAACTCACGAGCCATGAGATCATGACCTGAGCTGAAGTCGGAGGTTTAACCGACTGAGCCACCCAGGCTCCCCTAAAAACCTTTAAACTGTTACTTTAAATTGGTGAACTGGGGTGCCTGGGTGGCTCAGTCGGTTAAGCAGCCAACTCTTGGTTTTGGTCATGATCTGGCGGTCCATGAGTTTGAGCCCTGCATCAGGCTCTGTGCTCACATTACAGAGCCTGCTTGGGATTCTCTCTCTTTCTCTCTCTCTCTCTCTCTCTCTGTCTGCCCCTCCCCTACTTGCATGCCCTCACTCTCTCTCTCTCAAAAACAAAAAAGATAAACTTCTAGGTGACGAAAAATTTTAACATTTAATGTTAATGTATTTGTCTTTAACCGATGCAATTGCAAAAATACAATTTTTAATTTAATTTAATTTCTTTATGTAGGAAGGAGCCCAACAGGCCAAAATGCCTAGGACCCACAAGGTCTGAACGTGGCCCTGGGTGGCGTCAGTGTGCATTTGGCCACTAAAAGCTTCTCTCTCCAGATTTTGAGAAAACCATAGAACATTAAAGAAAGCATGAAACAATTCATTCAGATCTGTCCGTTCTGGCTTGCCACTGTTCTCTCTCTTTTTTTTTACCCTCACTTCCAGTTGTTGGCTGTCAACAAACATCCCTTTCCATGGGTTCTAATCTTGGTACCTCTGGCTCGCTATGTGGCCCCGGTTGTTCTCTCTGTGGCCCCGAGTCTTATTGTCTTCATCTGTGACGGGAAGCGGGGCCCCGGAGCCTGAGGGAGGAAACGAGCATGACAGAACCACAAGAGTGCCGTCCAGCCCCCTGTGGCCTCATGAATCTTTGGAAGGGGGGACGTCAATAAGACAGGAATCCACTCCTTAGCTTGGCACTCAAGACCCTTTGTGATCTGGCCCCCGCCTTCCTTCTCAGCCTCACGTGCCAGCACACCCTTTATTTATATGGAGCGGGAAGGACGTTCAGGATCCCACAGGGGCTTCCAGGGACCTTCTTAGAGAAGCATTCACAAGCGTCAAGCAGACACATGAGTTGAGAATGCCGGAAGCTTCCAGATCTTTTTTTGCCCTCCAACCCACGTTCGTTCCGTTTGGACACAAAAATCTGTATCCTTAAAATCTGTATCCAGTAAAATCCTTAAACCAGGGATTAAAAGCAGACCCTAAAGGTCAGCCAATCCAGTGCCCCCGGGGGCCAGCTGGGTGGCCTCAGTGAGGCAGGGACGGGCAGGGACCGTGGCCGACTCCAAGGCTCGTCCGCTGTCTGAAGGGGGCAGCTTCCGGCCCGTGTGATTGTGGCTGTGTGCCCTGGGGGCCCAGCACGGCCGGGGTTTCTGAGTCTTCATCTGGGCTCACAAGGCAACATTTTCCCTATGCTGGGATCCTGTGTGGGCCGCACAAAATGTGTCTGTGGGTGGGGGTCCAGCCTGCGCCACCTTTGTGACCGAGGGGCTGGAGGCTGGGCCGTGTGTCCTCAGTGGTCAGCACAGTGCCCAGCATCGAGGAGGCCCCGGAAGAGACTGAAAATTTGCGGTTTCTTATAGGCATAAGGTTTGGGTGTAAGGCTTTCGCTCATTTGTTCATCCGTTGGTTTGTTCATCCATTCATATATTCCTTCAGCAAATATTTAGTTTATAATGTGCTCACTATGTACCAGAAGCCGTTTTAGGTGATAGGGGCCCATCAGGAAGAGAGATGGGCAGACAGGGGCGGGACCTCTGGAATATTGAATAGATTAGCTAGGAAAGGCCTCCCTGAGCAGGTAACATGTGGGGAAAGTGGTAAAAAAGAGGAAAAGTAAACCATTCAGCTCTCTGAGGGAAAAATGCTCCACGTAGAAGTGGCAGCCTGTGCAAAGGCCCTGAGGCAGGGAGGGAAGGTTCCCGGCACATTTCAAGATCAGCAAGGAGGCCGATGTGGCTGGAGTGGAGTGAGTGAGGGGGAAGCTCGTAGGAGACGAGGTCGGGGAGGTGATGGGGGGGCAGATCGCACAGGGCCTGGTTGGCCGCCCTGAGGACTTGGG